>NC_137498.1:25439234-25544234 GCF_041902795.1 Electrophorus electricus | reverse complement strand
GACAAAGTTTAGTTTCTAGACAAAGGAATACAATTACCAGGAAGTGTTTAAAAAGTATCAATGAATTAATGAGGAAATTATGTTAAAATGTATGATTGTTTTTGTCTTACCACATAAAGACAGACTGTCATGAACCTTTATTTTGTTCTAGACACTTAGATGATTTAACTGACTCTCACAGAGTGGTTTTTTGACATCCTGTGGCAATTATATCAATACTGCATGTGGTGCCATAATAACAAATCAAACCTGAGTAACAAAATAAGAAATTTTTGGAGTTTTTGGAATGTTATGCCTCTTATTTTTAATATTTCATTGAAAATTGATATAGTACAGTTTTTAGATGGAAGGAAAAAAAGGAATGCTGTTTTTGTTTTTTTTTAATGTAATGCATTTCTCAATAATGACATTAAAACTGAAGCTAGGAATGGCATCTTTTCAGTTTCAGGAACCGTGGTAGAGTGTGCTGTTTTTAAAAATTGGGAAACTTGCATGTTGAAAGGGGTGTTTACCACTATGCTGCCGCGCATGTAATCAGGATGATAAAGGTGTACTGGATAATTTGAAAACCTATTTAAGAGTACACAAACTATATCTGTACCTCAGTGAGCACAATGTACCTCAGTGTACCTGAGTGAGCACAAAACATATCTTATATGCATCCCTGAAATGTGCCATTATCTGAGCCTCACAGAAACTCAGACTGAGAACAAAAATTAACTTCTAAAAGAATGAAACATAACATCAATCACAATAATTCAGTCACTGACACTTCAAATACCCTGAACACCTTGACACAAACAGAAGCCTGCAAAAAGTAAATAATGAACAAGAAACACAATTGTCAAACATCTGTTCTTCTACCACTAAATAACTACATGCCTTAACCCTATTTGTCTCTTTCTGCTTCCTTTTCTTCCAAACCTGAAGAGCATGCCCAGCAAAATCTTCTGCCAAGTTGATAAATTATTTGTCTGTAACTCAGCAATAGAAAGAGCAGCCTGACCAGGATGCAGAACTCAGAAGGAGCAGAGTCAGGATGAGAATGAGGTGAGATTCCTAAGAGTGTCAATAACATGTGGAAAACATGTCATTTGATTTAGTCTTGATACCAAGAAGGCATTGAATTCCAGGAAGTTGACTTCTTTAATGACAAATTCTGTTAGTGACCTTCTCCAAACACAGTTTAGATTAACTTTTTTTCCACTGATTCTTTGTATGTAGAATGCTAATCGTATTAGTGTGGTGGAAACTGAGATGAAAGATTCTTAGCCTTAGAATTTACAAACATCCTTAGCCTTAGTATCAGTGTTGGACAGACCTATCTCAACAATAAAAACTCAGCAAAGTATTTAGTACCAAACTCAATAACTCAGTAAGTCAACTGAATGAAAAAATAGTTTTCTTGGCTGCCCCTGTCCTTCTAGTGTACCAATATGTATTGGGTCTGTGTGGTAGAATGATTAAACGTGGCTGCACGAGCCTCATCTTGGCACTAATAGGGTAATTATACTGACCACAAAGCCTCCAATACCAAACAGCTACAGCACTAAAATAAAAGAGTTTAAATAGACTCCCCACAACTGCTGTGTAATTATCTGAAATGAACTACTGTATAAACTATTAATTTAAACTAACATTAAAAAGGGATTAAATAATTCATCTTAAAGGAGCATGAAGGTGCTCTGTGAGACATTTACCTGATGCTTTTGTCCAAAGTAACTTACACTTATGATTGAATACAACTTGAGCAATTGAGGGTTAAGGGCCTTGCTCAGAGATCCAACTGGTAGTGGTGAACCAGCACCCTTCTGATTACTAGTCAATTACCTTAACCACTGAGCTACTAATTCCCATGGACTAGTATACTTCAACCCCCCCAAAAAAAGATAAATAAAATCCAGGATCAATATTCTGTGGGGGTAACAGACATCCAGACAAACATCTTATATCTTCACACACCATTTTGATCCACTTCATGATCATGAAAATCAAATCAGATAATATAGCAGGATAAGCTTAAATGTATGGGTGCAAACTGTTTCTATAAATGAATTAACAAAAAAGATTTATCTTAAAATTTTATAACTTAAAAATTCTAAAATTAACCAGTTATTAAATCATGGCAAATCAGATCAAGTTATGTTTCCTTTAAATATGGAATCATGAAGTATGATCCAGGAGGTGACTCAGACTTCAGTAATAGTGGGAAATACACAAACACATTCAGCATAGGTGCCATGTGAATATCTCACTGACTGTGAAAACAAAGTGGAAATCCTCTGAGATTTTACATAGGAATTCCTCAGTACCTAAACTGCTGAGCACTGTTGAGAACTAAGAACAAGCAACCAGACATTTCAGGTGATGAAACCTGTAAAACATGTCTGACTAGTGACAGCACTTTAATCATATTAAATTAGAGTTTAAGCTGTCCTTATCTAATTTTAACAAAGGTGAACTTAATCATATAAGAAGAGTGCTGCAAAGTCAAGTTTTTCCTTTTATTGACAGTACCTCTGAAACTTCATAAGCAAATACATTTTGAAATATATTTGGAAGAAATATTAAAATCTAATTCCAAAGTAGAATGCAAGAGTGTACTATTAAGTACTGAGCCTCAGTGGCAAGATTTTTCTTAACATTTCCACATTTTCTGCACATGAATGAGACTTTTTTTGTCACCAGGACTTTGTGAGCATTCACCTCACTACAAAGACACTGCTGTGGTTAGCAAAAAGAATGTTTATTATAACCACTCTTGAGGTGGTTGACTGCATCTAGTCTGCGATTATAATACAGATATAGCTGCAGACAAAAATAAACTTCCACTTTCTGTCTTGACCTAGGCCATGCTTTTTAAGAATGTGGTATTGTTTTATAAATAAATTATATTTCAGTATGACTTACAAGAGCATTTTAAAGGTTCAGACACTGACTATAACAGATGTATTGCAGCCTGCAAAAGACTAATAATAATATAATATGTAATGCATGTTCATAAGACTAGTTGCTGCCTCCTTCGTACCTTCGGGGAGAGAGAGAGAGAGAGAAAGAGAGAGAGAGAGAGAGAGAGAGAGAGAGAGAGAGAGAGAGAGAGAGAGAGAGAGAGAGAGTGAACGGGTATCGCGAATTAAAATCAGACGACAGCCAGCAGCAGGGTATAAACTTGACCTACCAAGGTTTCTTGACACACCCACATTCTCTCTCACGTGCAAGTTTGCTTTACACAGAGTCCCAATTCACTCTACGCTACAAACGTAGGGCAGGGCCACAGGAAAGTGGAATTAAGGGCGCAACTGGAGCTGTTTCGTTAACATAAGAACGTTTACAAGATTGTCCTTAAAAACTTCAAATGTCAGGGAATATCTATGTGAAACAAGCATAGCATATTCGACCAAAACCTCTGCGTTCTAAAACCTGGATTTAAGCAGTCTGTCTCGTTAGTTTTGTACTGTCTAAGCACAAACGTTTTCCAAAGTACGTGGCATGTTCCTTTACAACAACTATGAAGCGAAAAATAGATCACAACGAAAGTATTCTACACCGGGTTCTACTAGTTCTACTGTGGTTTACACACTGAAGCATTCATTTTCGTTATACACACCCCACGTCGGCTGAAAAAAGGTTCACACTGACGTGCGCAGTTACACAAACATAACTGAACAAAGCGCACATACACGGAGACACTAACTCTTTGACTATTTTCAGACTGGCTAGCTTTCACGGAATCACAGAGCCCCTTACAATAATCTATTCATAAAAGTAAAAAAATAAAATAAAATCAAACTTCCGTTTAAATGCGCAAGGAATGAAATGGCAAAAAACTAATCTGTCATTTTAAATAAAGTCTCTCTCCGAGTAATTCCCTTTAGCGCTCATTAGGTGACAGAAGAAATAGTTAACGAGATATGTAATATTAGATGAACATTTTAGTGCATAGACTTACAACCATTTACCTGATCTCGGGTATTGGTTAAATTATCAAGAAATACAAAAACGTTGGTGCGAAAATTTGGGTAAGCATCATTTAAGACATGCGAAAAATATTTAATTATATGAGTAGGTGTGTGACTGAGAAGATAGACAGGCCTACAATCCATACAACTGGTGAGTGATAGGATTACATTAGAACTAAAATTAGCACGTCGAAAAAAGAAACGATATTCTGATTTCCATGCTTTTTATATTTAAATTTTATTATATTATGCGTTTGCCAATGCAAACCTTTAACAGAAACCAAATTTCCATGTCCAAAACTGCGATGAAATAATAAAATACTGCTTTCATGATAATCACGTGATGAAGATAGATCCTGTTCAATGTAACGAAATGTCTACTGTAGCCTGTAGAACGTTGAGGAGTGGGATGGTTTGTCGGGCACAGGTGACAAGCAGAGATCACGTTTAGGTATAGTTATACATTAATGTACTATGTACTTATGCTACACTGTTTTGTATCTTTGCATCATCTTTTTATCCTTTGTTGCCTTATCTATTTGTTAATGGCATAAACCTAAACGACGTAAATATGTAGGCCTATAGTCAGAATAACAAACCTGACCTTAACAGTAAAGCGCACCATCCAAACCTATGCCCCCGCCTGCGATACTGCAGTACCCAGGTAGGACGAGGTCTGATCTCAAACCGTAAACCACCACAACCAACAACAAAAGAAAACAAACATGCATACATGCGTTGATGCAACACTGTGATGGAACTCTAAAAGTAAAATGAAATCTATGATACTTGACCAAAGTTGAACTGTAAAAACTACAGTAGCATATCACAGAGAAAGGACAGGAGAATTAAAGAATTAACAGGATGCAAAAAATAATTACAAAATGAACATGTGGTGTAATTCGGCAAGCACTATGGATCACAAAATACGTTAGAGTTTTCAGTCTTGTAATTAAACATCTATAATATTTTCTTTTAACAGTGCGTAATAAAGCAAGGTAAAACATACACATGCACATTCAAAGTAGCTTACATTCTCAAGTACTTATAGTAGACGTTTTGCCTTATTGTGTTTGCCAACATATAATACTTCCAACAAATAGTATAATTTTACCGATATAAAAACATTTACCTGCTTGAGCATGTAGAATCTGGAACTGGATGAGCGTAACGGTTACCAGAACGACTGACGTGAGGTCTGCGCGCCACGGTCTTCGCTTCTTCCGAATATCCATAGCTTCCAAGTTTGACGGTTTGGTAAAACTAAAATGCAGGACAGTATCAAATTAGACCTGCCTTCTGTCACAGAAAATCAGTTGAGGATAGCATTGACTGAGCTTTCTGTGAGACAGTAACAAAATGGTGCGCTCTAAGAGACGTATTTAACGCACACCTACCTCGAAAATAAATTATATATGTACAAAGATTAAATACTAATGGGGAATTAGTAATAAATATTTTGTTTTTCCAACTTGTGCTAAAGCCCCATTGAGTCAGATGTGTGAGCAGGAGTCCCAAAGTGTAGAGAGCAGAGAGTGACTTGGAATCACTCTCTAAATCTCTCCCCCTTCTTACTTTCTCCCACGAAGAGCGAAGAACCCCTGTGTGTGTGTGTGTGTGTGTGTGTATGTGTGTGTGTGTTTTGTACGTGTGTGTGTGTGCGTGTGTGTTTGTCTCTCTGTGTGTGTGTGTGTGTGTGTGTGTGTGTGTGTGTGTGTGCTTGTGCGCGCGCGCGCATTCGAAGAGAGTGAATAAGAGGAAGAAAGTAAGGAGGGGGGAGTACGTGCGACAGTGCACATTTGCTAGTCTACGTGCGCAAAAAATAAAGAGGACATCATACATTTACAATCGTGAGCAGACGTGCTCACAATTGTACGTATATGAAGACGATCGTAAACCAAAATGACATATTACCTATTAATTAAGCGGGAAATGTAAACAGTTATTAATCGTCTTCGATAGGGAAGCCCATATAATCCTTTTATATATTTTACATGACATTTGAAGGTTTGTATTTTGTCCGCTAAGGAAAGGAACGGGAAGAATAACAAGTCTGTAGAGGTATATATTTTTTTCTAACCAGTTAGCCAATCACCTTGTCATCCGCATTGTGTCATTCACAACGTTTCACCACACCCACTTTCAATGTCGGCTTTTATTCTCTTCCAAGACATTTAAACGACTTAATTGCTCAGTGTAAATAAACATAGTGCCCTCCAGACGTTTTTATCGTTAGTAAAAATGAGGAAAAACCTTTGGGTTGATTGAAACAAACTACATATGCAGCTGTCCAACTGTGTACTGCACTTGCGTTCTCTTCAAGGCATCGTTATTATAGCTGTGGTTCTTAAAACTGCTTATTTCCCTTTTATATATATAGTTTAAGTACCCCTCTCACCACTGGGACAGCCTTGGTGTTAACCCATCACATTCTCTCTAATTCTTCTTTCAGTTTTTTTTCCTCTCATATTTTTTCCTTTGGAAGAAATCATTTGGAACTATGACGTATGTTACCACTATTTTCTTGTCCACTATAACAATATCTAGGTGGAATTGTTAGGTAGAATAGGCCAGTGAAACAAAGCCACAGTTTCGGACAGATACCTTTGCCAGTGACATAGTTTTTAATTTTTTTTTTAATTTTTATTTTTACAAATTTTTGAAGACTAACACATGATTTAGCCAGCCGTTAACCTACATTAGTAAACAGAGAAAAAACAAACAAACAGACAAACGTTATCAAGCCTTTTCATGGATGATGAAATTACACTACATTGTGGATCTTTAATAGCAAATAGTGTAGTAAAGTGAAGTTAACTGTTACACATGAATAAATGACAATACAAAATGGCTGACACACTATACATTTAGTAAATATTAGGTACACCTGCTCTATAGCAATTGGTGGTACCTAATACACCACCAATTGTAAACTGTAATCCACCACTGCTGGCACCATTATTGTATTCTGAAGTTGCTGACCGATGTACTGGAGTGTTCTACTGTGTATATGTGGTGTCAATGTTTCCTTGCCTCTTTGAGGATTTACACTGATTTTGACCTATAGTCATTATGACACATAGAAAATGTTTGTGTAACAAAATTTTATGGCAGTCTCAGCATGGAAAATCTCCACAAAGCTGCACCTTGGGACAGGTAGGCTAGACTCACACAGGAAAGTACAGGGCAAATTACCAAATCATAGCAGAGGAAAGGAGAAATGAAGACTCATAAATAAGAGCAGGTGTTTGCTGGATGCTTTTAAAATACATACTTATGTAATTTATGCAAACACTTCTATAAGTATAAAATGATATTCTTTCGGATTTTGTATATATATATATATCCAGGGACCACCAAAGCTCCAAAACCTTGGTGATGTGGTCAGGCTGCCATGTGGTGTGAAGTTAAACATTTAGACACCATTTCCATGTTTAGACCCTGGAGGAATATTTTTTAAAGGTGAGGATTGAGTCTAAGTGGTGATCAACACGGATCCCAACCCTTGACTGAGTTGACCCTTATTCTCCTTAAATGAGCAAAAGGAGAGGCACATGCTTAATCCATCACTCAAGCATATTTATGTGAAATTTCTGACCTTCTTAATGGTCAGGCTGGCTCACCCAGTATTTCTGCAAGTCCTGAAAGCATTGTAGTTTATGCAAGTTCTAATGGAGGAACTATTGTTCATCAGTGATTCCATATATATGAAAACCTTAGTTCAAAACCATAGTTTAAAAATCATTTGTAAAACATTGCTGTAAAGTGGTTTTGCTGGAACGGTGTCATGGTTGGCCCCTCCTAGCATCCTTGTCTCACTAGTTTCCATGTCGTTTCATTGTCTCCATTCCCGTTCCAATCCTTGTTTTAGTTTTCATTCTCTTTTGTATCACCTGTAACTCCTGTTATACATATATTTCACTGTCTTTTGTATCACCTATAACTCTTGTTATACATGTATTTAAACCCTGTGTAGTTCCCTGTTAGTTTGCTGGTACTGTTATCCATGTATCAATTGTGTTTGCTCTGCCTGTGGTAGTTTTTCTAGCCTATTGTGTTTATTGTTCTAACTTTTCTCATGTTTGTTGTTCTAGCTGTGTTGTTAATTTCTATTTAGCCTGTCTAGTTATTTTCTTATCTTGTGTTTGAACAAAATGTATGAGTGGAATTTATTTTGTTATTTTGTTGGTTTAAAAAAAACTTGTATAATAACTTATATAAAACTTATATAAAAATAATTTATAATTATGTAGAGATTATCTTTGTCATTGTGATGGTTAGTCCCTCCCAGCTTCCATGTTCCATGTCTTCCGGTCTTGTGTATTTTTGTTCCATACCATAGTTTCGTTTTCTCCGCCCCTCGTTTGATTGCTCACACCTGTCCTTCCTTTCTATCTTGTTAAATTAATATATTTAAAACATACCCGATTCCCTGTGTTTTGGCAGTTTGAATGTGTGTGTTTGAATATATTGGATGTATGTAAGCCTGTCTTTGTTTCAAAGCCTCTGTTTACGTTAGCCTTCGATTATCTTAGGACTTGATTTTCTAATGTATTCTAAAACTCTCCGTATTAGCTCTATGACCCTGGACTACGACTCTCGATTTGCCCTTAATAAATCTTGCTCTTCTCTGCACATGCATCCGTCTCCCTACCGGTCACCGTTACAGTCATGGTGTAGCACCCAGCCAGAGGGACACGCACACACACATGCCCGCTGCACATTGCTTACCTGTTCAACAAACCTGCTCCCACGACGCTGCGTTATGAACAATTATCACAAGCTATCTATCTATCTATTTTTAATACACAATCATTAAAATGTCTAGAACAGCCATATTATAACTCTGCGATTCAAACCCTCTAAGATTTTTAACGTTGGTCACTGTAATGTTTGAACTCTTCTCCATCATCCTGTTCAGCATGTACAATTGGGACTCATATTAGGCTATATATATTAGGTTCATGTGTGGCATCTTTGTATTCATCATCTGGCTGTGGGGATGACCTCACCCAGCAATGTACCATGACCAACATAATCGCTCTTCCACCAGGAAGGGGACTAGGACCTTGAGGACAAAGTAAACAGTGAGTGGCCTTTCTCAAGTTACATGATGTCTTGCATGTATCCACCCCCGAAAGGATTTCTGCTTGTCTGGCCTTCAAATGGAGGTACAGAACTTGCACTTATGGTTGCTTTCATCTAAATAGGTAAGCGTGGTGCAAACAGAGCATGAAATTCTTCGTAGGTCTGTCATTGGTTGGTATGTAAATTACTGATTTTGTTGTGTGTTATTGCTACATAATATTTAATGTGAATTACATTTTTAAGTGGAATTGAATCCATATCTTGGTGTTACATTGTTACATAATGGCTTACTGTGTCCATTGCATGACAGATATGCTATATGTAATTGCTTTATGTTGCATCCTTTTGATTGTTTGAATTTATGCTTAAGTTAGATTTATTTTTTGATCCATATACTTGAGCTATGGACTATCATAACAAATGCACATGGTCTCACAGCTGGATTGAATCTTTACTGATAATAACATCGTCATTCATCGGATTAAGGTCGCCTATATCTATACGCTGAATGAATAAGAACAGAATGAAGGTAAGCAGCTGTGCACACTAAGTCGACATGTGCAATGGAATATTTTGATTAGAAGTTTTGTTAGGTGAAGGATTCCGTGAATGTGATTTTAAAAATGTTTTCTTGCCTATTTTGAAGTTTGATTCAAAAACTGACAAAAGAAAACACTATGAAATGTAAGACCCTTTAAAGTTTGCAATTTAAGCTGACCACTTTAGTTTTAAAGGTTCTTTGGGCTTAGATACATGAATAGATACATGGAAAAATTATTATTATTTAGACTTGTGCCTTAATTTGAGTTTCTGGTTGGTTCATTCAGATTATTGTATACACCTCCATGTAAAGTTGCAAAAATATTTTTTTGTGTAATGAGTTTAGTTATGACTAGACCATGCTCTTTAAAACATGCCCATGCCTTTAGGCCCAAAGAAACTGGGTGATATAAAATGCTAATTTGTAGATCAGACAACATTCAAACAAACATATAATAGTAGCTTGTATTTTAATTATCTTCCTCTTTTCTCCCAATTTTTGTCATCTCACACACTGGTTACCTAGCTATCCCTGTCATGCAACAACTACTAACTGTGGGAGCATGCTTCCTCCAAGACACACAAAGCCAAGCATCACATCTTTCAGAGCAGCACAGGCAGCAACATGCACTATGTTCTCTCATCAGCAAGCATAAGCACACAGACATGCACGATTGGCTAATATTGCTGTGAATGAGAGGGTAATGCCCCACCCAGATAGAAGCCCTAATTTGGCTTCCTTGACATCACTTCTATGACAGCTTGGTAAACAGAGTATAATGAAGTAAAATGGTTAAACATAGGACTGAAATTCAATGTAGTGTTTTGAAGTGTATAGGGAAAGGGTGTGGTGGGATGCATGGTAAAATTCATTTGTGAGGCAGGATATATGATCATAGACTCCAATAAATACAAAGAGATTTTAGATCAAAATTTGGCTGCCACTGCCTGGAGACTTGGTTGCATCTCCTGAGACTGGTAGCTCAGTGGATAAGGCACTCAACTAGTAATTAGAAGATTGCCAGTTCAAGTCCCACCACTACCAAGTTGCCATTGTTGGGCCCCTGAGCAAGGCCCTAAACCCACAATTGCTTGAGTTGTAGTCAGTCATAATGGCAAATTTTGGGTAAAAGTATCAGGTAAATGTCCCAATGGGACAATGATCCAACTCATGACTTCGGGTGCATTCATAAATGGTTGTCCTGTCCACAAAGCTTTTTTGTGAAAATGTGAAAATGTTATCTAACAGAAACAGTAAAAATTTCTTGCCTCGGTATTACCCATCATTTTAATATACTTCTCTGTCTGGTTCCAGGTATTTACTCTGGGGACTTTGTTTGAATGCTGAAACAATGCTAGCAGATTCTTTCTGTTCTATCCTTTGCTTTTGCTCTCTCATTTCTTTTGATTCAGGAACAATGAAATCAACTCAAGTCAAATGTATTTATATAGTGCTTTTTACATTAGCTGTTGTTACAAGGCAGCTTTATACATGTCCGAGTCCAAGCCCCCAATGAGCAAGTGCGACAATGGCAAGGAAAAACTCCTTAGAGCATGAGGAAGAAACCTTGAGAGGAACCAAGATTCAAAAGGGGAGGAACCAAGATTCAAAAGGGGAGGGCCCCCCGGGAGGGCCCCCCCTCTCAGTGTTTCTTCCTCATGGGGCTCCATCCTCCTCTGGCCGACAACATAAACTTGACAATTACAAAGTGAAAATAGGTTTTTCCACAGTAAATGAATAAATACAAAAAAAGATTTTCTTCATCAGTAATTTATGTTGTGATGTTACTTAGCCTCTACACATCTTGGCTGCCAAGTCTACTCCCACCACCTCCTGTTGTCCCCTGCTTTATCCTACCACACCACCACCCTAGCCAACTACTTCTCCAGCTGTCTTAAATGCTCTTAATGGACATTCTCTTGAGGGATGGGTCTTGGACACATGCACACCTCGGGACAAAACTAGGACCTCCAGGAAGTTGGACTAGACATTGCTTATTTTTTCATTTATTTAAATATTTTTCTCTTAAAATTGTTATTGTGGTGACCATTGTCAGCCAGAGGAGGATGGTACCCCCCTCTTCTCAAGGTTTCTACCTCATGCTGTAATTTTTATTTTATTTGATATTTATATCATATCATACATCAATAAACACACACACACACACACACACACACATATATATATATATATGTGTGTGTGTGTGTGTGTGTGTGTGTGTGTGTATATATATATATATATAAAATATATATAAAATGAGAAATGTTACATTTATTTCAACATTTAAAACTGGCTGGAGTACTTTTGTGGTGATTACAAAGTTGATTAGTACACACATTATTCTTCACATGTCATAATTGGTTAAAAGATGATTTTATTTTCATTCAGAAGTAATATGACTTTAGTGTCTAATGTTCCAAGACAGAAAAATAGAGTTCACAGAATAGGAATAGTTTGGCTTTAAAAATTTTATTGTATATGGTCCTAGCTGGTGCACTCTAGTCTGCAGTGTTTACAAATTTAAACACTGTAATCATGCCCTGTGTGGAATGTGAGGTTAAGATCTAGAGACAGAAAGTAATAACAAAAAAGAAAAAGAGTTAGAAAAGAGGACAAGACTATAGGGCAGCCATAACACCATCTGGAAAGTATGCTTAATCAAGTGGACCAATTTCAGAAAAAGAAGGCAAAACAATGTGGATATTTTTAAAAGTTTGAATGTTGGGTCGTATATTGCATTCTTTGGTTCTGTGACTATGTTAACTATGCTACTGACCTTTGTTTTAGATCCAGCAGATGTTTTAGAACCTTTTTGGCCTTGAGACAACTGAAAAAATAACATTATATAATTTGCACAAACTTTTTAAACACTCATCTGAAATGTGTATAATTAATCAGTGTTTGGAGATAAACTGGAGGCTGTATGATTGTTTTGTATTTCTGACACATTAGAGTGAACAGATGAATTTTTAATTGCATCAAGTATACTGAATGTGTGTGTGTGTGTGTGTGTGTGTGTGGGTGTCTGGGCATGTGTGTGGTTGGGTGTGTGTGTGTGTGTGTGTGTGCATATTTCATTCAAGTGTTAAGAGGTTAGACGTGTTAAGTATTAAGAGGTTAGAAGCAATATTTCCCCACCGAGAGGCATAGCATGTTTGTGTGGTGATCCTCGCTATTTTAAAATGGGACCTTGTAATTACATTAAAGCAAGAAAATTATATTGCAGACTTCCTCAACGAGTCTGTATTTTACTGGGCAGGGCTGCAAACCATGAACACACACCCTAGCCTGGTACTACATATCAAAATAGCTCAGAGGAGGAAATGGGGTGAATGTATATGTGTGTGTGTGTGTGTGTGTGTGTGTGTGTGTGTGTGTGTGTGTGTGTGTGTGTGTGTTGTAGTTGGTATGGTAAACCATAGAAAGAATATGGTTTTGTGTGTTGAAACACATTACTCCAAATGATAAATCAGATACAGGAACATAAGGAATGTGAAAAAAACCCACTGGATACTGGTCCTTCACAAACAATTAATCACTTAATATGTGAATCAGCAGTACTAATAACTGTAGTAACCTGCTGTACTTTTGTGTGATTTGAAAACAACACTACTTTTTTACAAACATGTTTCATGCCATGTGTAAAGTGAAGCTGAACATTTATTTACATATACATCCAGGCTTCATTACTCATTGGGTTCAGTGTTATGTGTCCTGATATTTTAAATGGGATATAAACAACAGTTTATTGTCACTTAATGGTTAGTTAACATAATAGATTGCAGTGTGTAATTGGACTATGGAAGAATTACCTTTATACTCGATATAAATCATGTAGTGATTATCTTGGTCAAAAATAATATCTGGTTTTTACTTTTCTGTTCTTTTATGGCAGTCTAAATTGTGACACACTGTCTGTCCATGTTACTCACTGACTTTTATAGTGTCAAATTAGCCATTCATTTATGTCATTTAAAAGTTGATGCGGTCGTTGACAGTGACTGCCTGGTGGAGCATTTTCCATTGCAAAACCTCACAGGGCAATATATTTTATGATCCACTCAACCCCTCTCCCATTTGAATAATTTGGCAAGATCTTTTTTATCAAATTTAATATCAAACCATGTCTACTTAATTTCTTTGATGTTCTAGACCTTATAGGACAACATGAACAACAACATTAGAAATTATAAGTTATTACAGTACAGGCAGCAGATAGATTATTTCATAGGTACCAGTGGTAGCAGCACAGCATTTGCATGCTGTGAGGTTTTGCATGTTACAAGGTCTTGCTCATTGCTTCTCATCTTCTTCATTTGGAATTTTTTTTCATATAGTAATTGTATGTATGAATATTACTTATTGATGAATGTACATAGACAGAACTTACAAAACCAGAAACCTGTGGGTGACTGTAATGTGGAAAAGAGTTTTGGAGTCTTAAAAGGAAACTTAACAATACCTACCTTTGTCCTACCTAATGCTAGGGTATTTTAAAGGAAAAATGTTGGTATTGTTAATGTTAAGGTGTAATGCGGGAGGCTTGGCAGGATGCAGAAATGAACCATGTTGGACACAGTGATGTTTATTTACACAAGTAATACAACAAAGACAGAGAAACACCCAAGCTAACGTAGGACCAAACATCAACAAACACCAATGACTAAACAAGACTTTATATTTACATACATTCAGAGTAGTGATGTAAAACAACAAATAGGTGTGATACACAGGTAGGGCATGGCCATGCAAATGAACACACACACACACACACACACACACACACACACACGCACATAAACACAAGGAAATGTCTGGAAGGAGGGGGCCATGCCATGACAACCCCCCCCCCCCCCCCCCACCAGCGTGACTTCGGCTATTGGGCTACGGCCCCCAGACCAACGCCGAACGGCAAGGCAGGAAGGCTGAACAACCAGGCCAGCCAAAGCAGGGCAGAAGGGAGAAAGACCGGGACTAAGATGACGACAGACACAGGGACGGACACACTGACGGGAACAGGAACAGACACAAAGGGTGACAAAGTGACCGGCACAGTAAGTGTGACAGGGATGGGTACAGTGACCAGGACAGGTACATTAACAAAACCACACAAAGGATTCTGACACAGTCCAGGGAAGCTGACAGGAACCTCAGCCAGTCGCCCAGTCATCGGCTGGGTTGAGGGCCGACGAGTTTGTGGGGGGGATCGCCCATCGACTTGGGTGGCGACGGCTTCTCCGGCTTTGGGGCAAATGAGCCAGGAAGCACAACAGATGTTTTGCCTGTCTCCGGGGTGGGCACTGATGATGATTCCTTCTTATGGAGGATTTCCCCACAAGGGCTGGGTAGGAGTGGTTACGCTTTTTCTTTCCCTTCTGCTTCGCTCCTGGCATCCATCGGTTGTTGATGATTTTGTAACACAGGATGCAGGATGCAGAAAAGGACTGTGATGAACACAGTGAAGTTTATTTACACATAAATAAGCTTCACACGTAAACAACAAATACAGCGAAACACACAGGCTACAAACACCAACGAATAAAAAAGACTTTATATACATGCACAGTAATGACATAAAACAAGGAACAGGTGTGATACATGTGGCTATACAAACGAACACACACACACACACACACACACACACACACACACACACACACACACACACACACACACACACACACACACATACACATACAGGCAGATGGATAAGGGTGGGTACTGTTAAACTTTGAGCCAAGTAGCCATACCTTTAGTCCTATAAAATGAGTGATTTTTTTCTATTTCTGGGCTTTAGTGATATGTTCTCTTTGACTGAAAACATAGAAAGATATTCTTTTCACCTTTAGATTGCATTTTGTTTTTTAATGACATTGGATAAACAAGGAAAGGCTCTTAGACTTATAAAGATTTTTTTGTGGCTGTCAAATATGCAAATTCAAAGTTCTCATGAATGTATGCTCTTGTTCATTTTAAGTAAAACATATCACTATAACATCAAAAGTATAATTTAGAGTTGATAAAACCAATGAATGGAAAACAAACAATACACTGTTACTTAAGGTCTAAATTATGTAAATAATTTTACTGAAACCTAATTGTTCACTTAATATGAAATCAGTGGATAGTGTGCACAGCATCATAGCATATCAGGCCTTAGAAAATCAGATTAATGGTAATATTTGTGATTTAGATTGCTTTGGTAAAACAGCAAAGTAAACATTAAAATAGTATTGTTGAACAGGATAATATATAACATATATTTTTAGGTAACAGATGATCTGTATGACCGGTCTGGAAAATTCCAAATATGAGAAAATTGGTGGTGTGGCAAGATCTCAAATTGTTCATATGAGCATATGTTCATATTAGCTGTTCCTGCATAAGGTCGATTGTGAATACACAAGAATAATTAAAAATACAATTTTGACCCACTGAGCTGTGTAGAGCTCTTACTCCAATACACTCATTTAATCCCCTCATGGCAGAAATAAAGTGAGTGTTTGTACCTTTATACTCTGTAATGTTTATAATGGTCAAATTTTGCAGCAACTTAAACATAGTGTATTCTGCAATGTTTTAGGTCATTTAACACAGTTCAAACTTAAAGTTCTTTAATGACCTAGAATTGGCACCATTAAACAATATCAAACCTGCATAGAGACCTAAAACATTTAAAACATAAAACATAAAAAACTTTTTTTCAGCGACATAAGACCTTTATATATGTATAAGCTTTATATTTATGTAATCTGTAAGAGATCATGCTATCACAATCCGATTCCAAAAATAGCACAGAGCATAAGGCTACCAAGAAGAGAAAAGATGAAGTATGTTAAGGATAAACAGGAAAAAGGGGAAAAGGCTTGAGAGGGGACATGGAAAGCTACTAGCAAGAAAAATTATAGGAATGAATAGAGAGGGATGGAGGAAGAGGGTCCAGAGGCATGTGCAGGGAGAGAGGGAATGAATGGGGTCTATTGATGATGGAAAATGGATCAAACACTATTTACAGAGAAAAAGTGTAAAAAGGAAAGGAGGGTAGCAGGAGAGGAAAGGAGGTCACTTCAGCTGACCCAGTGAGAAAGGTGGAAACCTAGAGACATCAGCAATGATCAAAGGGAGAGAGGGACTGAGATATAAAGAGTGAGAGGAAGAGATAGATAGAGAGAACTTCAATATGCTATATGTGTCAGAAACGTGGATTAGATAAGTATGCAAAATCAACAATACAGCATGTGATACTCAGATACAATGTAATTCTTTAGTACCAGTTTGCATTTTTTTTGCATTTAGTACCAGTTTGCATTTTTACAAGGAGAAACTTAGATCTTACCCTAGTTTTATTTAATTTACAGGCTTCATTTTTTTTATATTGACAAAGTCTTGCTTGTCTTTACCAGCCTAGCTCTAGAATATATTGCTGACCTCTTATAGTATTACAGGAGTCTTCATTTTGCTAAGTGAAGACTGGAACATGTAGCAGATACAGCAATGTTGCAAATCCCTGTGGTCATTTGCAACATAGCTGGTGCAAGATCTTATTATATAGCTCCTAAAGCCAGGAATAGCATTTCAGAGATTAGCTCCACAAGTGTTTTTTTTTTTTAATCCAAATTAATAACTTGATTGATTAGTCTTATATGTAATGTAATGTTTAGATTCAATTTCTATTTTAAAATGTATAGTCATACTTAATTCATTTATTTTATCCTCAGCCACATTGCATTCCACCAGCAATGAATAAAAGCAATTGTGTATGAATGGGCAGTGACATTAACATGTCAAAACCCTTAATCCTGGTATATTGTCTGTAACATTAAACTCACTTTATTTTGCCCTAATGTGTGCAGTGGTAACAAATGGTCCTCTGGATGATAAAGTGAGAGCTGCTCTTAATGTGCATTCTTGTTAATAAATAAAGTTCAAGAAGATAAGATGTAAAGACCGGACCACCGTCACTATGTCTAATTCCTTTTGATCTCACAGAGTTTACATCTATTTATATGACTGTGGTGAAGAAGCTCAAAAAAGAGCCACTGGCAAATTCAGTCAAGCTAGCAAAGACTAGCTCCCTTGTACTTATAGTTTGGTGTTAGATGTTAGCAGCATTTACACATATATTAATTTATCTATAAAACATAGCGTTATGTGGTTAAATTAATATATTGCCATTTCTAACCTCAATATCCAGATGTAGCTGAGTCCTTTTCCATGTCCAGTTTGTTAGACTGTCTGAAAAAAGGCACATTTGCTGCCTGAAGACCTATGAAATAGTAATAACGAAAAATATATTTATTTACTAGCACAACACCCAGTTTTCAACATCATTGTGGTGTTATTATTATATACCTTTAATATACACATAGAGTATTCAGAGTATTTGTAGTGAACTACTCTGAAATTTAATTATATGATCTGCAAGCAAATGTAACACAAGGTTATAATATTTAATGTCTGTATTTAAATTACCTTTTTGACTTTTCCATCTGACCTGCAAGGTAGAGATGATCACCATGACTAACAATACACTTTATACCTAACAATATAATCAAAATACATTTTTCTCAGTGACATTACTTCATAATTTTCCCAATGATTTGTTACTTTTACTAATGATTAATATAATAATTATCAGTGTCACAGCATTTAAGAATGAAACTACCCTTTTCCTAATCCTAAAATCACACACTGCCCTCCTTTCAATCAATGTATTCAAAGTTTTTCTAACAAAATGAAAAACAGACTCTTGCTGTTTTTGTGGTAATCTAATATTCTCTCATCACATTATTCTTATGAAGGCAGAGGGGTTTATCTTTTCTCTGCAATGCTGTAACGACCAGTTTAGTCTTCAGTAATTATGATGAGCAACTGATTTAGTTTTCACAACACTGTTAGTTTTCCAGTTCAAGGTGTCTCTGACAACCGTTCACCTGTGCAGCAATAATGTACTTTTTGTAGTGAGATATGAGTTAAAGGTGGCTGAAGAAAAGCTTCAAAATAGGTCCGGTCAACGTGGAATGCATACCAGGGGAGGATGGGCAGGAAAGGGAATGTACCACTGGTGTGTTGACAAAGGGAATGTACCACTGGAGTGTTGAGAAAGGGGGAAGGGTGGTCAGGAAAAGGCTGGGAGCACAGATGGGTCTTTTGTGCAACATTCAAAAGCAGGGATCGTAGATACAGTAGAAGCCTAAGGGGAGTAAAGGTAGAGATAGAAAGAAGGGAAGCTTCATGGAGACGACAGCCACTGACTACCAGAAATTACTTTAATAAAGCATTTACAGAAACTTGGCTACTTCTCAAAGTTTTGTTTTTGTTTTTGCTCCATTTCATCTCTGACCTGTCTTGGGTTTTGTAATTCCCTGCCTTTCACTATTTTGAGCTGTTTTGGGTTTCCTCCAATTATCCTATGTATTTGCACCCTTTGTCTTCCTGTCTTTGTAGCTGTGTAGTGATGTTTTATTTCCCTGTTTCTCTCTTTGTTCTATGTTTTGCCCAAGACAACATGCTGTCACAATGCTCTGACATTAGACATTAGACACTGGCTTATCAAACTTGGACTGTGCTAATTATGACTGTGGAATTACTTTCTTTTAATCTGAGTAATTCCACTTGCTCATCATTTTATTTGTGCCCTGCCTTGCCTCCCTGTTACAGTATAACCAATACAAAAAGTACACAGTGAGCAATGGCACAGTCTGGCTACTTTGCTGAAGTCACATGAATTTTGCCATCCCAAATGGTACCTCTCTGGGGAGAGTAATTCTCTTCACACTGAAGGAAAAAGGTCTTATTCAAGGGCAAAAAGATCCTCTGCACTGGATTTCTTCTATGACAGGAATCAATGTAACTGAGTATTCTTTTCTTTTTTAAGAAGTATCTGATTCCCCAAGAAATTTGATTTACTCTGATTAAAGGAGGGCTTATCAGTGGGAGGAGTTGGCAGTTACCTGCCAAAGTTTCCTACTCCTTTCCTACTTCTGTTGTCTCATTTTGATCAGAAACCTAAGGTAGGGGGACAGCCCAGGATCTGTCACTCTATCCCTACGGCTCAATGCTGCCCCGAACCCATTGTCCATAATACTGGCCTTACCTGACTTGCTACCTACATTCCCAGCCATCCCCGCCTCACTGCCCACATTCCCAGCCACCCTTGCACAGTTCCTTGCAATTCCATTTGCACCTGCCTCATTAGCCTTGGTCCTGGCCGCACATGCTCCACTGCCTGCAGTCCTGGCCACTCAATCCTGCCATTCATTCATGCTTGCTATATGCCTCTCTTGTTGTGGCATCCTGTATTCTGGTGCCTGGAACTAGAGCAAGCAGTGCTGCTTTTGACCACCCACTGCCATGTGGGAGCCTGGAACCACCTTCCCTATTTCTCTTATGGTTTTATTCTAGTCTTTGTCCAGGTCAATATGCTCTGTTGCTCATTTCTGTGTAGAATGACATCAAACTAGGACTATCATAACAACTATGGTTGTGAAATTACTTGATCCTCAGTGTCTGCATCCTCCCCTGTCTCCCTCACTGTTATATGCACAGTTGTTTTTTTAAAAAGTTCTGAAATTATTCAAAATATAAAGTGCCATGTGGAAGAGCAGGACCTGGGCTATCAGCAGTGTCATTATGAGGAAACTGAACTATGTCAAGTCTGAAATACAAAACTTACAATGTAATTAGAATCTTGGGTAGGTTTAATTTGGTATACCAAAAGATAAATTAGGCAACTACGTTTAATGTTTGCCCATAATGTACCAAAAGAATATGAAAAAAACCCTACCATATGGAAGAGATAGGCTTTAGCTATCTCATTCTGAGGCACTTTTACTTTATCATTTTGTTGATAAATATAAACTAATGTCCTAATATAAATAAGTATTACATTTTACAGAAGAAGCATGCTTAGATACTTAGATATATGATTACATTTATAAGGCTTATATACTGTACCGATTTTTGTTAATGAAAACTAAAATCATAATGAGTCTAAATAGGTTTATATGCTTATTACATGAATATAATTTTTTCCCATAATGTTTCAAAATGACTGTTTTCATTGTTACTATATCATTTTCTCATAAATGCAAGCAACACTATTTGCTGTACCATTTTCACTTAATCTGAAACATTAATGCTTTTAAATGTACTGATAAATATTACATATATGCAAAGTTTTGACAAGCCATTTCTAAAGGCTAATCAAATCAAAGTATTCGGTAATCAAAAGTCATTTTTCCCAGTAATGTCTCACAATGTCCACAACCAAAGCCTTTCACATACCATTTTGGAACATTTTTACTATACTATTTTCTATTAAATAAAAACAATTCATTCTGTCGTCTTAATGGGTTTAAATTGATTACATATATTGTAGTAATTTTCCATAATTCTTACAAATGGTCATTACAACGTAGAAGAGGAAAGCCCTGACAACCACCAGTTGGGGTGTTTGGGTGTAACGGCCCGAGTGCCGCAGGGAAGGGAACAGGATGTACAGAACATGATGTACAGACTCCCTCAATGGAAACAGACATTTATTAACACACGAAAAAGACAACGGCACTCACATATAAAATAAACAGTGAACAGTTTATATTTATATAAATACGGCTAACATGAACAATGTGAATAAGAACATGAACAATGACCGACAACGATGCACACCCCAACTGGGGTTTAAATACCTACAGACATAACGAGACTAAACCAGGTGCAGGTGTGCTCTAAACAACATAGGTGTGGATACAAATGAGAAAAATGAGTGTGAATTCCCATTGCACACGGTGGGCTGTACCACATGGCCAGTGGGAAGCGGAGTATTCCATGACAGTATCCCCTCCCAAGGACATGGGTCCCTACACGTCAATCCCCAGGACAGCGAAACCCAGGCTACCATGCACAAAGCACATAACATATATGGCAAAGCCTGGTTCCAACCCAACACAAGTCAGGCTAGGAGCTGCCAACAAGGGAGGACTCTTAGTAAATAAGGGGGAAAGGCAAAGTCCATGCCTGTCTCAGGGCATTCTGGTTGTGCTCCATAGCAGGTCCACCAGCTCTGAAGGCATGGCTGCAGCATTCAGCGGTGGGTCCCGAGGCACTGCTACGATGTTCAGCAACAGGACCAAAGGTGCTGCTACGACGTTCAGCGGCAGGTCCAGAGGTGTGGCTATGACATTCAGCGGCAATAACATCCTTGGTGGGACACAGCCTGAACAAACAACATATTACAACAAGTACATACACCTGTAGACAAACACAAAAGGCACTTTGATGCAGCGCTCGCTCGAAGCGCAGGCACTGGAGGCATATCCTTGGCCCTACAGGACACGCAAAGAGGCACATCCTACTGTTGCCAGCCACCCAAAGAGAGCCCCTGAGGCAGTCCTCCTCCAGGGCTGTGGGTGGACCCGTCCAGTACTCATGGCCTGTACTCGGAATAGGGCGAACACAATCTACTTCCACGCTAGCCAGAGACATAGCCGGCTCCTCCATGGAGTCCTTCGGCTCTCTGTCGTCCCAGGTCAGTAGCTCTAGGCACCCCCCCTAAGAAATTCTAGGGGGCATTCCCCTCCTCCTCCGGTGTGGCTACAAACACCAGTCACGGTCCACTCCCTGACATCCAAGGATCCAGGCAGCAGCTTGGGATGTGTCTGAGCACATCCCCGTAAGCAGTCCATTTGCTGTACAGGGAGTAGGCATCCTGTGGTGGTCGGTCATTCTGTAACCAGTGCCACAGAGCAGGGAACAGGACGTACAGTCACCCTCAACAGAAACAGACATTTATTAACACACAAAAAAGACAACAGCACTCACATATAAAATAAACAGTGCACGTGAATACAAATACAACTAACAAGAATAATGTGAACAAAAACATGAACAACATGAACAATGACCGACAATGATGCACACCCCACCATAGGTTTAAATACATACAGACATAACGAGACTAAACCAGGTGCAGGTGTGCGCTAAACAACACAGGTGTGGATACAAATGAGACAGTGTGAATTCTCAATGCATGCAGTGGGCTGTACCATGTGACCAGTGGGAAGGGGAGTGTTCTGTGACATTGGGGTGTATTAACTGTAATTTATCTAATTTATTTTAAAGACAAAATTCTAGTGGAGTTATGAAATAGAAAGACCACACTTGGAACCACACCTGGAACTGCCCTTATTTCTACCTATTTATGCTCCCAAATTTCATATTTTTTCAATGAGAAAATTTTCTCTATTTTCTCAAATCTCATACCTTCTCTTTCTTTCTTCCTGTCTCTTCCCATTTTGTAATTACCATTTCTCCCATCTCTTGCCTAGCCCCACTCATCCCAAGCCATTCTTCCATGGATCTTCCATTCTCATTTAGTTCCCCACCCCCTCCATCCCAGTCCCTCCCCCTTTCATCCCTCTCTATGCCCCCTCTTTTCTAGCTTCTCCCTCCTCTTCTCTCATTCTCCCTGCTATAGGTCAAGGAGCCCAGCCACAGCTGCCTTCTCTCTACCCACCTTTTCTCTGGCCACGGCTCCTGTGCCAGTGACTGCCTCTTCAACCCCTTCGCTGATCCCTTCCAGCCTGCATATCCAAATCCTAAAAGGTATGGACATTGATCTCTGCTCTTCTCTGTTCCTCCAACACAGTTTCTGCATCTTGAACTGTCAATGGTAAAGATCTATCTGTCTCTAACAAATGCCCCAGTGCCCATTTATTTTCACAGCTCTTGAGTTTGTGCTGGCCTTCTGTATTGCAAGGTACTCTGCTTTGCTTATTTGTACAGGCAGCATTAACTGGAAGACTATCTGGCCATCATTTTGGACTGTCTGGTTTGGTGGGGCTGATTTCTATGAGGTACATGTGTAGGTATCCATATGTGCAGAAGAGCTAGAGGGTGAGGCCATGGGTTCAAGGATCTCATAGCTTGTGAAGCAATCTACAACTTCTCATTTTCTCCAAAAGGGTCCTATTGATCATAAGAGCTGTGCATGTTCTCAGGTTCCCCCTTCTGATGTTTACAACCAGTTCCTTAGTCTTGCTGATTTTTAGAACACTGTGACAACTTCTGCAGTTTGCCCAGATACACCATCTCATCATTCTTTATCAGTTCTACCATCACAATTTTGTCTGCAGATTTACAGATAATTAAATAAAACTATGACAAATAAAACTTCTTTTATTTTTGCTGTATCAGTTACCTTTACTTCATAGCAAACACCTACAATGAATAGATTAATAGAATAAAATTGTTTTTTTTTTTTGTAGTTATAATAGGCCAAAGTAGAAAAAGCAGCAAATGTTAGGAAATTCTGTAGTATGCTGTTCTGAGCTGTAGGTTGACCTGAGTCTTTATATAATTGTTGCTGTTATCAAAAGATGAATCATAGACAATTCTAGATAGAAGGTAATACCTCTTCTGGCAAAATGGTGAAACTACAGTAAAGAAGACATTCTGCCTGAATGTGGATTGAAAAGATCAAAAACACAGAATCTACCAGTACCACATTTTGTATTGGTGATGAGAGAGACACTGTATTCACCACAGTATAAACTACTGTGTGATCATATAGGTCATAGCTAATTTTGCATACAATGCAAAATGTATTACATACAATTCATCCAGTGACATTTCTCATACAATATATCACATCATTATATGACAATATATTGTCAAAGTAATTTCCCATGTTCACCTGTCTGTCTTAGTTTAGTATTTGCTCCTCCCCTGCTCTAGCCCCTTGTCATGCACCTCAACTGAGTCACTAGTCCCTCCCAGTAATTGTCCCCAAATGTTCCTTGTTTGTCTCCCCATATCCCTGGGGGGTATTCCAGAAATCATGTTTAGTAACTAACCCAGATCTGTTTACTCAGAGTTTGTGGAAACGGAGGGTTTTCTGTTCCAAAAACCATGCTCAGAATAAGTGTAGGTTAGTTAATTGTCAGAACACCAACAGAATCTGCAGGGCTGTCACAGAATCAGACCATATCCCATACATCTGTTAATCACACACCCCGATCACTTCCCAGATCCCAGTCACCTTCTTTTTAGTTTTATTCCCATCCCCAGTCACCTGTTTGTCTCTCCTTATTTATTTCCACAGTCCTGCATCCTATTACCCTAACAACAGACTAACACTACCCCAGGTCATCCAAAGTATTTCTTTTTGTTTTCACTTGGTCTTTGACCTTCCTGGCTTTGCCTCTTTGTTTACTGCTTAAAAATGTGTTTTTCGCACCTTGCTCTGTCTTGTTCACTGTATGACCATGCCACAACCACTCTATCCCACTGAATACTGCTTAAACTGTTCCTAATGATTCAATTGATATTGTAGCTCATATTATAGATTGCAAGGAATGGTTAGACTCACTAAACTACAGTTTGTAGCTGAATTAATCTATGGAATGTTTTACTATATGTATGTATTAGTATTCTGTTTCCTTTAAATTTACTTTTTCTCTCTTTTAGGCTTTTAACAGGTGATGATACATAATGTAAGGCCTGTCCTATTTGCTGTCTAATGCTGGTGTATTCAGAAAGTAGGCTATTCAATTATGTAGCAGTCAAATCTAAAACCTTGAGCATAAATCTATGAATCTTGCATTTCTAATACATTTCTTATAGCCTGCATAGATCCATATATCTATAACTGCTTATTCAGTAGTAAATGTATGCAAATAGAAAGCTTTCCATATCATTAATTTGCAGAAAATGACAATACATTTATCAAGGCTTTATTTCACAATATAGTTACTTTTTACATTATCAATAATAGTTAATTATAGCTATAATTATAACTACTTTTAATAGTCATCAGTAGCATAATAATAATTAGTTATGCGATTAGACATAGTAGGCTATAATACATTTGCACAAGGCAAATCACTTCATGCCCTAGTTTTATAATAACGTTCCCTCTCAGGTGATTAAGACAGATGATATCCTTCTTGGAGGGTATCCTTGCCTGCTGTCTCTTATGACACCACTTCCTGACTCTGCTACCATGTCCTACACTGCAGAAACAAGAGCCAGGATTGAGATAGAAACATAGGCCAGGCCAGGTTGCAGAGCCTCAGTTTAGTTTAGTTTAGTATGAGGGTGTGTAAATTAGGGAACTAAAATGTGCAATGATGGGCTCTGGCAGATCTAGTTGTGGCAGCACAGCAAAAAGGAAAAAAACAGAAGGAAGCACAGGCAAGAGGGCACCCTGGAACATCAGCACTCCGCCGCTGTCAGTCAACAAACTTCCTTGACAAAAGAGAGGTGAAGTGACAGCATCATAACATCCCAGTTTAGCATAACTCTCAATGCCCATGGACCTCCAGGTCTATACCTTTACCTAAGATGGGAAGTAGTTAATAAAATGCCTGACTGTACAGGTAGGTTTTCAGCCTAGCCTTATATATTTAGACCATGTCTGTGTCTTGAGTATTTACAGAAAGGTTATTCCATAGTGTGGGAGCTTTATAGGAAAATGATCTGCCACCTGCAGTAGATTTTTTTTCTTCTTGGTACTAGTAAAGAGCCTGCACCTTTTGATCTAAGCAGACTTGCTGGGTAATAATGCACTAGGAGTTCTCTAAGGTACTGTGGAGCAAGACCATTTAGTGCTTTGTAGGTAATTAGAAGTATTTTATATTCAATACAAAATTTTAGTGGGAGCCAGTGTTAAAGATAGGAGTGATGTGATCAAATTTTCTACTTCTTTTAAGAACTCTGGCTGCTGCAGTTTGAACTAGCTGGAGCTTGTTTAGGTACTTAATGGTACAGCCAGATAGTAAGGCAGTCCAATCTTGAAGTGATAAAGATTTAAACCAGGCTATTCTTCTAATTCCAACAACATTTCCAAGTCTACAATGTTGTGATCTACAGTGTCAAATGCTGCACTAAGATCAAACAATATAAGCAGAGAAATAACCCTAGTCAGAAGCCAAAACAATACTTAGCTACTTTAATCAGTGCTGTCTCTGTACTATGATGAGGCCTAAACCCTGACTGAAAAACTTAATGTATCTGGTGCTGATTCAGGTATAAGCTTACCTGCTGAGCTACAGCTTTTTTCTAGGATCTTGGAAATTAATGGAAGGTTTGAGATCAGCCTGTAGTTTGACAGTTGACATGGGTCGAGGTTAGATTTTTTGATAAGTGGTCTGATTACTACTAATTTGAACGATTTAGGTACATAGCCAATGTTCAAAGAAGAGTTCATTACACTTAGTAAAGGTTAAATTACTTCAGATAGGAATTCCTTATGAAAGTGTGTGGGCAGTGATTCTAGTAAGCAAGTGGAGGATTTTGAGTATGAGATCAGAGATGTAAGTTCTGGCTCCTGGATAGGTGAAAAGTATTTTAGAATATTTTTTGGCTTGGTTGTTCTGATCTGTAAATCACTGCCCAATGTCAAATTACTACTCTGAATCTCTAATATGCTTAATTTTCTCATTGAAGAAATTCATGAACTCATTACTACTATGTGATGTAATCTGAGGACTGTTGTCAGTTTTATTCCTAGTTAAATGTGCAATTCTGCTAAATAGAAATCTAGGATTATTAAAAAAAAATGTTCTATTAGGACCGAGCGATAATCTGTTTGATCAGTAATAATTGCCCTTTTATACTTGAGAAGCCTCTCCTTCCATGCAAGCTGTAAGACTACAAGTTTAGTGTGGCACCATTTAAGTTCTATTTTTGAGTGTTTTGTTTTAAATTGCAAATGTGATCATTATAGCAAGGTACTATTTTTTTGTTCCTAATTTTTTATTCATAAGTGGAACAACCTTATTCAGTGTACAGCGGAATACTGTTCCTAAGCATTCATTCATTTGATCAAATTCTGTGGGGTTTGAGGGTATCCTAGTCGCAAATGAAAAGTCTGGTAGATTCGCAATGAATCTAGATGCAGTGGCTGACATGATGGTGCCTCTGATATAGTAGTGAGGTGAGGTTATTATATTGTGGCTCATATTTAGTTCAAATGCAATGAGAGAATGGTCTGAGATGGAATCAGACTTGGGTAGTATGATTCTAATATAGAACTAAAGGCTGATTTCAGATGGTCTTATGCACTATCAAAGTGAATATTTAAATCACCAACAATGGCTCTATCTACTAGAGTGAATAGATTACAGAGGAAATCTGCAAACATGTTAATAAATTCTGAATAGGGTCCTGGTGGCCTGTAGATGCCAATTAGTGGAAGAGGCTGGGTCACTTCTTATCACTATCTACATCAGTAAAAATAATTTCAGAGGACTCAAAATCATAGCCATCTTTCTGGTTTATGCCAAATTTGTCAGTATAAATAACTGCAATGCCGCCTCTACGTCCAGTTAGACGAGGGCAGTATATATAGCTGTAGCCAGAAAGACACGTTTCGTTTAAAGCTATGTACTCACTTGGATTGATCCAGGTTTCTGTTAGACAAAGCACGTTAAATCTATTATCTGTTAGTATTTTATTTAGCATGAGTGCTTTAGAGATTAGGGAGCTAACAATTAGTAAACCCAGCTTTAGATGAAAAGTACAGGCATTGTTCTGTGAATCATTTACTTTAATACTAATTAAGTTATTAAGACATTTTCTCTTTGTTTTCTGTATTTCAGTTTAACTTGGGGAACAGACACAGTGTCAGTATGATGAAGCTCGGGTGACGCCATGTAGCGACCAGCAGATGATTGGTTTAGCCTCTTTGTCTGCTGCCTGGCCTCCACTCTGGATTTTCATAGAATAACTAGGTATGATATAAGACTATGGCATACATTACAGGAAAGGAGAGCAGTCCCCTTCTTGGTAGGATGGATACCATCCACCATAAAAGGCCAGCCTTGCCCTCAAATGTCTTCCATTTATCTATAAACTCCATATTGTTTTGTGAGCACCACTTGGACATCCAGCAGTTCAGTGAAGATAACCAGCTGTATGTTATATTGCCATGCCACATTGGGATGGGACCAGAGAATATTACAGCTTCAGACATTTGTTAATTGACACACCTCTGCAATATTATTTTTAGTAATCTCTGACTGGCGAAGGTGTATATTGTTAGCATGAAAGACTAACTCATAGATATTATCAGATATTTAGATTACCTGCAATGGCATCCTTGGCCCTGGTATGCAGCTAACTACTGCTGCTGGTGTCCCTAAAGGCCTAACTAATATCACGTGTTGCAAAATAGAGTCCTATTTCAACAGGCTTCTCAGTGGTTCTTCGCTGAGTGGGGCAAACCTGTTGGGACATGCGAATAGGAGAGGAGTGTCGCTCCCGTGGGTGAGGCAAAGGTCTTCTATTTCGCCATAACATCACCTATTAGCTCCGCTAATGTTAACTTCGTCTAAGGCATTTAGAGCTTGTACTTCTAATTCCTTGATAGGTTTAACACTTTCTAAGGTCTGGATTGTGCACCTTTAGCACTTCATTCTTCTCTGTCAGACTAAATTAATCTACAATTCTCACAGATAAAACTATCACTTATGACAAAGAATAGCTAAACATGTTGCACTCTGCACACTGAAGGACAGAAGCACCCATGATAGAAAAAGAAAAAAAAAGAGGAAGCTCCTATTTGCCCACAGACAGCAATTTGCAACTCTAAAAGCATAGTGTGTCAGTGTGAATTTTCATGCCAAGGTTTGTCATGGTTTCACATTGATAAAGAATATAGTTATAACAACTTGTGCGGATTGATTCGATAATTTGCTAGCCAAACCTAACTATCTTAATATTGTGTATACCCATCACCCAATCTGTGAATCTGTTCCATTTACAATGAAGAAAAAAGGCTACATGCTCCCTAATTTACTCTTTGTGATATTATGTTTCTCTTGCCATTGTTATACCAGTGATGCAGAAAATTTTGGAAGGAGTGTTACAGTACTTAATGTTGCTGTGTTCCAAAAACAGTATTAATTATGGTGCCAAAAAGACGCATCATGCAGCAAGTGACCCATCATATTGCTAATGAAAAAATGTGCTGCAAAATCAAAATGACAACACATGCACGATATTCCAAAGAGAGTTAAAGTTTAATAAAAGTTGGATCCAGAAAGGTGAAGTTGGAACCTCTCAAGAGAAGAATTAAGTTCTTAGAATACTGTCTTATTTTATGTCTGTCTTGTATCTAGTGTGTCTTAACTCCTTTAATTTGCTCTAAACCAGTCCTTCTACGTAAAGTCAATTTTTTTCCCCCTCTGTCTTTGGTAGGATTAGGGTTAAATCTGTCTGGTCAACAGTAATTAATATAATATTCTTCAATCTTAATTATTCAAAGTCATGTCTGGGATATACTCTCACATTGACAACTGAGAAGCTCCAAGGGACCTCTTCCTAACAGCTCAAATCTTTTAGTGAAGCTTAGGGCTCGCCGGTTTGGGACAGAATGTGGTTCGGAGTCACTAATGGCATCATGAAAGTTCAGGATCAGGTGTGATTTTCAGCTGATTTAGGCCACACCAAAATGTACTGACAATCTTCTCAGGTGGACCGTCCATTTTCAAGACTGTCCCTCGAACTGGAAGTAAGAGCTGTATTTTCCATTCATATGCTATTTTGGGCTGTCTCTACTGAGCTGCATTTCCTAGAGATAATTCTGTGCAGGTTAATATTTCCTCACCTGGTTAGTCTATATAACAACAGAAACAGGAATCTCCTCCCCTCTCAGGCAACTCTCCAGTAGCTAGCTCCGTTAGCTCTTCGGATAGATTAGTCTTAGATAAGTTAGCACCATAGCTAAACAGTTCTCTGGCTTATGCAAAAGTTCTACCCCTCTGATTTAAATTCTTTCCCTTTTGTTGTTTTGTTTATTATTATTATTTTTATTTATTTCCTTTGTTTCCTCATCCCCCTTTCTTTTCTCCTTTAATTGTCATTAGTTAGGGATTCTGTACGTGAGCCAAATTTGCTATAGTAGTCTATAATACCAGCTGTCTCCCAATGTCAATAATTTGTTTATTCATTAATCAATAAACTTCACATTTATTCATCAAGTTGTTCATCAGGGGAAACAAATTTGAAGCAATGGTATTCGGTCACTGCACAAAATATGAACTAATTTAGAAATGAGACTGATATTATTAATCCTTTGGTAATTCACACGTAATAGTTGATAGTTTTCCTTATATTTATGGTGGTGCCCCCTTTCAATAATTCATAAAATTATGCATTTTGCTACACAGGGGTGCACTGCACTGCACAGTGCACATTGGTTGATCATGCGACATTTAAATTCACATTATACACAAACTGGTTCTGGTGGTGGGCAAGTCAAAAATGATTGACTGACATAAGATGTGACCACAGTACTGCTGCTATTTAATATAATACTTGTTACCATAGCTACTCCACAGCCTGGTATAAAAATTAGGGAGCATTCAAAATTTTCTCTACAGTGGGACACTGGTGAAAATTATAGCATCCCTGTTGCCTATTTGCAGCTGTGTAGACTACTATAATGTACGAACAGAATTTGAGCACTTAATATTTCATTATATAAGGGTACAGAAATTTTAATTAATGTCTAAATGCCAGCTAAATACAAAATCTCAAACATGTTGCTTAAGTCATATGAATAGTTATGGGTAAAACCAATCAGCTTGCATTTCTTGCATTTCCTCAGCATATTTTTAAAAGTCTGATGGAACCTTTCCAATGTACCCTAAGACTCTGGGTGATATGTACTGGAGAAGTGGTGTTGGATATTTAACTCACGTGTTACTTGGGCAAATAGATATGAGGTGAAATTAGTACCTCTGTCAGATTGGATACATTTAGGTAGGCCAAAGGTAGTACAGCTTTAATCACATCTTTAGATTTAAGTGAATGAAGGGGGATCGCTTCTGGGTATCTAGTGGTGAAGCACATTAAAGTAAAGATGTCCTGCCCATGTCTTTGGCAGGGGGCCTACACAATCTATGAGAACTCGTTCAAAGGTTTCACCCACCACAGGAATTGGAACCAAAGGTAAAAGGGGAATAACCTGATTTGGTTTCCCAACCGGTTGGCAGGTATGACAAGACCGATAGTAGTTCACTACGTCTTTTCGGATTGACGGTCAAAAGAAATGTCACAAAATCCGCTGTGTGGTCTTTTGCACACACAGATGACCTGATAGTGGGTGATCATGTGCTAAAAACAAGATATGGGCATGGTATTTAGCTGGTAGCACTATTTGCGTCACTGTGTTCCACTCTTCACTAGGGTCAGTTGAAGACCACTTCTGCATTAGCACTTCGTTTTCAAGATAATATTCTGTAGATTTTTCTCCTTGTTTATCTACGAGGGTGAAGCAATGTAAAACGGTGCAATCTGCTCTCTGAGCCACAGCCACCTCCTTTTGTGACATGAGATCTGGCATCTCAGGATCAGGAACAATGGGCACAACTTTTTCTTTAGGTGCTGCAAACACAAGTGCATCATCACCTACTGGCACATCACATGAATGTTCCTTTCAGGGGAACAACATCACTGAGTTTCTGTGCCTGAGCATGGGTCAAAACACAAACAGGAAATGTGCCTAATGCTTATTGTGCAGACTCACTAACCTCCACAGGATTCACTATTACCTCGGTCACAGAGAACACCATACCAACAGCTATGTCATTATCTAAAATGAATGATACACCACAGACAGGCAGTGCAGACTGTACCACCACTTTAGCTAGCCCTGAATACACACTTGAGCATAGGTACAGATTATGTACAGGGAGCCTCATAATACTTAGTTCTACACACTGTACCAACACATCATTACCACTATATGTGTCTGTTAACAACACACTTCCCAATATCAGGGATAAAGCAGCACCAGTATCTCTTAATCCCGTGATTGGCTGTCATCGTCATCATCATCATCATCATCATCATCATCATCATCAGTGAGAGAGACAGAACCTTGGAAAATAAAGGGCTGAAAAGCAGATTCTACACATTCAATTGTATCTGAGGGTGGAACACTCATCGCATTTATTTTCTTAGCTGCTCTTACTCCTTTGCGCTGTAGGGCTGGACAAGATGCAAAGATGTGCCCTTTCTCATGATAATAAAAACATTCCCTTGTATCCACTGTGGGAGACGAAACAGGTGCTCGTGGTGGTTTCAGGGTTTTGAGAGACTAGGACTAGGCAGATTTGTAGTCACATAGGTATGCAGAGCAAACTCAGTTTTGTGAGTTAGAACAAATTCATCTGTCATAGTAGCAGCAGAAGTCACTGTGCTCACTTTCTGCTCATTCAAGTAAACAACTGTTTCTGGGAGACAATTTTTAAACTTTAAGTAACATCAGCTCTTTTAGCTGGTCCAATATTTTCACACTACTTGCACTACATCACTTCTCATATAAAAGGTTTTCTCCCTTGCAAACTCTATATGTGTCTGGTTGGGGGATTTTCTCAAATGCAGAAAATTCTGCCTATAGGTTTCTGGCACTAACTCATAAGCACGCAGTATTGTGACTTTCACAACACCATAGTTAAAGCTCTGCTCTAAAGTTAACGATGAGCAAACCTCTTGCGCTTTTCCCACTAACTTGCACTGGCGCATGAGTGGCCAAAGATCCTTAGGCCAATTTAATGCAGTGGCAATATGTTGAAACATAGAAAAATATGGATCTACCTCATCATCCCAAAATCCTGGTACCAAACTTGTACCAGCTGGTACCAGCTGCCGGCTGATATCAAATCCATGTGCCACCAGTGTAGGGGATACAGGAGGGGTGGGCAATCTTGGCAGGAATGGTTTTGGTACCAGGGTACTGCCGTTAGTCTAACCATCTGACATAGGGGAGGAGAACGTCCGGGGCCAAGGAATAGGACCCTCCGGACCCATGCTCTGCCTCCGGATCGCTGCCTCCTTATCTGGCTTTTCAAACTAAAGCTGTAAGGCCCGCACCCTCAGTAGCTCTGTCTCACCATCCTGCCTCTTGATTTCCAGCTCCACTTCCTTTAGCTTCAAAGCCAGGATCAGGTCACCCTCAGAAAACATCATGCGGTGGACCGCACCACATGACCAGTGGGACTGGGAGCAGTCTGTGACAGAACTCCCCTCCAAGGGATGAGGCTCCTGACGTGTCTTTCTTGGGACTGCAAACCCCAGGCCGCTGTGTATATATGTACACAGAAACACACACAACAAACGGCAATGCCTGGTTCCCACCCAACACAAGGCGGGCTGGTAGCCTAAACCCAGGAAGGTCTCTCGACACATGAGGGGGAAAGGCAGAGTCTGTGCCTCTCCCAGTGAAGTCTGGAAATGCTCCTTGGCGGGTCCACCTGCTCCAAAGGCACGGCTATGACGTCCAGTGACCACCCCCTCCAGGTGAGTTGCACAGATAGATCCTCCTCCTGGCACTTCCATGTAAGAGCAAGAAAGGCCTGCTGCTCTCCCTGTCTAAAGCTTTCCATACACACATATGTAAGAGCAGAGAGGTCTGAGAACAGAACTGTGAAATGTAACCTGCTGCAGATGAAAAAAAGTTTTCTTTGACTAAGACCACTAAGGTGGTCTCCTCATTGAAGTAAACATATAAAATATAACCAAACTACAATTTTCTTTCTCTCTCCCTACAGCTGAGGATGACACTAACTCCAGCAACAATGTCCAATTGCAAATCATTATAGAAGAACACAATATACGAAAGTTAATGCTTCTTTTATATCCACCTGTGTGTCTGTCTTCCCTGTGTTCCAGGTTTTGCCTCTGCCTCTCTGGTATCCTCCATCCCGATCCACACCAGGTTTTCTGGTGAGCAGAGCACCATATAAAAGGAAGAGGAAGAGAAAAATGGCTCAGCTTAGGACTTGTTGGAGAAGAGATTGTTGTCGATAGTGTTTTGACTTGTTGCTGCTTTTATATATATATATATATATATATATATATATATATATATATATATATATATATATATATATATATATATATATATATCAAATGGCAACATTTAATAATGCATGGTCCTTTACAAATTAAAAAATGAACTTAGGTTCAGATCTTTCAAAATCGATGACTATCACTGAGAAAATTGTATACTTATGTTTCCCCTTTGCTTATTTACTACATCAAATAGGATGTATGTATATATATATTAAAAATATATATATATATATATATATATATATATATATATATATATATATATATATATATATATATATATATATATATATATATACTTGCTTACTTTCATTTAAAAATATTAGCTAACAGTTATATTAGCTAATATTAGGTAACAAACTTTTACTAATGGATGGTCAGTTTTGTCAAACAAAAGTCAAGAATTTTGCACAGAAGCAGCATTTAGCTAGGTAGCTAGCTAATAGCAGACATCATGATTAAATGTGCCTAAATACACTATTATAGTGATATTGTAAAATAACATTAAGTTAGCCATCGCTCTCTTTTATTTTAGTAATCTTTTATTTTAGAATCAAACCCTCCATTAACCTTTGGTTATCATTATTGTTAAAGTTCCGTTATCATTGTCACTACTTTTGAAATTTGCTGCAACTTCAGCAGCTTTACACTTTTTGCACAACATTTTAGCTAGCTGGCTAGCTTGCTGTCGATTGAACAAGGAAGGAAATGTTTCTGACAAGAAGGGTAAATTCTTAGTAATTTCATGTTTATTGGTTAGTTTCATACAGATTGATATACAAATTCACCAATCACACATGGCAAATAGGTGGCTAGGACCTGAGTGACTCACGAACATGCAAATCACATGGTGAGAGGCATATTAACCTATATTTCTAATATTTCTAGCCACTGATTATGTGCAGTATTTCTACTCCACACATTACTCTACGCCCCTATAAGACCATCACTTTTACTGCAAATTTTTACTGGACATTTATTGCAAAATACAATTTATGTTGCTTATATTTAATACTTATATTGCCTAGATTCCGTACTCTTATATTGCTGATTTTATATATTTTTTAACTTAAGCTATATTTCTTATTCCTGTATACTTATTCTTAAGCCCTAACTGCACCTCCAGTTTTAAGCTCATTTTTGAACAATTTGTACTTGTTCACTTTAACAATAATTATCTGAAATTGTATAATAGCACAGTGATCATTCAGGATTCAAACTGAAGTAGAAACTTGGGCCAAGACAATCATTCATATCCAGGTTTATATTTCCATCATATAGGTTCCATTTCATCTCATCTAGTACAGAGGAAAATGTCTTCTATATTAACAAAATGTGCCTTTTATTTGTGGGGTTTATTATGTGTATTTGGATGCTGGAGATTCATTTTCAGTCATGATCTACATTTCCTGATTCAGCAGTGTCTTGTAAAATAAAGTGAACATTACATACATACATTATATACATACATTATACACATACTCAGGAGCTACACAGTATTTTCCACTAGGTGTCCTAGACATCTCCAAAGTGCCCAAAGAGCTCTCCAAATGCACACAAATTCATCAGTCACTATACATAAAGTGTACAAAACGTTTTCTGCTAAAATATCACAACAATGTTTAACAACTTACTAAAAAAAAACAATATTAGCTTCATTATAGTGTCACCGCTAAAAGCTAAACAATATTAGCTTCACTGCTATTAGGCTAAAAGTTTATGCTGGGGGAAATACTGTAATACTGTAAATGCTGTAATAATGTAAAGAAACAGTAGGCTACCAGAACTCCTTTGGCTCAGTTAAAGGGGCACTCCTTTCCATTATCAGGTCTCCAAACAACTCTGTAAGGAAGGTTTATTACCCTGCGAGGACACATGGCCCAAACTTAACAACCCCAGACCTGGACTTGGGGGCCATAAAGTATCTCATGTGAAATTTATGGATGACTTCACAACCTAAATACTTAGATCAAGAAAAACTTATAAAGACCATAATCTTTAAGGAATACTGGAATTGGATGTTTTCCTTGTAAAAGGCCTTCTCGTGAGCATTGCAACGAGACCATAATCATGTACAATATCTAACTTTATGGATCCATAGTGCCCCTCAATGACTATAACAGACTCCCCATCTGGATTTGTTAATCATATATGGCCAATAATTCATTGTTATATACATAACAGGCTCAGCATGCTCAATTTTGAGTGAAGTCTAACTAGCTATCACCGAACTGCTATATAATCTGCTCACTCTCAGTTTATGTTAATTTATCTTATGTATTGTTATTTCAGTCAGTCATTAAATTATTATATCCATACTTTAACCCTACTAATCTAGTGTTTCACATATTAACCTTTATACATGTATTACTTAGTGACTACCTCCTCATCTCAAGAACATCTGCACTATATATCTAAATATGAGGACCAAATGACTAAGGTGAATTAAGGTAACTGGCCACCCCTGATATAGTTTAAAAGACATATGTCTCATAAAAAAACATTACTACATAGTTGTTTTATTCCCCGCTTTCTCTTCTTTTTTTGTTAATTATTTTTTACCCACTACAGCTGGAGATGAGACAAAGAAACATGAATATGCATGAGTGGACCTAGGGATCATTTGCCTGGTTCCCCCTACCAGGAGTTTAAACATAAACATTCAGAAACAAAGAGAGTTTTAGGTGGTTAAACATGAAGAAAGTTGGATCTAGAAAGAAGTTAGAACCTCTCGCAAGAAGAATTAAGTATTAAGCATAGTGTGTTATTTTATGTTCATCTTATATCTAGTATGTTATACTGTGGTAAACCATTTAATTTGTTTTCCACTATTCTGTCAATATAGTTGAGTTTTTGCTTTGCATCGCTGGCAAAATTCGAATTAATCCTGTTTGGCCAACAGTAATTTGGCCAACTTTGGACTTTTACAAACTACATCTAAAATACGCTCTCAAATTGACACCTGTGAAGTCAAGGAACTGTCCATCTCAGCTCTACAGTCTCTGTGAAACTCAGGCTCATTGATTCAGGACAAACTTTGGTACGGGGTTGTTGGCAGTACACTGGATTCAGTTATTTCCAGCCAATGGCAACTACACCTAAACTTCAGTGTCCCCTCTTGCATGTATGGACTGGCCAAATTGACAATTATCCCTGAAAACTGCCGTAAGAGCTAGATTTGTTCCATTCAAATGCTAAGTTGGGGTGTCTATAGAGAGTTGTATTTCCTAGAGATAATTCTGTTCAGGTTAATATTTCCTCCCCTTATTAGTCTATATAAAAATAGGAATTCAGTAATCGGTTTAGGCAACCCTTCTCTAGTGACGCTCACCGCTCACTCCTTTAGCTTTTTGGCTAGTCTTAGCTGAGTTAGCACCATGGCTAAATAGTTCTTGGACTTGTTGGTTTCTTGTTGACTTATTATTATTTATTTTCTTTATCTCCTCCACCCCCTTTCTTTTCTCCTTCAGTTGTCCCTTGTTAGATATTCTGTATGCCTGAGCCAAGTCTGTCCTAGTAGTCTATAACAACATTTTTAATAATTAGTTTATTCATTAATCTTCAAACTTCACATTTAATCAACAAGTTGGTTGTCATGGCAAATATATTTAAAGCAATTGTATTTAGTCACTGCACAATATATGAACTAATTTAGGATCAGACTTACATACATTAATAAACCTTTGGTACTTCACCATCATTAATTGACATATTTTCTATATATTTTAGAACGGTGCCCCTTTTCAAGAATTCATAAAATTATTCTGCATGTTGTTATTATAAATTCATAAAACTACAATTTATCTGATTAGAATGCACAAGCAATGTTTTGCTGTGTGCATGGCTGTAGCTGACTAAATGGGTAAGCAAACATGGCAAATGAGGTGTCTACATTTTCATGTAGAGTGTCCTCTATTTGTGGAAACAGCTGCCAATCACAACAATTGAAAAAAACTTGTGAAGTAATTTTATACCCCCTTCCCCCAAACACCTTTGTACTGAATAGGTGTGAACAAGCTTCACTCAAAGAAAATAGCTCTTTATGGCCCAATAGCAACCATGAAAACTAAAAGAGGAGAGTGTTAGCTGTCTATTCAGGAACACTGATATGTGAGTAACATTCATTTTGTGGTAACTAAAGGCTTGCATATTTTGTTACGTTACAAAGGAAAGAATTGTACAAATATGTAAGCAAGCAAATAAAGAACTATACTATATATATATATATATATATATATATATATATATATATATATATATATATATATATATATATATATATATATATATACATACATACAATATATATACAATGTATATATATATATATATATATATATATATATATATAAAAGTATATATATGCAGTTGCTTTGGTAGTAATTTAACTTTCTATGACAAAATGTGAAGTGATCTTATACCAGAAGCATGTTTTAAACAGCCAATTAAAAGGACAGGCATGATTGTTATGGAAATGTACCAAAAAACCAGTGTATTCAGTGTGGGACTTCTTGAACAGTTGCACATAGACTGTTGAAAATCTGTATGCAGGTACTTATATTCGTCCTTAGAAATGCTGTGTGGATAGATGGACTGTATTTTTAGAATATTCAATGCTATCAAGTGATTTATTTGAGTATGCCAGCTCTGTTCCACTCACGGGACAGCTAGAGATCACAGGTGCACTAGATGTATGCTAAAAGACACATAACTGACTAACCCCAGTGGTGAGACCAGTGGTATGCAAAAAACATTTGTAAAAAAAAAAAAGCATTTGTAATTTTCACCAAGACAGGATTGTGTTGAGCTATTGACTTCAGTTCTTTAAATCATAGCAGATCAACAAATTTACATCTCTCCTCAGTCTATATCTGTTCATATTTTTTTCCTACATAATAATAATAATAATAATAATAATAATAATAATAAGAAGAAGAAGAAGAAGAAGAAGAAGAAGAAGAAGAAGAAGAAGAAGAAGAATATAGCAAATGTGGGGTAGAGGGGCACATAATGCACGGCTCTACACACAAGTCAGGCCTGACATGTCTTTTCTTTTAACATAAGCTAGTTGACTTTGGTACACACTGCTCCAAAAAAGTAAAGGAACACTTAAACATTTGACTATAAGTCAGTTAAATGTCAGGGATATCAGTCTGTCCAATTATGGACCATCAGTGATTGTGAATCAATTTCACCTGCTTTGTTGCAAATAAAAGTAATAAGTGCACTGGAAAGGCAACAACAAAACAACCCCAAAAAAAGGAATGGTTTTGTAGGTGGTGGCCACATACAATTACTCTCTCATTATTCCTCCAGACTGAGTCTTCTTGATAATACTGCAATTTTGCATTTTTAAAGTGAAGATCCCAAAGGACACTACTCGCTGTCTCATCAATAGCATGCCCAGACATTGTCAGGAGTACAAACAAGCCTGTGGGGGCTATAAACACTACAGAGACCATATTATGAGTTTCTGTAATGAAATTTACACAAATTTGGTACAATTTCAATTTTTTTGCTTTGGTTTTCGGTGCAAATTTGAATCCAGTAATGAATTTATGATTTTAGTTTACTTTGACCATCACTATGTCATATTGTTCTCAACAAAGTATACAATTTATATCAATAAATATGTTCAACTTGAATCTGCCTTTCATTGAGATCTGATATGTTATTTAAGTGTAATTTATTTTGAGCATTGTTGATTAATAGACACCATCAAGGGCAAATAAGTTTTCCAAAGGGATAGGCGCAGAATGCTAAATAAAGAGAATTATACCGAACAAGGAAAATTAAAACAAGCCCATTAGAAAAGACAGTGAGTTAGCAATATTAGAGCAAGCCAATCAGAGAAGACAAAGATGCTCCACCTTACATCAGTATATTGGGAAAAAAAAAAAATTTGATTATTCAATTTACACCAATTTGAATATGCAACCACACACTGCTACAACAGATGGTGTTGCACAGCTTGATGGCTGGTGGCTGAAACCTTTGGATGACTTTCTTCTCCTTGCACCGCATTTTGGCAAATCCTGTGTATTTTTTCTGGCACATGTTCATGCCCCACATGGATAACTTGCCTATCCAGCCATCAGGTCACAGTGATATTCCCATCAATTGTCTCGGTTCCTTATTCAGGGATTTCTGAACTTTTAAGTTTGCTTAGAAGGGGATAGTACAGAAGTAGTTATCAAAAAACACTTTATTCTCTTTTATGTCCTCACATAGTCAGAAAATAACCTCTGCTGCCATGCCAAGTTCTCCCATGTGACCCCTGGCTCCACTAGCTCCCTGGCTCATACCCACACCTTGAAGCCAGGGATTGGATTTCTTGGGCATGTTTTGTTTGGTGCTGTGTCCACAAAGTGAAGGTATCTCATGATGTCCTCAAAAGGTGTAGAGCGGTCTTACGTTTGATTAAATGGAAACAAGCTATATGTCCTATATGGTATAAGGACTCCTGACAAGTTATGGAAATTTTAAAATTAATTTGCAGGTTATTGATCTGACTTATCATTTCTAATAGTATCTATGTGCTACATTATCTTAGTAAATGTTTAGAATGAATGTCATTGAAATTGGGAGTGTGTTCTAATAAATGATAACAAGATGTACATTCTGAATATTTACACACATACTATAGGCCGATTGGAGAATACTGAGAAACTAACATGTAGCTTAATGATATGACAGCTACGTCCTTGCCAGAAGGTCCACAGGCTACTTAACATATAGTCTTATCATTTCGAATTAAATTAACACTGGAACATATGAGCGTAAACTATCCAAACATAATTCTCACTAGCACTGGGAGTGTATTCCAAAATTTTCCTTGTTTTTTTTTTTAAATGTAGAAAACAGTAAAAATATACAAGGAGTAGGTGTCTCCAAACTTTTGACTGGTACTGTACATACTTCATCTCATTCTTGCTGTCGTTTGGTGGTGCTGCTAGCTGGTTTTATGTGGGAAGCAAACCAAGACTCCTAAATACTGAAGATCAGAGCACTTCAGCTACCAGCTGAGAACTGCAGCAGACTCCAGCCCAAAGCTGATCTAAGACTCCAAAGGAAAATAAAAGTGTTCAACAGAAACTGCAAACCAGCGCTGCCTGGGCAAGGTCTCAAGATATAGAGTGAACTAAAAAACTCTCCTGAAACTCAGACTTGAGCTCAATCACAGGCAGGTTTGAAACCCTGATCACAGAGAGGTAAAATAAAAGCCTTATATCAAGCAGGAGAACTGCTATCTTTAAAGTTACACCAATTATCAGCACATGGTGTAAAACCAGACTACAGACCATCAGAAAAACACCGACTGGCCCAAGAGAGAGCAGAAAATATAACACAGACCTTTTTCCAACTAAAAGGATAAACTGAAGAAAACATATAGCATAAGGAGAAGACGGAGAGAAATCAGAAAACCTCTTTAAGGGCAGTGCTAGCACAGTGATTAAGGTTTTGGCATAGTAATTGGAAGGTTGCCATTGCAAGATCCACCACCACCAAGTTGCCGCTGTTGGGCCCCTGAGCAAGGCACTTAACCCTTAATTGCTCAAGCTGTATTCAGTCATAATTCTAAGTTGCTTTGGATAAAAGTGTCATCTAAATGCTGTAAATGTAAATGTTTTACCAGGTAGGTAAAAAACTTAAAAGGAAAGGGAAACCAGAGAAGAGCCTTTACTAGCCAGTTTTATGACAGACCTCTTAAAGCCCAAGACTGATTACCAAGGAGTGGGAGAGTTTCCCTCAAGTATGGGAGATGCCTGTTGTCCTTCCTAACTGATGAGGAGCTCTGTGCCTCCCTCTGGTGACTGAGGATGGCCTAGCAGGTGGCCCAGACCTGTTACATTTACATTGTCTCATCCTTTGATCTTTTGAAGCATTTTGGGAACATTTTCTAAAGGCAAAGATAACCTAATTATTCCAAGCTTATAAACCCATTGAAGTGTATGAAGGCTATTTTAAGAATTAACATAAGAATTTATTTTTCATGATTCTGCTTATCACCCATTTTCTCCAGGTTACTTCACATTTTAAAGCATTATGGTATTTTAAAGTAATCATTAGCCAAAGTGAGTTTATTTATAATAGGCATATGAATCAATTTAAAGTTATATAATTTGCAATAGAACCATTGTAGTGCACTTGGGGCATATGTAAAAACCAGGTTACAAAGTAAAAAGCAGTTACACTACATTCACAAGCCACTTTATAACCCACCATGTCTGCTTAGATCAAAAGGTGCAGGCTCTTTACTAGTACAAAAAATAAGAAAATCTACCGCAGGGGGCAGAGCCTTTTCCTATACAGCTCCCAAAATATGGAATTACCATTCTCTAGATGTTTGAGACTCAGACACAGTGTAAATATATAAGGTTAGGCTGAAAACCTATGTGTACAGTCAAGCATTTTATTAACTACTTCCATCTTAGGTAAAGGTGTAGATCTGGGGGTTTATGAGCACTGAAAGATATGTTAAACTGGGATGTTATGATGCTGTCACTTCACCTCTTTTTTGTCACTCAAGTTTCTTGACTGAGAGCAGAGGAGTGCTGATGTTCCAGGGTGCCCTCATGCCTGTGGTTCCTTCTGGCTCTATCCTTTTAGCTATGTTGCCATAGCTAGATCTGTGAGAGTCCATCTTTGCACATTACAGTTCCCTAATTTAAACACCCTTGTACCTGGACATGCCTAATAATCTATTCTCTCTTTCTGCTGAGGCACATGTACTCATGGTTTCAGGATGTTACTGAGCCTCAACGCATCTCAGCTGCCATGGCTACTCCCACCACCCCCTGATGTCCCCTGTTGTATCCCACCACACCTCCACACCAGCCTAATGCTTCTTCGCTACCCTTGACGGATATTTCCATGCAGGCTGGGTTTTGAACATGCGTATGCTATTGGAACCAGACTAGGACTTTTAGAAAACCAGACTGTTTTTGCTTATTTTTTCATTGTATTATTTTTTTATTAGTTTTTCTGTTTCATTATTCACACTTCTTATTGTTAATATTGTAGTGACCACTGTCAACCTGAGAAGGATGGGCCCCCTCTTTGTGCCTTGATTTCTCTCAAGGTTTCTTCCTCATGGTCTAGAGATGTCACAAATGGCCACCCTCCTGGCGTCCCTGTTGTCTGTTTTCCTGCACTCCCTGGCTCCATGCCTTAGTTTAGTTTTCTCCGCCCCTCCTTTTTTTTTTCCACACCTGTCCCTTGTTAATTTCATGTATTTAAACCATGTCTTGTTCCCTGTGTCTTTGCTGGTCATTGAATTATTATATGTGGTTAGTTCATTGTGTTTTCATGTTTATTCTTATGGTGGTCTCTTTGTACTCTGCTTCTTTGTGTTCAGCTAGCCTCAGTGTTTCCTAGTTTATGTTATAGCCTGCTCCCGTTTGCTTCCATGTGCTTAGTTTTAGCCTCTGTGTTTTGTTACTCGTGTATCCTATCCCTTGTCCCATTTAATCATGTATCCCTGTGCTCTCCGTGGCTCTTTGGCCCTGAACTACGACTACGACTCTGATTTTGGATTTGCCCATAATAAATCTCGCTCCTCTCCGCACATGCGTCCGCTTCCTTACCGCTTACCGTTTTACAAGAGAGTTTTTCCTTGCCACTGTCACCCTTGGTTTGCTCACTGGGGGCTTGGACTTGAACCTTTGTAAAGCTGCTTTGTGACAATATCTGTTGTACAAAGCACTATACAAATAAATTTGACTTTGGCTTTATTAGGTACACCTGTTCAACTGCTAGTTAACACAAATATCTAATGACATCTAATATCTAATCACAGACATGGCAGCAACTCAGTGTATGGTCAAGATGACCTCATTGTCCACAGAGCCACTTGAGGACCAAGAGCAATAATGAGCCACGGGTAATGTTCTAGCAAATGGTGCTTTGGAATAAACTTTTCATGTGTAGAAATGTCCAAAAATCTATAATGGTGCTCATCAATCTTACTGTCAAGGTCTCATCTGTATGAACCAGGGCCCTAACAAGCTCCACAATATCCTTCAAGGTCATCAATAGCTGCCACACTCTCATCTTCAGGCATTTTGTCACCAACCATAAAAGCTAACATCCACAACAAGCAGCAGTGTTCATGTGCATTGCCTCCTATGGTTTTTCTAGATACAAAATGTATTGCAACATGTGGGTACTTCATTTTGTCATTCCATTTGTATGGAAAGTGTCTGATGGAACTATTCAGGTCCTCAAGAGAAAAACAGCTCTTCTTGATTAGGCTATTAAGGCACAGTCCTAACTCCAATTGCACAATGCTGTCAAGCAAATCATGCAGACCGTCTGGTGGGTAACCTGATGTGGCATGAAAATAACTCAGTCTGTAACAGATGGTACACTGTATTTTTACTTCACAATAATGTGCTTAGGCAGTGCTAGCTAATGCTGCTTCAAGATGCAGACTATGGTCATGCCTTGACAGGAAACACCCCCATTCTTACTTTGGGAGCCCGCATTTGTCAGCATTCTCCAGTACAAAAATGACAGAGGTTTGTGCCAATAAAACTTTAAAAAGCCCACTTATTGAATGTGCTCCCTAATTATCATCAACCAGACAGAATACAGTATCCTTGATGATTTTATCCTGACTAGGTACAAAAAATGTGTCATCTTCCAAACTTTTCAAATCTATGAGTAGGGACTCTAGCACTTTGGGGTATCCATATTTCTTCACATCATCTGGTTTACAAAGTATAGCTAGATAAATAGATGTCAGTGAAGATCGTGGTGTAACAGGAATGTCTGTCAACACCTAATAAACTGCAATTATTTGTTTCTTGCAGGATGTTTCAAAATGGTTTCATACTTCGAAGTCATCAATATGAGTGACAGTTTTAACTCTTCGCCAGAGGAAAAAGTTTCTCTCAAATATAAGCCATCATAGAAGGACTTGTATAGAGATGAAAAACAATTTGTTTCTGCTCTTGAACATCTCTTTAATATCTTACTCCAAAGCTGTGAGAGTAACTGCAAAATTGGTGTATACTGGAGTGGTTTTTTGCCCTGTCATGAAGTATGTACTCAACTGGTTCAATGATAGAAAAATGTTCCTTTAAAAAGCTCTTCTCTCTTAAAAGAAGGACCATTTGACCCTAAAGATGCATGTATAGGGTGTAAATGGCAAAGATTATTTGCCAATTTCAATAACATACAATTATCAAATGTTGCTGTCATGCTTTCTCAATGTGCTCAAGATAATTTCTTTATTAACTAGGACAGATGCTGAAAATGTAATGAAGCTCCTTTACAATTTCATGCATGCATAAGTTATACACAGTGGAAATGCCTTCCAACTTAGACAACCCAATCTGTCAATAATTGCTTTGTTTAAGTCTTCTTCCTACAAGAGAGACTTTGAGTAATGAGTAGTTCTCATTCTGAACATAATTGATTTCTTCCAAGTTTATGACATGGATATTCATGAAAAACCTTCAAATGAATGAAGAGTATGTTTAATATTTTTTAGGTGGCCTTCCAAGTGTTCAAAATATTGCTTTCTCTGAATGAAATCTGCATGATTTTTACACTAGATGCCTAAAGGACAGAAACTTTCCTGACTCTGTTGATTGATATTTGCACAAAGGTGAAGGAAGGGCACTCCATGTCTCAAATGTGCAGGAATGATCTGAATGGAGACAGGGTATTGCATGGCTTCACACACAATGGCCATGTTTTAATCTGTAGTGTTTTAACAATTCTAAACATTTTGAAGTAAACTCACGTTTTACACAGCCAATTCATTTGAACAGTATGCTATGTGAATAAGAGTTATCAATTTTGGCATAAATTTGAATATAATCCCATGTTCTACCTATCAATATTTTTCCTTTACTGAATGAATGTACTCTAGAGGAAGAATCTAGTTAAATTGATGCTTAACATTACTTCACCTGCCCTCCCTTTTAGACTGCACGTGAGGTTGTTGCATTTTCTTTTGATCTGCAGTTCTTCATATTTGTCAGTCATCACTTCTCTCATTAAGACTACACCACCACACACTTTTTAAAACTTTCTCTCCCTGCGTGTCCTTTAAAAAAATTCAGCTTTTCATTTGCATCTAAAAAAATATAAACAAAATTACACATTAGATTTTTTGTTAGAAATAAGAATAATTAATAAATAAATATGTTTATATTTATATACAATATGTATGTGGGAGTCCAATCATTCAGGTCAAAACTGAAAGTTTCTTTGATATTTGTTTGCACCTAAGCTACATAGGTTCCAACACAAAGCATTTCAGACGCCTTTTTCTACGCTTTATTTTATTTGTAATACGTCTCTGAATTCGTAGTGTCCTGTTGTAAAGTACAATAAAAGACGACACAATAATAAATAAAAAATAAATAAGTTGCCTAACTTACTGAGGCTAAGCTGCAGCACTGATCTTTAGGGATTTCTCTAACCCTCCCCCACTTAACAGATTGTGGCAAAACATACAAAATGTAAATATTATTTTAAAAGGTACAAAGGTATTTTAAAAGCCTTCAGCCTAAGGCATACAAGTGCACTGGCACACCTCTCTTCTGACTTCTGAAAATTCTCACACTTGCCCTTGAGCTGCTTAATGCTATCGATTTGCTGTTATCTTTAACTGGTCATGCTGAATGATTTAAGTGTAACTAGTTGTCAGTAATACTGTGAGCTACAGTATGCTGGTTAGTACAACTATTTATAAAAGTATACTAGCCAGTGTGTTTTATATAGTTTTAATGCATTACCATGCACTGACCATAACAAATAATAAAATACAAAGCTTAACCTATTTAAAAACTTGATCTATTTATTTGGCTCACATCATGACAGGAAAAAAAAAAATCACTGTCCATTTAAAGGCAGGGGATGGACATTACCAAACTGTAGTAGTCACATTTGATGTCTTGTTTCCTTCCCAAAAGGAGAGTGATCAAGGAGCAACAGCAATATAAATATTGCTCTGATCTGATCTTGTCAAAGGATTAACAATAAAATTAAACTTTCATTCCACCAGTTGGTTAACTAATTCAGAGAGACCATTCACTATTCCACAAGATATCACACTGGTCAGTTATTTAGCACATAACAGTCTTAAAGGGTACCCTTCCAGTGCACTAATCAGTACACTGCAACTGCCAACCAAGGCCCAAGGGTCCTACTGGATTTAAATCGAAGGACCCCAGATTAGTTAGAGCTTTTATGATCAAGATATTATGAAATCAGATTTCTCTCTATATAGGTCATGTTCTTTTGCAACTTGAAATTAGTTAATTGACACTTTTTTTGTTTGTTTTTTTGCTTGAGGCATTTCAAATCAACATAACAAAAGACACACTCAGAAAATAGACTGTGTATTGAAATACAAATAAATAAATTACAAGGAAAAGCCACATCTGACATAGAAACATAAAGAACATGCACAAGGTATTGTCTTCTGAAAAGTGGTTTATCAATACCAGATTTAATGTTCCATTGTAATGCCAGCAGACCTGGCTTATAATTTAGTAAAACCAAAATCATTAGAAAGAAAGAAATTCAAATTCAAAGTTCTTTAAAACTTGGGAATTAAATTGTAATTGATGACGGTGAGGGAGACATGGTCAAAGAAAAAGAGCATACAAAACCAACTCTACATTTACTTAGACATGGAACAAAAGAAAGCGTGGTCAGGTAGATCACTTTAAGTACAGTCATTTCCAAAACTGCGAGAGTAATTTAAAAAACGCAAAGAAAATATAAAACATTTAAATTAAAGCGGGAAAAGATATTAAGTTATAATCTTTGCACTTTAATACACCAATACATAAGACATAAAGATGTAAAGGAGGGTCAGGCAACACAGAGAAGCTTTTTGTTTGTTTGAAACTGTAGATTTCTCATTTTGTTTTAGTGGGTGTCATTGAATTCATTGAATTCTCTTCAATTGCATTTCATGTTTAGGCAGGATATTATTCTCCTAGTTGTTAAGCTTCTACTCTTCATGTAATGCAGCCCAGTATGACTGTTCAAGGGGACAATTTAAGCCTTATATTTTAGGGCTCAAAATATTTTTGCTTCCATGTTTACATCTTATATATGTGTATCCAGATGCAGCTTTATTCAAGTTTAGTCCTCAACTACTGCTGTTTCAACAACATAAACAGACTCGTGCATTGTAAAGGACAGGCATCTTTTTTTTCTAGGTGAGAAACTGCATATTTACACTACATATTTCAGAGTATACAGTTTCAAACACTCAGACAAGAACTTTCCACAAGAAAAAATAAAATGCAGCAGAGGCATGGCAGAAAGCACCAGTGGAGTCTTAACTTTGATCAGTTTTTTTTTTCTGCATTGAATAGAACTGTTTACTTTGTAAAAATAAAAAAAGTAGAACCCAAAAAACACCTAAAGCCAGCCATGGGCACATGCAAGTTGGTGGTGTCTTCAATAGCAAGGACCAATTACAGTAAATTACAACCAAGTAACAACAAATGAAGCCCATTGCACTAAATTTAACAAAAGGTTTTAGCGCAGTTAAACAGCTCTTCTTAGTCAAAACTCGTGTGTGCATTTTTGTCTTTCCCTTCCGCTCTGTTGAACAAAAATGCTGAGATTCTGGAATCATGCTTCACAGACTTAATAAACTGTAGTGTTGCCCCAATTACAAAACAACCAACCACTTTTTCAGGTGGAATACAGTGCACAAATTCAAAAAGTGCATGCCCACTTAGATAGAAAAGTGTCCATTAAACTATTATGGAGTGACCTTGTACTGCATTACAGACCCTCCCTAATATAAGAATTAGTAAAGAGAACGCAAGCATTATAGTATCATATAGGTGGAAGAGGACAGTCCTAACACTGACAATATAAAGTGAAATATCTGCATTCATCAGACATGAAATGATGATGCATTATAAACTTCTGGAACCCAGATGGACAACTCAAAGAAATAGGACATTCATCAAAAGCCGCAAAATAAAGAATTAAAAATTGTGACTAATAAAACCCATTTTGAAAAATGACAGATTACCTTAGAAGTTGCTGATGAACTACCGCTTGTTCAATTTCTGAATACATTCATGATGTGCTTTATGATGAACACATTTTATATGCTCACAAATCAAAACAGAAATCTATTATACACCAGCTACAAGACCTGAATTATGGACTAAAATATAATGGACGATGAAATTCTAGACCAGAGCATTATGAATTTTGCTCTTCTAAATGTGTGTTTGCATATTAACCAGTGAATGAGTCTATGTCATGCCCTGGTGTTTGCATTGGTGTTGACAAAATATCTACCCATCATAACGTTTAGCACCAAAAAGCACAGACTTAAAAACTAGCTGGTATAGGCCTGTGCTCTCAAATGTAATGGATTAAGGAGAGAAAGCACCTGGTACATTTAGTTTTACACTACTACAATGAAAAATTAAATAGCTTGGAAAATGGGCAATATCTTTATACACTTCCATTTTTTTCATAGCTAGGATATGTGAATGGATGTCTGCTCTCTTCCACATATATTTATGGTTAGTGTGCATAAAAATGGTGCCAGATGGTCTGGTTGCTTGCATGCATTCAGCCTCTGTACTAACAGATGCATAGATAGCAATGGATGCTGGTTCGATTCATCTTTTTTTTTTTTTTTTTTAAGCAACTAAGGAAAAATTATTCCTATCAAATTTCACCAAGCATCCTTGAAATAATTCACTGCTTAATCATAATTTTTAAAAGGTGAACAACAGAGAAGTTTTGTTTGACTGAGTGAAGAACACAGGCATTGATATCGATGGAATGTAAAAGCTAAAATTTCAAATATCTAAACCAGGACCTATCCAACATACACTACAGTTCTCTTCTTCATGCTGAACACATGGTCAATACTTGGTCAGCACTGACAGTACAAGTTGTTCAGCTCTAATTTTTTAGTGAGTGGAAAGAGAAGCCTATTACACCTGGCACATGAAAAAAGTGGTTGGATTTACATACATAAATGTACGCAAACACGTGCGCGCAGAGACACACACACACACACACAGACACAGACACAGACACAGACACAGACACACACACACACACTACAAAGATCACTTCTCTGGGGTCAAAATGTGGGTCTGGCACTGAAAGTTCTGTTTTAAGAACTTGACAGGTTTCTAAGCACTGGACCACTTTGCTGATAAATGGAGAATTATGTAACTATGAAGGTATGCAGACCTACTGAACAAAGCTCAATTTATTATGAATAAATCACACACAACCTCCCCCCCCCCCAAAAAAAAGCTCTTCAAAAATAAAATTTAAAAAATCTGTGCCTTTAGGCCCTCCCCTGGACGTGAGCAAAAATGCATGTCCAATGGGATAAAATGATTCCACATAAATTTATTAAAAAAAACCCTGACTACAGCATTTAATATGGAGCCGGCAGAGGACACCCTGAATTTCATTGATGCAACTACAGATTGGACTCATTTCATGAGCAAAATACTTAATAATTATGAACTGAAGCTACAATATAACACATTAGCTAAAATCTACAGTCATAGTGCAACCGATAGAATGCAAAGAGGCAGGGCCATAGGGGTGTAAATAAGATCATTTGGTGAAATTTCATGCTGTGAATTCAGCCAATTAGTTGTTTTAACTGAAGTGATGGACATTTCCCATCTGTATGATTAACAAAGGAAAAAAAGATGCTGAATATAGGGGAACTAAAATTTAAAGATTAAGATTACAACTAAAGCCTACATTAGGATAAATTTCATAATCCCCTTGTGTAAAATCACTGGAAAATGTGTAAGGTTTTTATTTCCTTCATTTTCTGACTGCTTAAAGTTTATTTGGGGATGTACCGGCATATGAGAAAGTGGGGAGTTAAAAGGGGTGACAGAGTAAAGGAGGGCATGAGCAGGAGATTTAATTAGCAGACACAGTGAATCCCCAATGTCCAGGGAGCCGGTAAACCCTGGTGCAAACCAAATGGGTCACGAGCAGACCATCTTAGGTCAGCTGATGGGGAGCCTCCAGCATCTCCATAAGGAAGGTGTCGATTGGAGTATCACCAATCAGCTTGAAGAAGAACAGGTGCTCCAGGCACTTTAAGCCAATAGAGCGCAGGGCTGGCAACCGGAGGAGCAGTTTGGCAAACCTAATAAACATAAGAAATAAACATTAGGCAATATGAAATATTCAAGCTGATACTAATATTGCCACACCCATGATAAATGATACAGGTTATTACAATGTTATTGTCTTCCACCATTTTAATAGTTACATTTAAGACATTTTTAGGCAGTATTTTATTAAGTTAAATATACTGCCTGGCCAAAAAAAAAAGTTCACCACCTGGATTTAACTAAGCAAATAGGTAAGAGCCTCCCATTGGATAATTACTGCATGGGTTATTATGTTTCAGCTGGCAACAAGTTTTTTAACCCTAACTGATGCAGTGAGTAGCTTCTCATTTGTTAAACAACCATGTCAAAAGACACATCCTGTGGTCGTGGAAAAGACGTTAATCTGTTTCAGAAGGGTCAAATTATTGGCATGCATCAAGCAGAGAAAAAATCTAAGGAGATTGCTGAAACTACTAAAATCGGGTTAAGAACTGTCCAACACACTATTAAAAGTGGAAGGACAGTGCGGAAACATCATCTTCGAGGAAGGAATGTGGTCAGAAAAAAATCTTGAATGATCGTGATTGGTGATCGCTTAAACGTGGTGAAATCAAATCGTAGAAAAACAACAGTAGAACTCAGGGATATGTATAATACTGAAAGCACGCACATTGCAAAGGGAACTCAAGGGATTAGGACTAAACAGCTGTGTATCTTAAAAAAAAAAAAAACACTTGTCAGTGAGGCTAACCGGCAAGAACGGCTTCAACTTGCTAGGGAGCATAAAGATTGGACTCTGGAGCAATGGAAGAAGGTCATGTGGTTTGAGTCCAGATTTACCCTGTTCCAGAGTGATGGGTGCATCACGGTAAGAAGAGAGGTGGCTAAAGTAAAAACCCATCATGCCTAGTGCCGACCGCACAAGCCTGTGGGGGCAGTGCTATGTTATGGGGTTGTTGCAGTTGGTCAGATCCAGGTTCAGCAACATTATGTGCCCAAAGAATGAGGTCAGCTGACTACCTGAATATATTGAACAACCAGATTATTCCATCAATGGATTTTTTTCCTCCCTGATGGCACGGGCATATTCCAAGATGACAATGCCAGGATTCATTGGGCTCAAATTGTGAAAGTGTGGTTCAGGGAGCATGAGACATCATTTTTACACATGGATTGGCCACCACAGAGTCCAGACCTGAATCCCATTGAGAATATTTGGGATGTGCTGGAGAAGACTTTGCGCAATGGTCTAAATCTCCCATCATCAATACAAGATCTTGGGTAACTCTGGACAGAAATAAATGTGACATTGCAGAAGCTTGTGGAAACGATGCCACAGCGAATGCGTGCCCTAAACAAAGCTAAAGGCGGTCCAACAAAATATTAGTGTGTGAGACCTTTTTTTGGCCAGGCAGTGTAGCTTAAGAGTATTAGATTTGCTAGTTACAGCACTTTTTTTTCCTGCTCGCCATTTACTCAATTTCTCAATACTTTTGGCACCTCTTTTGATATGAAGTGAACAAAATCTCAGTGATTATAATCTAAACTCCTGAATGTGGCCTGCTCCTGCCCTGGTTCAAGTGCTGCCTCAGCTATGGCAGTTTGAAGTTCGCTCCTTTTATATAAAAAACACATGAAAACACCAAGAAAGCTGAAATTTTGTATGCAGATACATTTTACTACAGTAAAATGGACATGTACATTTTGGTGGCAATACTGTTATTATTTTTGTTTCTGTTTAAACATTAGTTGTTTTACTTTAAATAAACACATTTGCAGACAGGTCTACTACTAGAGTGCATGGACAATCAGGCCTCATCAGAGAAATCCTATTCAGTTCCCTAGTAAGACCTTATGGGCTTTTCGAATAGCAAGTCCATTGTTTTAAATGGAAATGTGACAGATGCTTGTTATCAGCCAGGGAGGTGCAGTGGACATGCGTTATGAGCCTCAATGAAATGAACCTCACCCTGCAACACATAAAAATGCATAAAATCCTACATGTTTTTCTCCCAAATGTCATTGGATCCTCTTCTTAACAGGGGTTCTTATCCAAGATCGTTAGCTAAGCAGTTGAAATAGAAATACTGGTAGGTAGATGATACTATGCATTAAAATGACATCAAGTTATTTGATGTAGGCCATCTATCTATCTACATTTATTTATGGCAATTAGCTGATGCTTTTATCCACAGAACTTACAACTTAAATACAACTTGAGAAACTGAGGGTTAAGGGCCTTGCTCAGAGGACCCAACAGTGGCAATTTGTCAATCTTCTGAGTACTAGTCAAGCACCTTAACCAGATAACTATATACCAACACAAACACTATATATACACAAACACACACACACACACACACACACACACACACACACACAAACACACTACTATTCTAGTGTTTGCATATTAACCTTCATACATGTATTACTTAGTGTATATCTCCTCATCTCAAGTATAGATAGATAGAGGAAGATTATTTCAGTAATCATGCTTTCTACCTTTCTCCATTTCTCTCTTCTATGCTCCTATCACTCACAGTAATCAACTGTTTTCAAGTTGTGTGTTTCTTGGAAAATGTAGTTGCTTTCTTACATATAACTGTGTGCTCTATATTACTTATCAGAACATCTGCACTCTACATCTAAATATCAGGAACAAAAGGCTGAGGTAAATTAAGGTAACTGACCCTACCTTATATAGTTTAAAAGACATATTTCTCATAACCAAATATAACTACATATTTGTTTTATTCCCTTCTTTCTTATTTTTTTTAGTTAAAACTCTTTATTTTTACCTGCCAAAGCCAGAGATGAGACCAAAGGCATAAATATGCATGAGTGAACCTGAGAACAATCTATCCCCCTCCCTGAGTAAGGGATATAAACATCAATTCTCAGGAGAGTCAGAAGAAGGGGTTTTTAGGTGGTTAAACGTGAGGAAAGTTGGATCCAGAAAAGAAGTCAGAACCTCTCGCAAGAATAATTAAGTATATAGCATAGTGTCTTATTTTATGTTCGTCTTGTATCTAGTGTGTTAGTCTATCTTAAACCATTTAATTTGTTTTCCACTATTCTGTCAGGATAGTCAAATTTTTGTTTTGCATTGTTGGTAAAGTTAGAATTAATCCTGTTTGGCCAAGAGTAATTAGTACTAATTAGCCAACCATGGATTTCTACAAACTACGTCTAGGATACTTCCAAAGTCAAAGAACCATACATCTCAGCTCTACACTCTTGGTGAAGCTTAGGCTTGTCGATTCAGGACAACCTTTGGTTGTGGGGTCATTGACAGCACACTGGAATATTCAGGATCAGGTGTATTTCCAGTCTACCATAACCACACCTAAACTTCAGTGATCCCTCTTGTAGGACAGACTGGTCAAACTGACAATTGTCCCTGGAAACTGATGTATCTCAGCTATCTCAGGGTGTCAATAACGATTTGCATTTCCTAGAAATAATCCTATTCAGGTTAATATTTCTCCCCTTGTTATTTGATACAATAATAGGAACAGGAATCTCCTCCCCTTGTAGGCAACCCTCCGGTATGTGATGCTCACCGCTAGTTCTGTTAACTTTTTCGGATAGGCTAGTCTTAGTTAGCAACCTAGCTAAACAGTTATCTGGCTTGTGCAAAAGTTCTTCCCTCTGATCCTAGTTCTAGTCTTTGTTGGTGGTTTATTATTTGATTTATTTTCTTTAAATGAGAAAAGGGGGCAGAGGAGATAAGTGTCACTCATTAGGTATTCTGTACGCCTAAGCCAAGTCTGTCATAGTAGTCTATAGCACCCGTTTCACAACGTCAATAATTTGTTTATTCATTGATCAATAAACTTCCCATTTATTCAACATGGATGAATGTTGGATGTCGTGGCAAATATATTTGAAGCAATGGTATTCGGTCATTGCACAAGATGTGAAATAATTTAAGAGACTGATATAAAGTTAATAAGCCTTTGGTACTTAGTTGACCTATCTTCCCTATATTTTAGGGTATTGCCCCTTTTCAATAATTCATAAAATTATGCAATTTTGCTACAGGAGGCACATGAGAATGGGGTCACAATTTCATCCCTTTGCAGCTCTTTACTATATATGTGCTACATATATAAAGTGTACAAAAGAACAAAAATGCTGCCTCAGCCTGTTGTTGCAATGGCTGAATATAGTTCCTAAGAATACAGAATTCAATTTAAAATAAAACTAAGACTTTTGTAATCTGTTCTAATATTAAAGACATCTGTCCAGTAAGTCTAACAGCATGATGCCATTTAAGCCATTGGTACTGAAATGAGTCAATCAAGGCTTACATACATGATGTCACCTCAGCTCACCACAGCTACAATAAATACCCATGGACACTTGCCTTCAGTACCAATATTACCTTGCTTCACAAAACAGAAAATAAAATCACTATGGGCAAGTTTTTCCAGAAGCATTATAAACTGACAGAATGACATTTATCACATTGCATGCATTCTGTACCTGCCCTGCTGGTCAGGATATCTTTGTTTACAATAAGCCTCCAGCGATGCATAGACTTTCTCCCTTAGTAATTCCACTTCACTGGGGTTTGACAAACCTTTTGCATCTGTGAATCACAAATACAAGTGAATTATAGTAACTGTACCACCCCCTCGCCCCCCGCCCAAAAAACCCCTAACCCCCAACTTATTTATTTAGTATTGTAACACATTGACATAAAGCCACTCATATAACAAACACAATATTCATATTTTATGTAAATTGTTCATGAAACCATCATTTGGCAAGTCTTTACATTTTGAACAGAATAAGAAGATAATTCAAATCAAATCCAGCTCTGAATACACATATATATGATGAGTTGAAGTACCTGGGTTGAATAGGATAATGGCTCTCAGACAGCCCAATTCAGTCTTATCCATCTGCATATCCCTCATCTTACTCACTAGTTCAGTCAGCACCCTGCATCACCAACAGAAAATGAAAGAAAGGGATAAAGACAGAAAGAAAAAAATTGTGAAATATGAAATATAAAGAAGGGTGAGAGGAAAGGGTGAGAGGAAATAATACTTTAAACTTTACATCTACATTTATATTCATCTTAATAATGGCACCACAGAACATACATGTTCAGAACAGGGCAAATAATTATTCCCCCTAATTATAGTTTAGTGAACATGCACTGGAACAATACAAATCCTGAATCAGAAGGCTTCTACACAAAGTATGCAGATTGTTAGGCTGTCTTTGGAAAAGGTGAAAAAAGACACAAAGGTCACAAAAGAAAACCCAGCACTTCTGTCAAGGTGCAGTGCCAAGTATATTGATTACATGATCAGGCACACAAGGACAACACACTTTTTAGATACCAATAAAGCCCCTGACATTTCATGTCCCACAAAGACAGTTTTAACTGCAAACTCACAAGTAAATAAGGCTGTGTGTGTGTGTGTGTGTGTGTGTATGTTTTGCAGTTTTTTGGTTAGGTGTGGCATCATTACCTGTCAAAAATGGCCCCAACCTCTGCATTGTGCGCACTCTCCCTGTGTATTCAATCACAATGTGTTATTACAATGTCAATACACAGACATTACATTGTTAATACTTCCCCCTTTTAAAGGTTTTGACTCCGCCTGCACTGGGGGGGGGGGGGGGGTCAGAGGTGCCTATTCAAGGAGTAACAAGCTACAGGCTCTTGTTCAGAGGGAGTCAGCCTGATGTGATTTTGCATTAGCCACATACACCAGCAACAAAGCTTGAAATGAGAGATGACAGATAAATACTGAAAAATATGCCACATTCCTAAACATGAACCAGCTGGGAATTAAGACAACTAATCTAAACAAAAAGATATTTTACAAATCTCAGAACTTTTTCTTCTTTTTTAAATGAACTTTACATTTTTTCAGTATGAACTCAGTGGAAAGGACTGCTGATATTCATACATTTAACTGCTAAAAAATGTTTAACAGCAATAAAGCATTGCAGGTTAGTCTTATCTGATCAGAACAAAGGTACAAAGATAATCATCAAAGAGCCAATTAAAGTTGAAAAGAAAGCAGTCGCATGTAGTAATGATGCTGGCAATGGACAGAATTGCAATGAACAACCATAAAATCAGATCAACTACATACACTAGACTATTCACTATTCAACTACATAAACTACACTATTCAAATGTTACGAATAAGCAGTCGTAAATAAAACAGAAAAATGGAATGACTCCTTTATTGACAAAAGGAAAGAATTAGAGAAATGGATATGAGATGGGTATGATATCATAGCACACTGAAGAGCAGTGAGATTTCAAATGAAGTGAAACAACAGCCTGCAACCAGTTATTCCAAGATTCATTCTTTTACCAAGCATAAAACTATGGAGTCAAAAATGTGATTAAATATAGCTTCATGATAACAATGTAATTGCTGTGTAATTAACAGCGAATTAACACAGTGATCAGAAAGGATAATTCAATATATGTGTCTTTCAATGTTGATGAATTTATGCATAAAGGGAGAGCATGTGAGCAAACAACAGTGTACCATTGCCAGAAGCAGAAAGTAATATGAAGTACTGCTGTGGTCTAAACAATTAGACCAGAGTCTGGGACACACCAAGTCAGAGTCAAGGCCAAGACTTCGTAGTAATTGTGTCTATGTCAAGACTGAAACTAGTACACACCAAGTCTAAGTCAAGACCAAGACCTTATAGTACAGTCCACAGCAAGACTGATACCAGGTGAGTGAGACCAGTTAAAACTTTCTATAATAAAACTAATAAGGAAAACGATAGTTGTAGATAATTTCATATTCTTTATAGATTACATCAAATAAACATTATTAATCTATTTGTAAAAAGTACATTAAATATGTAATCGATATTAAAGATATTATAGTATCAGTCCTACTGACATTTATCTGTCTATTAAAAGTTATTCACAAGTCAAATCCTAAAGTCAGCTGAATATAAACCAAGCAAAAGTTCATTCATTTTTATTACTAAATGAAAACAAGCATTTTATTCTGCTAAAATACATGTCAAAACTCAACATATTTCAGTTAAGGTTATTAAAAAGTTTCAATAGGTATTAGGGGGTCATCTAATGGTTAAAGTAGAAAGAGGTATTGTGGATTTGTCAGAAATGCAGTTAGATGAAAATATACTCTCACACATGACTTGCTTATAGAATTAACTTGCACTTATCTGATACTGATAATATTAAACTTAGCTAAAATACTTTGCTACGCTATAGATGTATAAACAGGCAAAACATTTATTTATTCATTTAACATTAGCTGGCAAACAGAACTTACTGAAAAGGTGCAGGGACAAATGTATTCTGTTTGAATATACTGTTCAACATGCAATAATGGTAGAAAAGAAAAACATATTCCAAATGATGTTGAGAGATGAGACAAAGGCCATTAATTTATTGCTTTGAAACTGGTCTCAAAAATTAGTACTACTTCACTAATATGGGTTTGGATGAAGCTATGTTGTAATCTGTGGAAAAAGTGTAAATCTACATATCCATGAAACTCTTTTATTACTGTAGAACGCCATCACATACTGAAATTAAACAAAGCCTCCAAGTGTTCAGTCTGGTCCCTACCAACCACAAAAAGTCTTAGCTATATTTCATTAAAAAGTTTGATACGTCTCTTCATACACTTACTTAATAGTAACATTACTTGCTGGTAGCTCACTGAAATGGAAGAAAAACAATATTGAAAGTGGCAACTCTTCTGTTACAACAAGACTTGGAAGAGACTATTTTTAAATTAACCCATATAGTAGTACTTTTCCTCCCTCAAATACTTAATTTTAGAAGCAACAAAAATTTCTCCTTATTGTTTCTCCTTATTTTTAAAAGAAACAGCTCAGTAGAAAATTTAATTTACACAATTACACCTAATGGAGTCAAAGATGCAAAGTGCATCTGTGTCCAACTGTGCAAACGAAAAAGTGACTATATTAGCTAGCACTCACTCATGTAAATTAAATGACATAATGGTTGAGAAATACAGCCAGAAAGTATAGAGCTACAAACTTATCTATGCACCATTACATTCTCCTGTGGATTAATTAAAAAGGACAGATTATACTGCATTTACACAAGTTAACATGGTTCACTCAGGTCTTAATGAAATGTCTATGACATGCTTTGGTCAAAATACCACAAGGACAAGCACTGCAGTACCTTTCTCACCATGCTGAAACAGCCAGTTCAAGTGCTTGTTTCTTTAAACAATCCCTTAACCTTGGTGTGCACTTCCAGATTTAACCACTGTGTGCACCTCCAATTATACGATCATTCCTACATAATTTGTACTTCTACAATACTTCTGTACATATAACACAATGATCATTCAAGATTCAAATTGAAGTAGACACTTGGGGCAAGACGTGTTCACATCCAGGCTTTTCCCCCATCATTTAGGTTCCATTTGAGCTCATCTAATATAGAGGAATATGTTTTTTTAAAAAGCGCCTTTTATTTTGGGGTTTTATAATGTGTATGTGGATGCTGGAGACAATTTCAGTCATGCTCTACATTTCCTGATTCACTGGGGTCTTGTCAAATATAGTGAATAAATTTGTATGAAAAAATTCAAGAGATACACAGTATTTTCCACTAAGTGTTCTAGACCTCTCCAAAGTGCTCAAAATCTATCCTATAGCACAAAATGTCACCAGTCAATATATATGGAGAGCATGCAAGAATTCTTTTTTGGTAAAACATCTCAACAATGTTTCACAAATTACTAAAAGAAAATATTAGCTTCACTGTTTATTAGCTTCATTGCTAAAAGTCTAAAAATTAGCTTTACAGCTATTAGCTTCACTGCTAATAAGATAAAATGTTATGCTGGGGAAAATTGCTATAATAATACTGTAAATGCTGTAATACTGTAAATAAAAAATATGCATTCTCTCATGCACAAATGTTCTTTCAAAATGACTTCAAAATGTCCAGCATAACACTGTTTCCATCACAAATGCTTCCTCTTTCTTGTAACTCCATGCTAGAGGCCACTGAAACATCATTCTCAGTTTCCAGCTCATCACTGCACCCAAACAACTCCACATAAACTTTAGCTAAAGAAAGCCTCTTCCTGGCCATGATGTCCAAATTCTGAACTAAAAAATATCCATGAGTGGATCAGTTTCGTCAGTGTCACGCATGTGTGCTACAGCTCATCTGGCTAGAGAGCACAAGAGGCCTATTGTTTTGCAAATTGCCCTACTTCCTTCAGTTGTTGACCATTCAAGGCAAGTGAGCTGTATACATTTTCAGCAGAGGAAGAGCTATTACTTGTTGGAACAGCTGTCAATTACTCCGGATGCATCTGGTAAATACTTGTGAAGTAATTTGATAGCCCCCTTCCAAACACCTAGACAGTCATAGTTAGTCATACAATAATATTTTAAGCAAGGGCATATACCGATATGAAATAAAACCTTTACTAACCTGTCTCTTGCCTGTGCAACTAGCCAAAAATGATGCGGATATAGGCTATTTTGTGAACAAATGCAGCAGTTTCATGCTCCATCCTATGCTGACTTCTAGCAAACATTAGATACTCTGAAATGTAATGACATGGCTAACAAGATAAGTGCGGAACACAAATTCATGCAAGTAAATGACATAACAGTAGAGGAAAAGAAGTGGTGGGTATTCAAGTAAAAGTACTGTTACTTCAAAATAATTCCTAAAGTGGAAAGGTCGTCATTTAAATTATTACTTAAGGAAAAGAAAAAGTATCTAGCAAAAGACCAATCAAGAATTGAGATGCTTCATCAGATGTCACTGAAAATTCGCAGTCTGATATAGGCCGCACATAAAAAAACACTAAATCAAATATGCACAAAACAGATTGTCAAATTAATTGTAAAAAAAACTTGTTGATGCCACCTTCAAATTAAGTATGATCTTCTGATTTAAGGTACTTTTAATTAATTTCATACCACATGTCCAAGTCAAAGTAATAAGGAGAACAAAGATCCTAATTTCCCTGAATTTGATGGAACCTGAAAGCAGCTGTTGTAGGGACAGTATTCTGCCAAGCCAATAGCAAAATGTGGGACTAGTTAGCTTACTATGTCATGTATTATAGCTACATGACATTTTTGATGTCAGCTAGATATTGTGCCTATGATATTGTGCCTATGCCTATTGTGCATCAGACTGGATTTTTGTGAATACTCGAATAACTAGACACTTTACTTTTTGTGGTATTGACATTGCAAACTGGCAACATTATTGAGAACTGGCAACAGTAATGAGACCAGCTAACTAACTATATGGTTCATCATGAGCTTGCTAGGGTGTCATGTTAGGGTCACAACAACTGCATGTGTAGGTAGTCGAAAGAAATTTCAATATATAATGCCAGTACAAAAATCTTTACAGCATTCTCTTCAAAGAATGCCTCAGCAAGGATCACACATTGCTGTTGCATACCATGACTTAGCTAGTTCATCATGAAGCATTTCTTATTCCCCCCAACCCCCTAACTTCATGTAGTTTGAAAGTAGCTATCAGAATGTCTTGGATGTTTCTGGATGTCAACATTTTACTTTATTTTAATAATGCACATTTGGAAAGAGCACCAGTTTTATGTGATCTTTAAAGAAAAGGATATAGCTACTTTTCATAAATTTTATCATGCATCACTGGGGAGGGATCTCCCTTTCATCCCATACAGGAAAACCTGCTGTTCATTATGTTGATGTACTTCCTGTTACTTAGTCTTACTTATTAAATCAAAGTGGTGCCACTCATAGCACTTTTCCACTGGCATGGTTTCGGTGCTGGTGCCAAAACCCTGAATGGTTTCACAAAAGGATCTCAGCCACAAATATTGGTTCAGTTCTGGCCCAATAATATTGCTGGTCTGCAACCAACAAACATGTAATGCAAGCTGCTGGAGGGTATCTAGTGTTACCAAATTAAGATGTTTAGCCAAATTACTGCCATTTACCAAAAAAAACAAAATCAAAACAAAAATAGCAGCAATAATAATCAGTGGTCCTAAAATAGCTGAATGTTTGTTCTGGACAGGTAGCCATGCCCTGTCAGAAAGAAGCAAAATTTGTAATATTAGAGTGTGTTCTGTCACGTGATGTGTCGATTCTTATGACTTCTGTTTGTGGAGTAAAGAAATCCCCGTTTCCAGATACATAACTGTTGGTTTCTCAAACCAGTTAAAAAATGGGACCATTCCTAAAAGGTTTGCTAGTTTGCGGGATTCAGATACAGCTCCAGCACAAGCACGAGCAATTTTGGTCATATTTAGAGATCTCAGTAAGCCCCCCACACTTGACAATCCAGTTGTGGCAACAGTGGCAGTTAAATGAAATGCACAAAATGTGTGTTGAATTATTTACAAATCTAATGTAGATCATAGATGAATGCAACTGAGTAAAATATTTTGACCAATGCATCCCACATGAATTGAAAATACAACTTTATCTAATCTCTGATATCTGCAGCTATCACTAAATGTCTTGGATATATATAGAATGATGGCACAAAATGATGACCACTTCATTAGACACCGCTGCTCTTTCACAATTGGAGTTCCCTGTATATTAGACACATGACACTGGACTGCACAAAATCATGTGAGCAAGTGTTCTGTGGATCAGTTTCAGTGTGAATCCACATTAGAATGGGTAAATTGAGCAATCTGAACAGCTTCAAACAAGGCATGGTAATCGATTCTAGACTAGCTGGGACTAGTACTTCAAAAACTGGCAACCTTGTGGGGTTTTCTCATGCTCCACTGTTGAGAATATGCTGAGAATAGTGTGATCCTGGAAAACCATCCAGCGAAAGGGGCTCATGTAGATTTAAACAACTCTGTGATGAAATGAGTCAGATGAGGATGTCAAAAATCATTCTGATGAACAGGAGGTGCACACAGGCAAATTGAGGGTCACAACAACAACAACTACATGTGTAGGTAGTCAAAAGAAATTTCAATATATAACGTCAGTAAAAAAAACAAAAAACAATCTTTATAGCATTCTCTTGAAATAATGCCTCAGCAAGGATGACACATTTTTGCATACCATGACAAATTGCTGATGAATACAACGCTGGTTCTCCAATTAATGTGTCCGAACACACAACTTGTCGTTCCTTAGCACAGATGAGCTAGAAGAGTAGGAAACTAATTTGAGTGCCATTGCTGTCTAAAGGCAAGAAAGGCAAGGCAAAACTCCAGTGGGCAAAAGAGTGTAAACATTGGATCACCAAGCAGTGGAAAAACTTTGGCTGGTCAGATGAATCCAGATTTCTATTGCACCATGCTCATGGGTCAAAACAAGCAGCATGAAGTAATGAGCCCTTCCTCTCAGGTGTCAAAAGTTCAGGCTGGTGGAGGTTGAGTAATGTTACAGGGAATGTTTTCTTGGCACTTCCTGGGTCCTGCAGATGGATATTTGGACAGTAGGGCTTACTGTGGCATTGTCGCTAGCCAAGTTCATCCCTTCATAGTAGCTGTTTACCCTATGGTAGAAGGACACTTTGAGCAGGACAATGCACCATGCCACAAGTGTAGAATCAGGGACTGGCAATGCACCATGCCACAAGTGTACTTCGTAATCCCCATCATAAAACTATAGAGCGTCTCTGGGACAATGTAGAACAGGCTGTTCATAGCACGTTAGTACCTCTAACTAATTTGTAGAAAATGTGAGAAGCTTGCCTGTATGCATGGGCCAGGATTCCTGCAGAATGAATGCCACACCCAGTAGAACCTATGCCATGACAAACTGATGTGGTTCTGATTGTCAATGGAAGTCCAAATGTCCTACTAGGTGGAAGTCTAATAAAGTGGCCATTCTGTGTGACTGTACATATATTGTATACATTTTAGATATTACTCACAGTGAATCTTCTTCAGAGATTAATATATATATATATATATATATATATATATATATATATATATATATATATATATATATATATATATATATATATATATTCATAGTATTAGTATGTGGTTTTTTGCAATGCACTGTGGACGCAGATTGTATTTTATGGTGAATTTTTTCTCCACTCCATTTCTCCATTAAGTTGTATTGGGCAGCTATCTCCACCTGCTATGTCGGGTTTGAAAGAACCACTGTGATTCAGCAACTAATATCTGCAACTTTATGAAGGCATCTTGATTACAAATAAGCCTTAATTCCTATCTTGGGATTTATATAGCTAACTAATTTAATATTGCTGTATTTAACAAATTGTATTTAACTAATTTAACTAACTAATTTACTGAAATGAGACCATCATCGCGTGAACCAACATGCCTCCTCTTCAGACACTCTAACATAAATTAAGTGTCCCCACATCAGGCAACATCATTTGAAGTTCACAACCTTCACAACCACACTCCTTATACATGTTGAATACATGGGAATGTGAAAGGCATGCTCCAACACTGCTCTTCTTTCTAAAGTCAGTGCTTTGCCCTACTGCTCCACTACTAATATGTGACTTTGCTCAAACTTCTTATCAGATTTGCAAAAGCTGCACTGTCTGTCTGGTGCACAATACATACCCAGAACAACCCCATGGATATATATAAAGGTTAATGGCTTGCAAGCCATTACTCAATAAACAATTGTACAAAATGTTATATTAGACATGTATTACACATTTCCACACTATTTATATATTGTGTGGTTTTGTGAACCAATCACTTGGGTAAGCTTATTTCAAAAACCAAAACTGTTAGTTCTCATGAGTAAAGGTATGTATTCACATGAACTATGATAAATTTGATAAATGATATGATATGAACTATGATATATATGATAAATAGACACCATTTTTCATCATTATGGCCATATTATTTCTTAATGCAGTATCCTAGGTTAAATGCTACCTCATTAGGAAGAGAGCTGAGATTGGTTTGAACACTTTGATATGAAACATATGGGTATCATACTATAAGAACCTTTAAAGTGAATTTAAGAAAATATACAAAAACAGAGGGAAATGCCCTTAGACTTCAGAGCACTAAGGCCCATTCTACCTAGGACGAGACTTGTCTACAAGCTTGGCTGGTGTAGTGCTCAATCTGATCTTTTATTATCATCTACAGTATGTACCCTTGTTTCTCTAAAATCAGTGTGTGGTCTATTTACAGAATTGTATTAAACATGGAGGAAAGGACATGCTTTTAGAATGCCTGTCCAAATGCACTGCAACAGTTAATGGGGGAGAGGGTGGTGGTAGCAGTGATAGGTATGTAGACTCAAAAATGTTATGCTGTGCTCTTTCAAATCTCAAGTATTGAATTGTTTGTAATTTTGAAGATATATACCTCTATGTGCTCTTGGGAGAATTTTATTGTTAGTGTATGTGAATGCACAGAATTTAAGGAGATGTTTTGAAAAATGTGCCAGGTTACAAATATCGTACACTGATAGACACCAATGGAAAGCCTATTTTAGATTTCTCAACAAGGTGCAGTTTGAGGCATTTCTGTGTGATGATCCTGGTATGCAGCTTGGACAACTGTAACCTCTGTTATAGTTCTTTTTTATCCTCAGCTCCAGTATAAAACAAAATAAGCAAAACTGGACACCAGACATGCTTTGGCAGAATTGTTTTGTCTACGTGGAAAATTGTGTAAATCTCATTTAAAAACAAAAGAACCCTGCTAACTCAAAATGAAACACATTTTTAAGACTAAGAAGGGTTTAAAAACGCTTCCATTCTCAAAATTATCTTAAATTGCTGTCCACCCTACCTCACAAATCTCAAAAATTCTATTAATGAATCTTCTTTTATTTTGTAGTGTACACCACCAAATTCTGTCTTCCACAACTGGATTTACATACTACATGCAACACAACTATGTACTTCATCCTCTACTACATTTCTGGTCCTGTGTATTACCTTAAGTGGTTTAACTTATCCCATAGGATGTGTAATTTATTGTGCTTCTGTAAAGTAAGAGAACCAAATCCTACAGACTTTTAATCACTGAATGTTCTGCATGCAAGCAAGCAAGAACATTCCGCATATTTCAAGTCTGAGATTTTTCTACTTTTAACAGTAGGTATAGGATGCACTCAAATAACTTTATTCGATAAAATTTGAAAAGATGTAAGCATAGCTGCTTTTAAATATGATATTACATTTCCCTGAAGTGTTTTAGTGAAACTTGAAAAAAACATTTGACAGTAAATTGCAAAACCATAAAAATTAGGGGGAAAACAGAATATCAATGAATTATTAGAATATAAATCCTGTTTTTAAATGTCTGTGATGAGTGAAAGAATTGGTTCTTTCACATTATACAGCTACTGCTTCAATGTATGAGAAAAAAAATTTACCTGTCAAAAATTGCTCCTACACCTGCACTGTGTGCACTGTTTCTGTGGACATGGAGGCCAGTGGCCAACAGAATGCCATCCTTTACTGTGATGGAACGATGTGAGAATGAGGCAATCAGTAGTTCATTCCAGCCTAGGAGAAAGGAGAATAATAGAACAAATGGTGTAAAAATACCTTCAAGTAGATGCAATTCTAGATACTTTTGTTTAAATATTGATTTTAGTCTCTGAGCACCATACTGGCACATCTCTGTTCTGTTATTTCTTAATTGGAGATGAGCCATTTAATCTACACAGTCTACTGAATGTTTACAGCAGTTAACCAAGTTTTTGGACCTCAACAAAAGGTCTGGGAAATGCAGCACTCTCACAAATTATGCTGACATAATTATTTTCTCAAAATCTTTTTTTATAACAAATGTTTCATTGACATAAAATGGCCATCATCATCATGGTAGGACATAAATGATCTGTCTGAAGTATACCTGCATTGTTAGTTTAAATTTTTATGAAAAAATGCTTCAGCAAGTCAATAATAAAATTCAGTAAATTTGGTAGACCGGTGTTCCTTCACTCCAATAGTTTCCTAGGTACAATTATATTTGAAACGTGGTAGCCCAAAACTTCACTAAAACATTTTACATTGGTTTTTCCTTTGTCACCTGTCTTTTGGCATGTCCATGCAATTAACAGATTTACTAGATTTGCATTTCCTGAAGGAAAAACATAGTGCTTGAAAACATCTGAGTGTGTGTGTGTGTGGGGGGGGTGTACGTGTGTGTGTGTGTGTGTATGTGCCCCAGTGAATTTGCATGCATGCATGCATGCATGCATGCATTTGTGTGTATGCGTGTGCATGTTAGCGTATGTGTATATGGCAGAAGTGTGAGGACTATGAGGAAGAAGAGAAAAGTATGTGTGTTTCTGTGAAGACTGAGTGGCTTATTGTGACATCATCGATGGCAGTTAGAATTTGAAGTTCTGCACATTCTGCCATTCATTAAACTTAGCTTCATTAAAAACTACAAATCTGATCACTGCTGAGAACCTTCGACACAGTTTGAACAGAGTCTGTACGGTAAGATGTATTAACTGCAGAAACTATAATAAAATAAGGGCTAGATTTGCATTTCTTGAAGGAAATACATAAGTGCTTGGAAAGAGCTGAAAGTGTGTGTGTGTATATATGTGTTAATGAACATGTGTTCGTGGTTACTATGCTGTTAGTAGGTGGTTGCTAACTGGTTGCTATGGTGTACCAGTTGGTTGCTATGGTCTTTCTAGCTTGTTGCTATAGTCTGTGGGGTGTGTGTGTTTATGTTCATTTGTGAGAGTGTGCAAAACTCTATGTGTGTTAGCGTGTGTGTGTGAGATATATATATATATATATATATATATATATATAAAAAAATATAAATGGCAGAAGTGTCATGAGTGAGAAGGAAAGAGAAGAGAAGAGGGGCCATGTGTGTCCTCATTTTTAAAAAATGCTCCCAGAGCCAGAATATTTTCATAGTTAAAAGGTGTAATTACTTCAAAATTCAAGTTATATTCTAACTTTAATGCTTTCTGTGTTTAAATCTGTTGTCTATTTATGTTCATGTTTGGTTTTATTGACATATGTATTCACAATACAGGGTATTCATAAATACAATTAAATTCATATACCACAGCAGCATTTCTATAAGTTATAAAGAAGTAAAAATAAAATGATAAAGTAATTTAAATTGAAAACCAACAATAAGAAAATGCTAGATTACATAACATTTTACATTTACCAGCACGCAGGAGGATGACCTGATCATCGAGAGCTAACTCTGAGAAGTGTGGGATCCTCTTGGCCCACTCCACCAGAGTGAAGAGTTGCTTATCAGCTGCCTGACAGATATTAGTGACAGGATCGTTTGGCTGGAGGAGAGAAAGAGCACCAAAGAGAGCATACCCAAGAAAGATTGCAAGAGAGAGAGAGAGCGAGAGCAAGGGCATGAGTGAGAGAGTTAAAATATACATAAAAAAACTTAACAAGCTTATGTACATCGGAATTGCAGTGGGGCTTTCACATAAATTCCACTTTCTTAAGTGAATGCCAAAAACAGTGATTTATAAGCATTAATGTGTTTAGATTATTAGCTCAGTCACTCACAGAGCTGGTTCCTGAACTTCCATCAGTGTGAAGTTCGGTTTTCTGCTCCACGGCCATTTCTGCTTCTAGAATCTTTTCTACTGGCATCTCCTCATTTACTGCACTAGTGGACTCCACTTCCCCATCTCGCTCTTTGTTCCTTTGACGCTCTTCCTGAACGGCTGCAGTCCATGCACAAAGTAAAAAGAGACAAAAGGGAAAGAGACATAAGAGAAAAACATAGAAGAGAAGAGAAGAAAAGAGAAGAGAAGAGAAGAGAAGAGAAGAGGATATGCACATAGATATACATACTGGTTAGTTTTAAAGTCATGTTTGCATGCTTTATAATATAAACTAGCTCATTCTGAACGTGTATAAAATTCAAGAAACTTTTACTAAATGGTTAATTAAGGGTTTTGTTATGACTGCAGTTGAAAGATTCTACCCTACACTTAACAAAGCCAGTGTCTAAAGTGTTGACAACAACCCAGTTCATTCTACATCCCCTACATGCGCACATACACACACACACACACACCCCTCCTTCCCTCTTTCTCCTTACATCGTTGCCGTTCATCTTGGACCACTACAGAAGGAGAGGGAGGAAAAGACAGAATGAGAGGAAAAAAAGAGGGACACAGGGGGACAGGGGTTAGTATTGACAAAATTTCCCCCCTTCTCCTCTTTGTCTTCTCCCATTCTTTTCTTTTAACACTATAATTGCCACTACCCATAATTACCCACTTTAAACCATTGTGGTTATAAGTTTTCCATATAATTTATTTTTAACTTCACATCTACAGACTTCAAAGCAAAGTATCAACTGATTTTTGAAGAACAATTTAATGTTTAAATCAAAAACTTGTCCCTTCATCTCTTACACCATTTGCTGTGAGTGCACACTTGCTTTCACTCTCCTTACCTCTTATGCCTTGCCTTCTATAGCAAGTATTTTTCTGGTAGGTGGCATAATATGTACAGAGGTAAGAGGTCTTACCTTCTCTTTTCATGCCCATGGCCAGGCATTTTTGGTAGCGGCAGTACTGGCAGCGATTCCTCTGGCGCTTGTCGACCATACAGTCCTTGTTGTCTCTGCAAGTGTAGCTCAGGTCCTTTCTCACAGTGCGCTTAAAAAAGCCCTTACAACCCTCACAACTGTACACACCATAATGCTTACCTGAAGACATCAGAAGAAGGATGGAAAGAGAGAATGGGGTAGAAAAGATGAAGGGCAGGGATAGGTCATGAGTGCAAACTCAGTTATGGCCTCCAGTGATATCATTAATTATTAATAATTATGGTTTTGAATTGATTTACTTCCTACTGAATGAATATGATGTCATGTATCAAACTAAGCAATATTACTGTAAAATACTGTACATGATGGATTTTTAAAGTAGATTATTTATTCAGTATTTTCAAGATTCTTGATCTTTTCTTTATCTAGTCTACTCTACAAAGCTTGGCCACAATTCACAGAACTGAGTCTCTTCTTAACTGATGTGCAGCAGAGTGTTTAGTGCCATGACCATTCTTTTAGTTTTCCACTTCTCTATTTTTTTTTGTATGTCTTGTTATGTACCAGAGGAGCGGTCCCCACAAATGGAACAAAGGCGTTTCTGAGAGAGTGTGGGTCCAGGGCTGTGGCCTGAAAGTGGCTTTATGCCAAATGGTGGCTTTACGTCATCTGAACTGCTCACAGCATGCAGGCCTGACATGGACACTGTAGAGTTGATCTGAAAAAGACAATGAGATGCATTTTTGTGTTGTTTTTCGTGTTGATGTATCACTGTGTGTGTGTGTGTGTGTGTGTGTGTGTGTGTGTGTGTGTGTGTGTGTGTGTGTGTGTGTGTGTACCTTCCCCCACGTGTTGTAATAGCCCCTTTGTTAGCCTGGCTCCTGCTTATTCCTGATTTCACCTGTCCCTTGTTCTCTGCACAATCAATTTGTGTAAATAATTCCCTTTGTCTAACACACTGGTTGTTGGTCATTGTCTGTACTGTCTGTATTGTTTGCTGTGCTTTGTGAAAAGTGCAAACTGCTTATCATTACGTTCTTTGTTTTGTTTTTGTAATAAATATTTTTTATGTTCAGAGACTTGCACCTGCTTCTTGATCTTTTTTCAGTCACTCACCTATGTCACACCAAGAATGACAACAATTATTTCAGTCCAGAACACCATAACTGTAGAAACATTGAAAATACTCTGGTAGCAGACCCAGGTGTGAGGAAAATAAAAAATATAAACAGTCACTGAAAGGATTAGACAGTTTTATTTATGCCATTCATAAATGTTTGCATGAATAATATTTACAAGTGAATTTATAGTGAAAATGTATATGTACATACCCTTTCGCCAAAGCCAAGTTACTTACGAAAGAGGCCAACATGAGCTGGGTATAGGTCATTCAATGGACTTTAAAGTACAATAGTAGGGCAAGCAGTATGGAATTACAATTTATATTTGACTGTAAAATGTATGGACACCTGTTTGGTATCATTTTACTGTGCATCACTAGCGCCAAGTTGTTCAAAAAGTTAATCTGGATCAGAGTTATCTGGATTTGGAAAGCTCATGTTCTGCTGTCAAGGATCAGCACAATATAGACTATTAGCACTGTAGAGAACAGGTAGAATAGCCAGCATGGGGTCATTAAGTGTTTTTATTTGAAAAGACAGAAAACAGCACAACTAAACAATTACAATCCTCTCTAACTTGCAACTTCTTTTAAACAGTTTTGTATGTGGTAATAAAACTATTTTGGAACAAAGTTTTAAAAGTTTGGAACAAAGAGCAATTTGCTCCTCAGTTTCACCTAAACAACTATACCTTGTTCTAGCACAGTATTATATAACAATCTGAAATACAGGTATGTAACACTGCAATTAAAATCTAGTTATTAGTCCCAAAACCCACAAAATCTCAATCTACAAAGACTCAGATATGATGCTGTGCCTTTCTACAACTAAAAAAGTTTGCACATTGTGAATTGTTATAGGGGATGAATAGAAGTCTGGGGAGAGTTCAAAATAATTTCTTCTGTCTTTTCTGTGTTCACACTTTTCTGTGCTCACACCAGTCTACTGACCTACTAAAACCACTGAAATGAATTCATATCACCTTGTTAGTTAAGTCCTCATAACTTTAGAGAAGTCACTGGAACAAAAGTGGAAAACTAAAACAACCTTGCTGAGCTCCAACATTTGTAATGACTAGCAAAGACAATGTCTTGTTTACTTTTATCCATTGCACTCTATTAATGAGAAAAGCATTAAACAAAATGAGGATTAACATCTAACTGAACCATTTTCATCAAATATCAGACTGAATTGTATTATTGCTAAAAAAAAATTATTTTTAAAGTCCAAAAAAGTGCTCTGGCAAATGGGTAGGGCCTGCTTAGACGTTTTGAGTCAAGATGGACCAGTGTGACAACTGGATAAATATGCTTAAGAGAACATAAGACATGTTGCTGAGCCTCAACCCATCTCAGCTGCTGTGACTCCTCCCACCACCTCCTGATGCCCCCTGCTGTGGTTCACCCCCACCTCTTCTCCATCGCCCTGAGCAGACGTTCTTTTGCCACATGGGTTTCAAACACACCTACACTCATGGATCCCAAATTAGGACAATTTGGAACCCAGAATAGATGTCCTCTGCTTATTTGTTCTCATTGCTCATTTTGTTCTTTATTGTTTATTTTGCTGCTATTGTGGCATCCAATGTTGAGGAGGATGGGTCCCCCCTTGAGTCTGGGTTCCCCTGAAGGATTCTTCGTCATGCTCTTAGGGAGTTTTTGCTAGCCAATGCTCCCCTTGGCTTACTCACTAGAGGCTTTGATTCGGTCATCTGTAAAACTTTGTGAAAATGGCTGTTGTAAAACATGCTATATAAATAAATCTGACTTTGACATCCATACATGCTGTCACAAGAAAGTCTACTGTGTCTCCGGCACATTTTCAAGAGCATGGAGGAGATACCAGTACACGGGCCAATAAATAAAGAGCGCTAGACAGGGATATAGAAAGATATCAACCCAGCAGTAGGACCAGCATCAGTTCCTTTGAGAGTATAGCTCTACATAATGACTTCCAGTAGGCTACTGATGTACATGTTTCTGACCAAAATTGTCAAACAGACTCCATGAGGGTGGCATGAGGGCCTGATGTGCTCTATTGGATTTTGCAGAAAAACGGACTCTTAATAAGCTGCTGGCAATTATGGACAATACATCACACCCCCAGTACACTATAGTGGACAAACAATGAAGCACATTCAGCAGAAGACAGATACAGCTGTGCTGTGCTAAGGAGTGCCATATGAGATCTTTTCTCCCCACTGTAGAAGACTGTACAACGAGTCTCCTTACAGCAGGGACACTACCGACCTCCTGGTGTATGAACTGTGCTGAGTTACACCATACTCATATGTCCAGTTTATACTATCATTTACATACTATCTATTATGGTGCACTCATTTTCACTATTACTTTTATCAGATCTGCTATTCAAGTTCATTTTATTTCTGCTCTCTAGATTGACCAATTTTGGCACCCTAGCTTCTATTATTAATAATATTTTTACACATAGTTTCACTACCTATTTTCTCCATTAGTGAATAATCACTTATGCAGCTCTTTTGGTTTTCACCAAGTTTGCTGCTTTAGTTTTTATGGTGGCAATTTGCATCAACTCCAAATTGTTATGAAGAGTGATCAGATGAATTGCGAAGTCATTCCTTGCCATGAAAATTAACTTAATCACAAAAATTACTGCATTCCAGCCACTGCAATTAGCCCTGCCACAAAATGACCTGCTAACATCATTTCAGTGATCTCGTTAGCTCAGCTGAAAGTGTTAATAAGGACAAGGCAGCTGATAGCTCCCTGTCATGCTGACTGAATTAGAAGAGCAGACTGGTTGTTATAAAAGGGGTGGTGGTGCTTGAAACCATTGTCACCTTGTTAGCCACACTTGCCTCCAATTCACCATTGCTTTGCATCAAAAGGGCTTCACAGACAAGGACATGAAGGATAGCACCTAAATCAATCATTACTGATAACCATAACTGATAAATCAATTTATTGAATCATCAAGGAGAGAGTTTCAATTGCAGTGAAGAACGCTTCAGGCCACCCAAGAAACTCAAGAAAGCACCAGGACTGTCTCCTAAAGAGGATGTAGCTACAGAATCAGGTCAAGCAGAGCTTGCTCAGGAATGGCAGAAGGAAGGTGTGAGTGCATCTGCATGCACAGTGAGGTGAAGGCTTTTGGAGGATGACTTGGTGTCAAGAAGGGTAACAAAGAAACTACTTCTCTCCAAGAAAAACATCAAGGACAGACTGACATTCCGCAGGAAGCACAGGGATTGGATTGCAGAGGACAGAGGACTGAGGTTATTTTCTTTGATGAAACCCCCTTCAGACTGTTTTGGACATCTACACAAATGATTGTCCAGAGAAGAAAAGGTGTGCATTACCATGAGTCCTTTGTCATGCCAACAGGAATCCAGAGACTATTCATGTGTGGAGTCGCTTTTCATTTGGATGACCCTTGGGGATGTGGGTTTGCTGATAATTTTGCCTAAAACACTGCCATGAATAAGGAATGGTATCAAAAGATCCTCCAAGTACAACTTCTCCCAACAATACAGGAGCAATTTAGTGATGAACAATGCTTTTCCCACCATGATGGAGCACCATGTCACAAGGGAAAAATGATAAAGTGGCTCAGTGAACAAAACATTGATATTTTGGGTCCATGGCCAGGAAACTCCCCAAAACTCAATCCCATTGGGAACTTGTGGTCAATCCTCAAAAAGAGGGTGGACAAACAAAAACACAGAAACTGTGATCAACTCCAAACACTGGTTAGGCAGGAATGGGTTACCATCAGTCAAGATTTTGCCCAGAAGCTGATATCCAGCATGCCAAGGTGAATTGCAGAAGTCTTAAAAAAGAAGGGTCAACAATGTAAATATTAAGTCTTTGATTAAACTGGATGTATTTCAATGAAATGCTTATAAAAGTATTTCACTATTCCATATAAACATGACATAAGAATCTAAAAAACTGAGGCAGTAAACTTTGTGAAAATTTGTATCAGTCTCAAAGCTTTTGGCCATGACTACTATATAAAGACATTTCTCACTTGTGTTCTCATATGTTTCATCACTTAACCTCTGTGAGTACCTCCATTTTCTAAGCTCTTTTTAAACAATTTGAACTTGTACCCTTTAACACTAGTTATCTGAAATTGTATATATAGCACAATGATCATTCTAGTTTCAAATTGAATTAGACCCTTGGGCCAACACATTCATTCAAACCCATCATTTAGGTTCCACTTCTCATCTAATACAGAAATGTTAAGCACATTTTATTTTGGGGTTTATAATATGTATGTGGATGCTGGAGAGGAAATTTCAGTTATGCTCTACATTTCTTGATTCACCGGGGTTTTGTCAGATAAGGTGAATACTTTTGAGCATATACATAGATGTACTCAAGAGCTACACAGTATTTTCCACAAGGTGTCCTAGACATCTCCAAAGTGCCCAAAAAAATCATCAGTCACTATACATCAAAATGCATGTAATAATTATTTTGCTAAAACATCACAACAATGTTTGGCAACTTAGTAAAAGACAATATTAGCTTCTTTTTTACTAGCTTCATTGCTAATAGCATGTGTAGGCAGTTCCTGAATGACCAAGCCCACGATGATGGCCCCTCATGTTCCCCAGACCTGAATCCAACTGAGAACCACTGGGACCTTATGCATCAGTGCATAAGACACTGCCAAGTATTCACAGACTGTCCAGGAGCTCAGTAATGCCCTGATCCAGGTCCGGGAGGAGATCCCCAGGAGACCATCTGCCATCTCATCAAGAGCATATCCAATTCTTGTCAGCAGTACATACAGGCATGTGGGTGCTACACACTACTGAGCCACATCATATGTTATGACAAAACTGAATCCACTTGTGATTTCTATTTTTTGCTTTGATTTTCAGTGTAATTTTGAATCCAGCCTTCAGTGGGTTAACAATTTTGGTGTCTACTCACCATTATTTCATCATTTTATTCTCAGAGAAGTACACAATTTATACCAACAAATATTTTTTACTTGAATCTTTCATTTATCCAGGTATGATGTGTGATTTATGTGTTCCCTTAATTTTTTTGAGCAGTATATATCTGATTCTCTCATGTGGGTGTTTTGTGTGATGTATAGGTCAAATACAAAAAACAACTACTAAATAAACAAATACGCAGGATACAAATAGTCTGAGATCCTTCCAAGGTGAGTGTGGAGCAGTAGAAACTCAGTCCAATTCTTTTCATGATTTTCTCATAATGACTAACCAATTGTTAAATGAAACCAATCTGTAAGTCAGTGCTGCATAAGCCCTACAACTAGCATCAAACTTTCAATGTAGGAAGCTGACGTTCACTGACACAGCAAAGAGGTAGGTTTTCCTTTCAATTCAAATCAGTTGCTGAAAAAGCTAAACTGCACATAACTAGAGCATTAGAAGTCAGTTAGTGACATGGAGCCAAATGTTTGTGTGTTGTGTCTTACAATCAGTATCAGATGACAAGCTTCTGGTCACGTCAGTGATAATGCACTGACAACAGAGGGGTCACCTGGATTACAATCTGCTTTTCAAGAGGTGCCCCCTACCAAGTGCTAAGTAATGTCCTTGTCCCAAGGTTTGGTTTTTTTTACATTTTCTTCTATATTAGATCAGCTCAAACAGAGCCTAAATTATGGGGGAAGAAAACCCTGGATGTGAATAAATGTCTTGCCCTAAGTCTCTACTTGAATCCTGAATGATTATTGTGCTATATATACAATTTCACATAAGTAGTGTTATCTGAAGTACAAAGTGTAGAAGTACAAATCATTCAAAAATGAGCGTAAAATTGGAGGTGCACATGGAGGTTAAAGATCATGTGTCTATTTGTTTTGGGTTTTTTTTTTTAATATGCAATATATTGGTATTTTGTCAAAATGTTCCCTAAATACCTGTTTCTACTCTTAAAAACCCATATGTGTCAACCACTACAAATATTGCTGCATAGTAGTCTTCTATATTATTCTTGTTTAGTATAAAATATCACAAAAAGCAATCATGATGCTGTATCTTTGAGAGGAAAGAAGTACAAAGGAATGACCTGCATATTTTTACATGCACAAAACCATTCCATTTTATAAATGAATCATTCAAGTTGCAACAATGCCTAGATAAACATTACAGCAAGCTTGTTCTCAGAGTAAGCTCAAATTCCAATTTTGTTTAGCTAGAATAAAAGGTTGAATGGTCAATTAACCAAAAAAAGAAAGAAATATTCAGTGAGTCATCTTATTCCCCACATAAAGATCAATGTAGAGCACTGCATTGTATGGAAGTATACACATCGATTTTTTAAGTAGTCTAAAGTACATTCAAATATCTCTTACCATTCTTAACCACTCTTAGAAGGTCATTTAGTGTTTCTTTTGTGATGTTTTTGAGTCAAGGCTATGGTCACTATATTGGGAGACATGTTCGCCCCCATATTCAGATATCCTCAAAATGTCCCCCTAATATACTGAGGTAAAAATTAAAATATTTCTACGCAATACCTTCACACAATGTAAGGATCAATCAGTGTTCCCATCTGTTGTTGATGGGACACTATTGTACATTTACATTTACGGCATTGTAACACCGCACCACCATACCAGCACTGCTGACTAGCTGGTAGACTTTCCTGACTCTGACAGGAAAAGGTAACATTAATGTCAATGCATCATTTTGTGCTGAAACTGTAATTATATTAATGATTTACTAAAAAGTGTCAATAATTGTATGAAGTGGAAACTAACATTTTTGTCTGAAAATGAGCCAATTTGCAAATACTAAATCAATAATCCATCACTATTGATGTTAGCTATCAAAGCTAAGTTACCTGGAAAGTAATCAGCCACACTTTCAGGCACCACACAATTGCGACGGGCATATTCAACTAATGTTAATGTTTTAATATTTTTGCTAGATTTGTTAGAAATCCCATATAAAGTCTCAGTAAAGTCAATCACTGTAGTGATGTATGTGAACATGTAGAGTAGCAGCTTTAATTTATTGCATACATGAGCATGCTGACAGGTCAGAGAGAAAAGGTGACTTGGGGGTGCATGAGAAAAGGAGTATCATTGATTGTGAAGATCAAATAATACTATTACAACAGTCTCATCCTAATGTACAGACTCCTGTTATCAGTCATATATCTATCAAGATTCTTTCTTGTCACTAATTTAGTGATGATAATTATTTTTCATCAAGGGAGAAAATATGAGGATAATGACAGGGCAGGGAGAGAAGGTGAGGTGGAGGCAAGTGAGAAAAGGAGCAAATAAATATTGATGGTTAAGACAAGTAATGACCTTACAACAGTCATCCTAATGTTAATTTAAAATATTTAAATGTTAAATATTTTAAAATGTTAGTATTGCTTCTCATTGGTGTATAAGATAATACAATCAAGCAGGGACAGTGAGTCTGAGACAGATAGTGAGAGTGCGTAGACAGGAAGGTGAAAATGAAAGCACAAGAGATTTCAAGTTCATCTCATGAGTTAGTGAATTCCCTGTCCACAGGTAGACTTGGTGCCACCAATATTCAGTTCATGGATATGGCCTTGATTTAAGTATAAGTATGTTTTAAGCATTTTAATTTTATTAATACCAATTTCTTAAACTCACCAGATTCAAGGAAAACATAGAAGCTTGCCAAGATCTTCATAATTCAATACAACTTAAACATTTTTGAATTACTAGATGTACTGCAAAATATTTAAGAAAAGATGCTATCCTCTCTATTGAGTGTGGGTCATAAGCACCTTTCTACATGACAAAGACTCCAAACATTCTTCCAAGGCCACTGCTGCATTCTTAAGGAAGAATTAGCTGAAAGTGTGGCAGTGGCCAAGTATGTCACCTAAACATCGATCGTACCAATAAATGGAACCTCTTGGCCCTTAAAATTAGTAAGAACAAACCATAAATAAGAGCTTGGGTTCACTGTGTAGATTTGTAAAAAAATAAAAAATTATATATATATATATATATATATATATATATATATATATATATATATATATATATATATATATATATATATATATATATATATATATATATATATATATATATATACATACAATCTTTTTGTCCTTAGTTTAGATTTGTAAACTTAATATTGGACCATCTGTGGAGAATTTTGAACACATGTTCAGGCAGCACTATCCATAAAAAAGCAAAGCACTCAAAGAGATCATCCTTCAGGAGAGGAACAGAAGACACCTGACAGCATGTCATGGGATTGTACACTCCATACCAAGAATGTAGCACTTAAAATTAATGGAGGACAAATTAAGTACTAGTATGTTAATTATTTGTTACATTTAATTAAAGATTAATTAAATCTTCTTTGCAACCCTTTATTTATGCAGTTGCATAAACATTTTTTAAAAAGGCTTTTCAATTAGATGCATCCTGTCTGTCTTACTTTTCACCACTGAATTTCTCTGGCTAAGGTAACATGTACATCGACAATAATATTTAACTTATAATAACATAGCCCCTCTTCAGAACTTTGAGACAGGCCAGGCTGCAAATGGCCAGCCTTTATAGTGAAAATGAAATTTCAATGGTCAGATTTCATGTCATTTTGCTGACAGACTTAAAATAAAATATCACCAGAAGGGGCACATTGGCACATACACAAGACAGAGTCCCTACAGCCACACTAATAAGCAGTTTTAATTAGTACCAGTCTTAGATGGAAATGCATGTTATAGTAACCAAAAATATGTAAAGGGAGCCTATATGAATAGGTTATTTTATTAAATATGCTTATATATATTTTTTTATCCACTTTTTTGTTACCTCTTCTCTGAAGGGTTAGTGCATCAATGCATTTAGACATAGAAATATGTTCATAGTGTACTCATTTACACTGTGTACTGTACACACACATCAATCAACATATCAAAATTCAATTCAATGGTCAGCTACAGATCTTTAAGTCTCCTCACTGAACATTATTATCACATATTTTAACAAGCCTTTTTTAACACTGTAGATATGTATTGCTATTGATGTGTCTTGTTCCTAAAATATTCTGCTATTTACTAGTCTTAAAGGGGAAATCAAATAACATTAAAAACTTTACATTACATGAAATTGTAACCCTAAAGTGAGGGCATGTTATAATTTTATTTGCTGTTTGTATATCTGTGTTTTTGTTTTCTGTTTTTTTAAACTTGCTAATATTAATAATAAAAATGTATTCACAAAAAGTGTAACCCTAAAGGTTGTCTTCACATCGAATATAAAAGTGTTAAGAATATATAGTGTTAAAAATACAAAAACACCCCCATTTAGACTACCCTTCTGTTCTAATAGTGTTCATCTCTATATACCACTGTAATCTGTGGCTTATGCAAAAATGCCAGACAAAGAATAACTTTTGACCTAGGCTAGACCTAAATGGCCTAAATGTTATTTGCCTCTTTCCTGAACATCTGTGATTGTAAAAGAAATTATCTTGCCTCAATGAATATATATAGAAAACATAATACAAATTTACAGGATATATTTAACTAACAATTTATAGAATGAGTTGAAATCTTAGAAGAGGTGGCACGCCCACGTAACATTTACCCAGATCTGCTAGGTAAATGTGAATGAATTATAAGCAAAGTTTATGGTTCCTCACATTCATAAATTAGTAAACAGAACCTTACCTGGGGACTGCTGATAGGGCCATAGCCAATGGAAGGTGTCCCAGGTAGGCATGGGGAGCCCAAAGAAGAACTGATGACAGAAAAGGGTGATCCCATGCTGCTAATAGGACTGTTGACCGCTGAGGTAATCGGCGGCAGTGAGGTCATGGCAGCTGCTGAGGGGGCCAAAGGGGGCGACCGTTGGCCAGAAGGTGGTGAGGACACAGAGGAGCTGTCTGGACTTCGAGAATCTGTAAAGGAAATAAGGGTTAATAGATAACAACTATTTTCTACAGGCCTACATTGCATAAACCACAACTTGAAAATCTGTCCATTTTCATAAAATACAAATTGTTAACTTTAATGTAAGGATAAGAACAATAGGCTCTACACTTTTATTCAGAACACAGATGTAAAATCTAAATGTCTGACAAATACTATAATAGTGGCCTAAGCAACCAAACTGCAAACCAGAATCTGAAAAGCCTATTGAAAGGCTACCATGTAACAGGTCTGCAGGTTTTAAAAACAAAATTTATTCTTACTTATTTGTAGGGGGTGGACAGGGTGAAAAATACCACACTGCGCTATGAAATAGTGATTTAAAGATTGCTGGTGTGGCTTAGAAGCACTTCTGACACCATGTGGTATACAACCATTTACGCCTTCTTTCACATTAATGCTGATCAAGTCGTGGGATCAAGGCTGTGTATTGAAAAGCTTAAAATCTAGACATAATATATCTTGTCCAACTTAAAGTTAGAAAACAACCATGCTTTTCATGTATTGATGTACATATGTAATTTCAATAACAATGATAGTCACCTCCCCAAATTAACTTACCTCTGCTGTCGCCCATGACGAACCTTCAGTCCGTGTAGCTAAGTGTTTTGGCACAACGAAGCACGAGCTTGAAACCCGAATACTAGATCAGTTTATGACCGCGGACTGAGGCCCGGGCCGCTGGTTCCGTTATTAGCCAAATTATAATTATCTGCAGTTCACAAAACATAAGCGGTCAGAACCAACTGGACCCTGAAATACTTTTTGAATATTTATTTGTGACCTTGTATAGGCTTTTCTTGTATATGCAACAAGAAATTGCTAGTATGTTAATGTTAACTTTACTAGCTAGCTAGCGTACCAGCTATACAGACTTGGCCTGCTACAACAAATGCTTGCAAATTTTAACTGCTAACTGGTGCATTGGAAGCTAACTTACAAGGTAACAAGATAGACAGCTAACTATGCTTTCCTAACTCCAAAACAGCGACTCATCTTACTGTAAGGGGAGCCCATACATCAGTTTCGAAAGTAGCTTACCCGTTTTAAAACAAAAACAAGATAGTTGCGTCAAGTTGAGTTATTATAATATAAATGTAAATTGATTGCGTTCTAGCTAGCTGGCTGGCTGCCTGGCTAGCTAGCTAGCTAACGACTCCGAACGAAAACCTATGCTAGCAGACAAAAGCGCAAACTGGATCGCTGGCGTAATTATTTTTATCAGTTTTCATCGAAATATGACAATCGACATAGACTGAATAAAAATAAAAGTATATCAATGTTACCCAGAAAATAATGCAAACTTGATACAAAAATATACTTCGTTGGTCTTCTGCTGCCCCTCTCCCACTTCAGATTGTGGGTATGTTACTCTGTATCGTCAGCGAACCTTCCTTTCTAAAGAGGAAACTGAATCTATTTACATTACGCCATTTTGGCTCTTCAAGTAAAGGTAATATACACTGAAATATGTCATTCAATATTTAACCATTATGGAGTCCCATTCCTATATAACAGCTGTTCATTAAAAATGAACCATAATTTACCCATACAAAAACTGCAAAACAAATTGTCTCATCTTGATGTAATATTTTAAATGCTTGTGCCACTAAATTCACACACACACACACACACACACACACACACACACACACACACACACACACACATTATATATATATATATAAGGATTGTACAAGATCTAGATTTCAAGTGCGAGCTTATTTCATGGGATTGATTTTAAATCAATACCTTTGGACTGTCACTTCAACTGAAAAGACAAAAAATCAGAGCTAAATGTTTATGATAAATGATAAATTATATTTATTAAGTTTTACACTATTAATGGATAGTTACACAATTACACTGAATAATAAACTACATAGTAATAAACATGTATAATAGAATGCAAACACTTATTGCAAAATTATTAACAATAAAGCAGCATTATGTAAATTTTGTGAAATTGGCGACCTTTCTGATGGAAATACGTTATTGCACAGAACGTGCGACAGACGATTTGGTAACGTGGGTTGTGCTACCTTCCATTTCCCTGAGTGAATTGATGATTGCGAGTTTGTTGACGATGGAGTATTTTTAAAGACCTCGATTAGAACTTTGTGATGGAGTGTCCTCTAAGGATATATTGTGAATTATCTACTGTTGTAATTATATCAGCATTGCACATCTCTTTGTGTCACCATACCTGTATATGTTTATTAACTGGAATATATTTCATTGTAGCCTATGTGTATTTAGAGCTCTTCCGTGGATAGCTATCCAAGCAGTGTTTTTGTATACTTTCGTTTTGTAATCCTGCTCTATAGCTTGTGTCCTTTTCTCCTATGTTTTACTAGCGTTTGATTGTCTGTTCTCCGTCTCCCATGTTGTCGTTAGCAATTATACCTGCTAAACCATTCATCCTCATCGGCCTGTTTATCATCGTACTTTAGGCTAATTTACAAAGCTAACCATTATTAGCCATGTATTCTCCAGTAATTTTATTTACGCTTAAATTATAAACTTGGGGATGACAAGAAACTAGATACGTTCAATGCATACTATGTAGCTATAGCATTGTTTATACAATGAGTGCGTTTACTGGCACTTAATAATCCGGTCATTTCTCCAGTTATCTGATTATTCAAGTGGTCATGTAAACATCATAATTTGATTTCTTAGATCAGAGTATGACCTAGAGTGCTTCTGAAGTTCGAGGAAGATGAATCAATTTATATTAGAAAATTGGATGTTTAAATCATACATTCCTTGAGGTTCTAAAGTTCCAAGAGTGTAGATCAGTAGCCAGTTGCACCATCTGAATGTAAATTCGATTGTAGCCTAATTTGAATGTAATCTGCTACTATGTTCAAGTTCAGGAGCTACTAGAAATTAACGGGTTGCACCAAGTAACAGTTTCAACATAGCTCTTAAGTTATATTTTAAAATTTACACATACCCTGTAGTAGGTGTAAGTTCTGCCATAAGAAGTCCATTAAAATGGCCGGTCAATTTGATTGATGGGGAAACACACAAAAAAGAAATATGCATTGGTTTGCATCTGCAACCAGTTATGCAGGACAGATTTCACCCCCTTGATCAATTTGAGGACTCCGATTTATACTCACGCTTCCATTTTGTCAATTGGAGATATAAAAGGTCACAGACCTCCTAGCTGCAGATTGGCAACACAACACAGAGTCCTACTTTACAACTGTGTCTGACATTATTCAAGTACACAAGTCAACTGCATACAGAGTAATAAATGTCATTATGCAAGTACATCAACACTTACATGCAGTTCCCAGCACAGCATGAGCAACAAAATAATACCAGAAGGTGTTTCACATTGCTGGCTTTCCTAACGTGCTCAGATGTGTGGATAGTAAACATTTTGGAATCAAGACCCAGATGCATCATGGGTATGAATATATCAACAAAGGGATACCATTCCTCAATGCTCATCTTATCACGTTGTGTGATCAAATGGCCAAGTTCCAGACATGACAGCTGCATTCTCAGGCATATGGAAGGAGCGCATTCTCAAGTATAGAAAAGTACTTATTACCACTCGAACAGTTCATCTCTCAACCCTAATAGAAAATAATAATCCTAGACTTTTATTTATACAATTTCACATCTGACTAGGAATATAACTGACACATGCTCAGATACACATAGTAGTATTAAGTTCATTCATTTTTTTCAGTGAAAAAATTAAGCACATTAAAAATAACATTCAGAGTATTGACAGGACATTGGTCAGCTACTAAATAGAGACCTTTCAGCATACAAGGTTAGCTATGGTGTCCCAAAATGATCTGTTGTAGGGCTTCTGCTATTTTCTCTATATATATGCTATCTCTAGGTGATATTATATGTAAACACTGTGCTAGTTTCCACTGCTATACTGATAATACTCAGCTATATGTCTCAGCCAAACCAGAGGACATATATCATCTTAGCATTATTGAGGAGTGTGTAAAGACATCAGACACTGGATGTTGAGAGACCTTCTCTCACTTAATCCTGACAAATCAGAAGTTCAGAAAATCAGAAGGAATGTGCTCTCTTCACATAATGCAGAAAAGCTAGTCCATGCCTTTATCACATCTAGATTACAATAATGTAAGCCCTTACCATCTGGCTGTTCCACTAAGTGCCTAAAGAAGCTCCACCTAGTTCAAAATGCAGCAGCCAGAGTTCTTAATGGAACTAGAAAGTTTGATCACATTACTCCTATCTTGGCTCCATTACGTTGGCTCCCAGTAAAATATTGATTGTATTGAAAATACTTCTAATGACCTACAAAGCACTGATTGGTCTGGACCCACAGGACCTTAGGTCCTAGTGTATTATGACCCACCATGTGTGCTTAGATCAATAGGTGCAGGCTCTTTACTAGTACCAAGAATAGGGGCAGATACTATAAAGCTCCCATTCTATAGAATAACCTTACTGTAAATGTTTGAGACTCAGACACAGTCTCAATATTTAAGACTGTACAGTCAGGCATTTTATTAAATATTTCCCATCTTAGGTAAAGGTGTACATCTGAGGGTCCATGTACATTGTGAACTGTGGTAAACTGGGAGGTTATGATGTTGTCACTTCACCTCTCTTTTGTTGACTGAGAGCGGTGGAGTGCTGATGTTCCAGGGTTCCCCCTTGCCTGTGTTTCCTTCTGGCTCTATCCTTTTAGCTGTGCTGCCATAGCTAGATCTGCCAGAGTCCATCTTTGCACATTATAGAGAGAAGCTGCATCACTGCCTGGTTTTGAAATTGCTCCATCGCAGACCTCATGACCTTGCAGAGAATAGTGAGAATAGCCAAAAGCAATCATTGGAGACCCTTTCCTCTGTATCATGGACATTTATAACACATGTTCTCTCCGCAAAGCTACCACCATTGTGGATGATCCCATACCCCCTTCCGCAAACTCTTCTCTCTGCTGCCATCTGGGAAAAGGTATCAATGCATTTGGGCCCTTACAGCAAGACTGTTCTTCCCCATGCCATCACACTCCTCAACCCCTGACAACAAATATTAAACAAATACTGTATTCCATTTAACAATACTATGCTCCCAAATTATTAGCTACTGTATGCTATAAGGGTATTTGTTAAAACATCACAATATGGTAAATCTTTTGCATGTCTAACCACTTGGTCTCATGCACAGGTCAGTGTTGCCATCTATGTGTATTTCACATTGTTTAAACTTATGTTCTTCTTGTGACAACGGCTGCTGAATGGAAGCAAGAGGCGGGTCAACAAGGAGGTACTCCTTATTCTCCATTGGTTTGTTAGCAATGGAAGCACTTAACCTCAAACACAAAATACAGAAGAGCTAGTCTTCCTCTAGGCAAATGACAGAAAACGTTGTTCGATTTGACGTCGTAGGACCACTAATGTGCAGCTCTGTCTCCGAGGATCTGTGGGCTGAAATAGAGCAGAGAGTGAATGTGGAACAGGTGAAAGCAATCAGTAGTCAGGGGACTGGGAACGGGGCAGGTGCGAGGTGTAATCCTTAGCAGGAGTGGGCGTGTCTCCCCTGCTATCTGGCTGACCAACTGTGACACTTCTTTTGAGTTGCTTCATGGTCCTTGAGGAACATTATTTTGTTTCACTATATACCTGTATTAGCTGAAATGACAATAAAAGGCCTTTTGACTTGAATTGAGGAATATATATGCTGGGTTGTTCATAGAGTTTATGGTTCTGGTAATCAAGGATTTCACAGTTGAAATGATATTAATTTAAATATAAATACTAAGATTGTGTCTGAGTCTTGAACATTGACAGGAAGTTTATACGAAAAGGCTCTGCCCCTTATTTGAGTTACTAATTTCCTTATTCAAGTTACTAATAAAGAGCATGCACCTTTTTAACTAAACAGATGTGGCAAATAACAGTTGTTTTAAAAACAGTTTGGACAGCAGTGAGCTCCTGATTAAGCATGATGGTGAATTAGTGGTGTCATTAGGTAATTTCTGGACTTGCCAGGCTAAACCATTGGTCTGGTTTAGGGTCCCATTGGTCACTCCACCCAAAAAGAAAGCCCACCCAACAGTGACCCCAGGGCTAGTCCATGGGTCAGCTAGGATGTGGCTGCGGAAGGTGTTAGGGACACCTCAATGTCAGTTCAACAAGACTAATGACAGAAGCACCAGATATGGCTAGGCTGGAGTAACAAGTACCAGTCCTACTGTAGAGTTCCTATAAGCCTTATTTCCACAGTCCCATACAATAGTCTCTGTGGACCACATGACTGTGAATTGGCAAAAAGATTTCTGATTGTTAAATAAGCAATTTGCTCATTGTGGTAAATTACATGGCCACTTGGGCATGAGTAATGTTATCCTCATGGTGTGGACACATTGGGAATGTCCCAAAAATAGTAAGCCATTATTATTAGATATACAAATATAGCCATACTGCTGATGCACTACATGGGTTACATTATTTTTCCACCACTAAAATGACTAGGGGGTGTAATAGGAATATGGGGTCTATGTAGTCAATTTGAGGATGTGGAGAGTTCCACATCCTCAAATGTGAATGAGGACAGTTCACCTTTTACATGGGGACATTAATCTTGTTAGCTATCATCAATGGCAGCAGACAGTTGAAAGGGTGAAAGTTGACTTAAGTCAGAAGGGGTAAATCCACAGGTGTCATCCCATCCTACACCAAAAGCCTGGCATACATGGCACGGAGTAAATCTAGTGACATTATAAAGTACTTCTTAGGACAGGTAACAGGCCAGGTTGTCTTCACATTTACTCAGGGTGTTGAATGTTCAGGTTACCATGTGGAGCAAGGCTAACAGCAACACTAATGCATACATTTTCTCTTATGTTCCCTTATATCTAATTTGTCCAATCAGCTAGGCTTTAAAGGATAACCAAGGCATGCCTGTTAGTGAAGATGGTCTTAGAGGTTGTTGGTCCTCCATGTTGCCAGGTGTGCCAAACCATCAGATCTTGGGCACAGCCAGGTTAACCTAATGTCAGAATAGACCAGTAAAAAGGGGGAGAGTGAGAGGAAAAAAAAAACATCCTGAACTTTGATCTACATCCCCCCTTTAATCTACAAGCATGGATCCATTGAGACAGAAAAAAGATGTATTGGTTAGTACATCTTTTTTTGGCAACAACAGTGATAAGTGGTCCATAAAGTGCCTAACCGAATTTCCTAGGAAGCAAACATTTGCTTAACACCTTTTCTCTAGACTATCTGATGAGTTGGTTTACCTGTAGATAGAGGTTTGTACCTGGTGAGTGAGCACTGGTGAGTTTTTTAATGAGCACCCCATTCACAAATCTCTGTTGACACCTCTGCTGTTGACTATCACCCTGCACTGCTTTGCTAAAATCTCTGAGTTTTTGTTGCGTAATGTGTGACACAAAATGTCAGAGTATGTGTCAGAGAATGTTTTGAAGACTTCAACATAAAAGAAAATACATAATCTAAATGTGTATTACAAATGTCTGAAATGAAATTGACAAAATAGTTATTTTCCAAAATGGCAGCACAGCATCTTTTAGCTACCTAAATCTCTGGTATGTTTTATTTGTTTTTATCTACATCTTCGCTAGTATCATCACAACATCGTATCATCTAAATTATTTTCTCCCGTTGTGAAAACAAAGGCTGTTGAATATGCAAGAACATATTCAATGCAGGGAATTGAATATGCATGAGCATATACAGGGGCCCAAAGACTAAAATATTTCTTTTTAACTAAGTCCATAGCCTTTAGCTAAGTAGTTAGAAAGACTTGATTCTCATGTTATCTTAGTTTAACTCATTTTTTGTCCTTTCTTTGTTAGCTTGTTAATTTCTTATTGTTAGTTTCTGTTCCTCAGAACCTGCTCATCACATCTTAGATAAAGCAAACTCGCCAGGTTATGTTGATTAAGACTGGAGTACCATTGTGCAGCCAACAACAGAGCCAAAACTCTCAGAAAGGCCTGCCTGCGAAGACCTATGACTATCTACCACAACCAGCTCCAAAAGTCCAACCCCTCAGTCTGAGAACCCTGGTTGTATCTGACAACAGTCAGTTATAAAGTTAAGCCTTTCTTGCTGCTGTGCTTCCAGAGATGTAAAACATGCTTATGAAGACTTGCGTTAATACATCACCCCTGATTGAGAGACCTACCACTGAGTAGACACTTGTGATACATCTCAGGCCACATCTTGGAATGAGGATGGAATTGTCTTGAGAGAGAAAAGGATCAAGATTCTCATAAGGAACAAACACATTGGATTGAGACCAAGACAGTGTTCTCATCGGCAGTATCTAAGAGGTCTTGTTTTAGATCTCAAGATTCAAGGTGTGCAAAAGGTTTAAGCATAAGGTCAAGATGCTCCAGCCTGTCCTCAAAGGAAATAAAAAGCTGCATCTTTGGCCACTCTGAAGGTCTTACAAGAAATGGAACACGAGAAAGAAGAGCTTGAGAACCTTGAAGCTGAGAACAGAGAGAAACTTGCACTACAAAAAGCGGAAAAAGCTGCAAGACAAAATGCATGAGAAGAAAAGCACAGAATGATAGAGTGCTTACAGACAGTTAAGAAGATGAATGCTGCAAGTGCACATCTGCAAGTCTATGAGCAGGTAATTTGCACAAATGAAGAGATAACAGGAGACACCTATATCTCCCAGTATGTCAGTGGAACCATCACAATATACACATATACAAATGTAAACACATATACAACCTGCTACGATGGTACAACCCACCTGCTAAAGCAATAGCAGAGTCCATCAGTGCAAACCATCACCCAATACTGGAGCCTTTTGTTTTCACTGGAGATCCACTAAAGTTTAAAGATGGGAAAATGTCCTTTCAAACACTGATAGACAGGAAGAACACTCCAGTAAATGAGAAGGTCTGTTACCTATGCAAGTATGCATAGAAAAGAATGCTTTTGAGAGTTCTTTCTTGTTGGGTACAGATGCAGCCTACCATCCAGCATGGGACATCCTGGATAAAAGGTATGAAAGCTCCTTCATGATTGCTAAGGCTTTCAGGGATAAACTCACCCCATGGCCCAAGATTCGACCTAAGGGCAGTATTTAACTAAGAGAGTTCTCAGACTTAATTTGAGGCTGTCAAGCATCAATGTTTCAGATTAAGGGTCTAGAAGTCCTAAATGATTATAGCGAAAATCAAAAGATACTCACCAAGCTTCCTGATTGGTTAACTGCCAGATGGAACAGAAAGGTTGTTGAGATCAAAGAAGCAACCAAGACATTTCCTGGCTTCAGCAAGTTTGTTGAGTTTGTCACAAGGGAAGCTAAAATAGCTTGCAATCCAGTGACCTCTTGTTATGCTTTGAAGTCTAATGATGGTGAAAAAGTGAAGACATCAAGGACCTGAAGCATTGGTGCAAAGGTGCTGAAAAGCAGCTCTGAAGAAAACTCAAGGTGAGGTGTCAAGCCATGACATTCACACATGTCGAAAGTTCATGGACAAATTAACTACAGAGTCAAGTTTGTGCAAATCAAAACATTATGTTTTGGATGTTTGAAATCAGGACACCATTCAAGGAACTGTGAAAGGAGGGGTTTCTGTGACTTATGTAAGGGTAAACACCCAACATGTTTACATGAAGACCACCCCAAGGAGAGCAGACAGAAAGAACAGGACAATACACAAAGGGAAAATGGGAAACACATAAGGGAAAACAAAATATCAAGTGAAAGAATGGAGTCTAAGCAGGTTAATAAAATGTCAAATGAAGCAATATCTAACAGAGTTGTGCAAGACATAAACAACACCAACACATCTACAGTTGTTCTAGTATGGTTGTCCACAAGAAGTCATCCGGAGAATGAAGTTCTCTTTTATGCACTTCTGGACAACCAAAGTGATACCATCCTTATTTTGCAGGAAAAGGCAGAAACCCTGAATGCACAGAAAGTCTGTGCAATTAAAACACTCCATGTTGTTATCCAGAGGCACAATTATTCTAAGTCTGAAGTTATCTGGGCTGCAGGTCAGATGCATTTATTCATAGAAGAAAATTGCTATCCCAGTAACATATTCGAGAGAATTTATTCCCGCAAATCTAAGTCATATTTCTACACAGAAGACAGCAAGGGCATGGCCTCATCTAGAGTACCTTGCTGAAGAGGTTGGTCTGCTCATAGGCTATAACTGTTCTCAAGACCAGATACCCAGAGAAGTTGAGTCAGGCAAGGATAATGAGCCATTCACACAAAGAACATCTTGGCTGGAGTATATTTGGCTGCATTGATCCCTGTGTTGACTATGGTGATTTGTTTGGAAGCAGCCATCGAATTGTTGTGAGAAAAGTGACACCAGATGTTCAGGCCCATGCTGATCTAACAAATGAAGTTTGATACATATGTCGAATAAAGCATGCTGCCTTGCATACTCACATAAAGGAGGTGGATGCATGAGCGGAAAAGAGTGAGATTTAATAGGGGCAAATCCAGAATCAGAGTCGTTAAGGCAGTCCAGGTCAAAGAGCCAACACAGCGAGTATGGGGATACATGATTAACAAACAAAAACACATGAAGTCAAACGGGAAGCAGACTAAAACAAAAGACGCTAGGAAAATCTCAGGGCTAAGAAGTACGAAAGCTTGGAAAAACATAGGCATGGAGTACAAAGGAACATAACCATACAAAATAAACATTCAATGAACAGCCAAGACCAGGGCACATGACAAGGTTTAAATACATGGACTTAACAAGCTAGAAATGAGGGACAGGTGTAAGCAATGAAACAGGGGGTGGAGAAAACGAAACTACAGGCATGGAACTATAAAAAAAAAAAAACCCACAAGACAGGGGAAACATGGAACACAGAAACTGGGAGGGACTGATCATAACAGTACCACACCCCAAAGCTCGCAACACCAGGGTGCGCAAAAACAGGAATTACCAAAAACAAAAAACAAAACAGTTATAGGACAAGACACCAGCAGGAACAGAACGAGCAAGACACGGAGCAGGGACAGGACCTAGACAAGACACTGGAGCAGAAACAGGAGCATGACAAAGAACAGGCACTGGAACAGAAGCAGACACAGAAACCGGGGCAACAGGAGCAGACAGAACAAGACAAGAACCAGGAGCAGAAGCAGGAACCGAAAAAACAGGAACCGAAACAGAAGTAGCAGCAGGGGTGGCTGTGGAAATGGGAGCAGAAATAGAACTCACAACAGAAACAGACTGAGGGAAAGAAAAATGCCGGGAGGGAGGACGAGGTGTACAAAAATGCAAAATAGAACAGGCCAGACACGGGCACCGGAACGGACACATGGATGGGCACAGGGACAGAAACAAAGGGAGAGAGAAACTGGAACGGGCACAGAAATGGGTGCAGGGTCAGACAACACAACAGGATCAGAAACAAAACCAGGCAATGGAGAAGGCAAAAACAATGGGGCAGTAGGAGCAGGCAACAACGGAGACATAGGAGGCCCACAGGGAACAGGAGACACAGGCTAAGGCAGGATGGGTGGGAACCCAGGGGCAGAGACAGCAGAAGACACAGGTCTGGGCAGGACGGGCAGGGAAAATGAAGTCTGTGAAACAGGAGGCAGGTCTGCGGACACATAGGAGACAGGCAACATGGCAGTGGCAGCCTTTAGAGGCACAGAAGAGCTTCAAGAAGCAACCACTGGGACAAGTCTGGCATAAGGCAAGGGGACAGGCCTGGCACGAGGTATGGGGACTCGTGGTGTGACTTCTTGCACTCCAGGAACAGGAACTGGTGGGTCTGGGGCCGCAGTTGCAGCATACAATGGCGGCGGGTCCAGAGGCGCGGCTGCTGCCTTCAGCCTTTAACTGTGTTCTTTCCCCACTAATCTCGCTTGTTTAATAAGTTTCCTTTGTTGGTTTTTGTTTGTTGTTTGTTGGCAGACTGTTATAAAAGGTTATTTGAAAACAGTTTTTCTTTGGTTCATTTTTTTCTTTCTCTTATTAGCCTAGTTAGGTATTTTAATTCATCACAAATCATTTGGGTTAATGGTAGTTGTTTATACTGTTAGGTCTGTTTACTATAGTTATTCTAGTGAACTCAATATCTCTGGTCATTAGCAGAATCTTAGTCAATGATTTTTATGCATGTTTTCCTATCTTTGTTTACTTATTAAACATACCTTAGTCATTAGTGATGTTCTAATTTTTGGTAGACGAGAAATAATCATGTTATTGAACTGGCAACGTTCATAGGTTGAGACTGAATTATTAATCATTAATAAATGAATTAAAATGACTATATTTTCCTAGTGGCTGGTGCCCTGGGAAGTGTGATTGACAATGTATTAAAGGGTTAAAACTACTACAATATGACCATTACATTCTGAAGGAGCTAGTATTCAGTGGGGTCCATGGATCACTATACCAACTGAAAGGTGGTATAGTGGAGGAGAGAGAAAGGAAGTAGAAGTGAGGTTTCCAGGCTAGGATACAAGCTAGGAAAAGGAATGCTCTCCACAAACCTACACTGACCAGCATCTATATTGCCAATACAAGATCACTCAGTAACAAAATGGAAGAACTAGATCTCATTATTGTGGCACAGTAACTTGTTCAGGAGTGGTGACAGTGCACTGTGCTAGGGATAGATTGAAAATGTTAGCAAGGACTCCAGCTAACTCCGGTGTCACAGTCACCCAGAATCCATCCTGGAATTCCATCTGCTTTCCGTATTTTGATACTATGTATTTTGCATGTAACCTCTACAGTCTGTATGGTGAGTTCTGTTCACCTCATAGGTACCAAAGAAGTGACTGAACTGTTATTTCAGATGGAAAATTGTTTATTCAATATTATGCATTTGTATTTTAGTAGTTAAGACTACATGTTTCTATGAGATATAGTTGTATGTGTGAATTTGCTCAAAGCTTCTCTCCTCTGTTACTCTGTGAACAAGACTTGGTCCTTCTATGGCACGGAAGTTCTATTTACTAATAAATCTATTTTGAATAGAATATAGAATATTGTAAACAATAAATGTCCAAATTAATATTCCATCAACATACATTATTTACATCATTACAGTGCTTGCAAAGTGACAATTTTATTCTTATTTTCAGATGAACACTATTTTGTTATTCCTATTATTTTCCTTTTTTTACTTCCCCTAACACATTTTCTACAATAAATACATCTTACATGGCTCATTGTATAGCTTGTTTTATAGGTCTTTTCAGCAAGAGATGTGCAAAAATTCCTTTAAACTTATTCATATCAAGCTTGTTGCAGAAAAATATTATATTTGGGTTGCAAGCAATGTATTAGCTACATAGCCTTTCTACATAAAAGCACGATGAATTTTAAATTCATTTTTTAATAATTACCTTTCTGCAAACAGGTCTAATGCTAGTTGAGGACACCAATACACTGTTGTACCACATTTCTGGTTTTGCATTGCATTCTGCATTGAAATGCTCCTCAGTCTTGTTGACTGGGTTCAAGTATGGTGTCATAAGCCTGAGAATGTATCTGTCATGTCTGGAACTTGGCCATTTGATCACATAATGTGTGATAAGAGTAACACCACATATATCCTGAGCATTGATGGAATAGTATCCCTTTCTGTTGATATATTCATTTTCATGATGCATGGGGGTCTTGATACTAAAATGTGTGCTATCCACACATCTGAGCACATCTGGAAAGCTAGCAATGTGAATCACCTTCTGACAGATGGTGTTTTGTTGCTCAGCCTTTGCTGGGAACTACATGCAAGTGTTGATGTGCCTGCATCAGTGACAGCTTTTTGCTCTGCACACAGCTGACTTGTGAACTTGAATGTCAGACACATTTGTAAAGTAGGACTCTGTGTCATGCTGCAAATCTGCAGCTATATACGATTTTCTGTCTACGATCAACAAAAACGGAGGTGGGAATATAAATCAGTGTCCTCAAATTGAGCAAAGGCATGTATTCTGAGCCGTGTAACTGGATGCAGGATGCAAACTGAAAAAAAAAATTTTCATGCAAGTTTTCCCTTCAATCAAATCGACTAACCATTTTAACGAATTTCTTATGGCAGAACTTACACCTACTATAGGTTTTTTTTTTAATTTTAAAATAAGTTGTTTCACTGCAAACCTCATGTACTTCACTACAGTTTTGATATATATATATTTCCCACCTTCTGTTTTTCTTATTTATTTATTTATTATCCAAAGACGCTATACTTCATAAGACACTATAAGACTTCATAAGACAAGACACAATATTTCATAACATGGGGAATAAAGAGCCTTTTCAATAACAGGAAGAAAAAAAAAGCACATGACAAAATGAAGATACAACACCACCCTTAAGTATTGAGTAAAACAGGTGTTTACACTTGAATATGCAGCATTTATTTTATTAAAAGGTATTTCGTGCTAAGTGGTATATTTTCAATAATAGAATATTTGTCAACCCCCTGCTCATTTTTTGTTAGCATATGTGCTGAAATGTATTTAAAAAAATAATAATTTTTTCCTTTCTGAACTTTTATTCACCAACAGCAAATGTAATAGTATTGCAATGTCTATTTAGTTTGAGTTTGACTTTGGCAATTCACTTAAATGATCAGTAAAAAAAGAAAAAAAGAAGAAAAAAAAAATCAGTACAGCAACAATGAAAATTAACAAACCTCTATTCACTATTCAGGCAGGTCAATATCTTATAAAATCTGTATAGTTTCCATTGAGGACAGGATCACCAGAACTAGAACTGTTATGTTCACAACAGAACACAATACAAATTAAATCTGCTAGACACTGCATAACAGTTTGCGTTTCTTTAAATGAGTGAACACCCAAGCACATGCTAAAATCAGAGTACTTACAAACAGGTTCACATATCTATTGTATTTTTATTTATAGTCATATTTGAAGCATTTTTACTGATCCAACAGGTTTACAAACTCAAGATAAGTAAGATGAACATAAATGGACACAGACAATCTATTGCCCAGTGAATAAATATTGATTTGTCAAGGGAAAAAATACTGAGTTTAAAATACACATTTTTAAAAAGGCTCTCAATGCACTTAGTTTAAAGCACAGAACAGGACACCCAATTTTACTATGAAGAATGGCAAAAAGAAATTTGAGGGCACATATTGATAACTGTGTAGGAGGCTTGAGATCATGAGGTGCGGATGTGTTTAATAGGAACGTATGGCAGGTGGAATGGCAGCACAGTCTTCAGCATTCAGAGAATCATCAATCACAGGCCTATATTCCAGAGTGACCTGAGAAACACAAAATATATTACACTAAATGAACCTGAGATGCTATAAAGCTAAAAATAAATTAATTAATTAATTTTTAAAAAATAAATAAAAAAAAGTTAATCATACTCCGGCATTTTTTTTAACCCAGCAAGACCTGTGTAAATTTAGTATTACCTTATTCATACCATCTCTTCACATATCACTAAAGATTCAAACAAGGACGTCCTGATGAATGAGCTACATGCCAGTTAAACAAAATACAAAAATACCTTTCCTGTCTTAGGATCAATGTAGGAGAGTGTGTGCTTCCTCCAGTGCTTATTGAAAGGCTTCTTATCTTGACCCTGCATTGGTTTGGAGTAGTCATACTCATCTACGCGCTCCTGTATCCAATAAACACAGAATTATTAATGCACAATGTATAGAAAAAATATGATCAAAGCAAGGGACCTGGAATTCACTGCTCTTATAGATGCACATAACATCAGTCCAATGATGTCATGAATTGTGTACAGTTTAACAATGGATTAATTTTGATCTTTATTCTTTCTAAACGATTACAAAAAAATACATCATATGACACCAATAAGTTGGCTTTAAAAGTACCCAAAGTTAAAAATGACATCTGTTTCTGTCTTAAACTATTATGAGCACTGAATGAACCTTGCCTTAAAATCCTCACGGGCATGAGCTCCCCTGCTTTCTTTGCGTGCCTCAGCTGCATTAATGGTCTGCATAGCATTCAGCATCAGATTCTGCAGCTCAAGAGTTTCCACAAGGTCAGTGTTCCAAACAATACCTGAGAAACCATAGTGAGAATTTATATATCTAGGTTAAGGAGGGTGACAAACTGCAAACATTAAATGACTCAATGTTAAAGTATCACCACTTATAAAAAGTAATTTTTGAGATACTTTTGGCAATTTTAGTTTATTAGCCCTTTCTAAAATCTTTTTGCTGTGTGCTGTTCTAAAGAACACTTGATTGTATCCCTCAAGATATACTGTGCATGTGTGTGCTTAATATTCAATTAAATTTGCATAACTTTTAAAACATGAGAGAATGAAGAAAGAGAGCCAAGCCAGCTCGGACATCGGGCATCGCCCAGATTAACAAAAAGGTTCACACTGAATGTTGAGGAACCAGCACAATTTTGATGGTAAATGGTCTACTTGTACAAACCATATGTGGATGAGGTTTGACAACAGGGCTCACTACTGTTTTGCATAAACCTAAATCCTCTGAGCCAGATTATCAATAAGAATGAGCGTGGGTATAGATTCCAGAGCAGAACTACCATTAGCCACTTCCTGTAGATCCACCTCTGGATCTACAACTAGGACATAGGAATGTCATTTGGGCTGGAGGAGTGTAGTCTGCTGATAGTAAAAAGAGGAACAGTGATCAAGACAGACCTGGAGGACAGCTATAAATATACAGGGATTCTCCAATCACATGGGAACCATGAGGCAGAAACAAGTACAGCAAAATGCAAGTACCTCCACAGGATAAAGCAGGTCCTCAAGTGTCAGTTGAAATGGATCAATAAGATCACAGCCAAAAATATGTATGTCCTGCCAGTCATCACATACACAGCAGGCAAAATAAGATGGCCAAGAAACCAGAAGCTGCAGATGTCAGGACCAGAAAACTCCTCACAATGCACAGGGCACTCCACCGAAGACCCAATATGCAAATGCTGTAGGCCAGTCAGAAAGATGGGGGAAGGGGCATACCAAAGTATAAGCTCTACTGTCCATGGTGAGACATGAAACATCCATGAAGAGATCCAAGCAATGGTCTCCAAGAATGAGCTGATGGTGTGACTCAATCAGATGAGAAACAAGGTCACCATGGAAACAGAGGAGGTGCCATGGGAGGATAAGCCCCTCCATGGAATGTACCACTGACAGATAGCAGTGGTGGCTGACATAAGACAATCCTTTTGCATCTTGATTGCATCTACAAGAGCTGATCACTACTTTTTAATCATCATATCAATAAAGTTCTACTGTTTTTCCATTAAAAATTGTGGAATTTCTAGGCCCAAATCTTTATTTAGAACAATAAGCTCCAATATCATCTAGTTCCAGCTCCGCTGCTTAGAGTCAGACTTTTCTGGTTTACTTTTGGGAAGAACGTATAACAAACTGGCATCTATCAGCATTTCCCTACACTATTAAGATACTTTTATGTGAAAATGCCGCAAAAGTATCATCACCAAAAAATACAGTAATGTCATCACCAAAAATTACAGTGTTTGTAATGGTACAGTTGTCCAGTGAGAGTGCAGTATGAGTTATAGAATACCTGATATCTGTATTCCTGAGAATCAAAACCCAAGACCAACCTCTGTCAAATGTCCTGATGTCATCCAATGTTTGGTACAGGGCATCCATTTTAACACATCCCTCTTTCAGGACCTCTCCAGTGCGGAACACAGCGGCATGGGACTGCATGGTCTGGGGGGGGCACCAAAAATTGTTTAATTTGATGGCATGATACCACAACTACCACAGCAGAAGTCTCTGAACTGAGGTAATAAAATATTTTTAGGCAAAAAAAATTACAGAGTTAAATATCACCCTGTATTCTCATAAGGTGATAGGTGGCATCTGAAGGTCTCTGTACCAGGTGCAGAGTGATGCAAAAGTGTATTTGAAAGCATAAAGATTTATCCGTTCTATTAGAAACATTCATTAAGATTCTGTGGGCACTGAAGGACATGGTGGAGAGAGCTTCAAGGCTACTACTGAGCAGGAAAAAGTAGATTATTCAGGTACAAGATTATTAGCTAGGCAATATGTGATCGGTTTTTTTTTTTGTTTTGTTTTTTATTGAGATATAAATGGTATCAAATTTCAATTTATATAATGTTGAGTAATGTATATTTGGACATAAATGATGGTAACTGTATACAAATTTGAGTTCTGTGCAATTGTCAGACATACTCCACAGAGTGCAACAAATGTATGTTATACTTAACTTGCAATAAAGACCAGGACCAGCCATTCTAATTCTGGAGTGTACATCTTTACTCTGATTAATAACTTTATAACAGGCAAATTGGGATTTATGAATGAAAACACGAAGAGGTACTTTGCAATCCGAGCAGATCATGTGTACCTGTACATGTTGATGTTCTTCTCTGATGGTAATGGTACTTATGAACAGGCTAATGTCTCAACTCACTGCACAAGGGTGGTGCTCGAGTGGTTTCAGGAGCAAGAGTGACTTTGGTGTTCTTCCCTGGACTGCTAACATTAGATCTCAATCTAGTGCACAATCTGGAGCACATCTTGGATAGCCAGGTTCACCGTGCTGACCCACAAGCACACAGTCTGATGCACCTTGATGCTCTGTTGCAGTTGGAATGGGCAGGGGTGCCACAAGATTTCGTGGTTGCTGTTGGGCCATAAAGAGCTATATTCTTTGAGTGATGCTTGTTCACACCTATGAGTACCAAGGTGTTGGGGGGAGGGGCTATCAAATTATTATTCCAATCAAATTATGCTCTACATTCACCAGGTGAACAATCCTGAGCATATATATTAGTTACTCAGGAGCTACACAGAATTTTCCACTAGGTGTCTCCAAAGTGTCACAAAACCCCTCCAATTCAGTCACTATACATCAAGAGTGTGCAATACTTTTTTTTGCTAAAACATCACTATGTTTGCCAACTTACAAAAAGCTTATATTACCTTCATTGTTAAGTTTCGTTGCTAGAAGGCTAAATGATATTAGCTCCACTGCTATTAGCTTCGTAGCTTAAGGGCTAAAAGGGGGGAAATAATGTAAATAAATTGTATGCATTCTCTTATGCACAAACATTTATTTTGTCTTACAAAACATTGATGTCATAAACAAACAATTCTTATCTTCCCATGGTATGTATTGTTGTGCGCATTGCCCTCCCTCACTCAGTGGGTGACCAAACAAGGAACATGCGCTATCGAAGTTTTCAGCTAGTGAGCTCCATTTGAAAGAATCAGAAAGGAATTGCTCTGTTGCTTTAAAACCTGAAGAGGGCCTTTGAATGCACAGGCATTTAACCTTTCAACTCACAATGTATTCTCAATGAAACAGAAATCATCAAACCCCTTTGTGCAGAATATCCAGCGTATGTCAGCTCATCAACTGCACCACACTGCTGATGCCAGAAAATTTTCTATTGTAACCTTACCAGTGAAACCAGCCACATCTCAAGAGCACTGTACAGTGGGTGGGAAATCACATATACTGAATGTTGAAACCAATCCTGGTTCCAATATTTTCAATATTACAAATTTACAGACATAGCCAGACTGTAGTATTTTTTTCTGCAATGCTTTCAGCCAACAGTAAAAAGGGAAAGGTTAAAAAACTATTCAATATACAAATTCACATATAGCCACAGAGACAAGGAAGAAAGAAACAATGATGCCTCTGATGAAGTCTCTGAATGGCTCTGAGTGAATAATCCCAAACTTAAACCACATCAAAAATCTGAGTAGAAAACTGAAGATGACAATTCACTGATGCTTAATATTTGTTCATGTTACTTGCTAGCTCACAAGAGTTATTGTTCAACCCTCTGAGGTCTAAGGGCATTTTCTATGTTTTTGCATATTTTCTTTTTCACTTTGAAAGGTTCCTACATATAGCATGATATACACATTTTTCATATCAAAATGTTCAGAACAATCTGAGCTCTTTTCCTACCATTTAACCTAGAGCACTGCAAATGTTTCTGATGTGAAGCCTTAGTGATTTCATGACTGTTTATTGGTTAGTTTCATACAGATTGACACAAAAATTCATCAATCACACATAGCGAGATGGATCAGACTTTAGCGACACACGAACACGAGAATCACATGGTGAGAAACAGATGACGTGCATCTTAACCCAACATTTAAACCTCTATGTGTAACCTCTCAGACTCTAACCAAACATTCAAGAAATATTTGTACCATATTTCTACACTACCATATTCCAAAGATATTGATAAAAACACTGCAAAACATCAGGAAAAAATTAACACACCGGTGTGTCAACCAACAAGAATTAATAACTAAATAAACTTGGAGTTTAAGAAGTTAGGTTTGCATTCAATGAAATGGACAATTTTACTATGACAAATTAATGGGAGTTGAGCAATCAGTAATTTAACAATTCTTGAGTTTTGAACTACCGCATATATTTCAGCATGAACTATTTTTTAATAAACTTTGGATTAAAAATTGAACCACATTTCAACAGTATTCTAGTTCAACGGTATCTTGAACTCTAACAGTATACAGGCCTAGACACATTACATGAGTAAATGACAATGCTCTTGATAAGAGAATCTTCTAAATGCAGAAAATGCAAATTTCAATTTCTTAACGGTTCAGTTAACAGGGTGTCTGCAGATATCATTTTGAAAAGGGGCATAACTGAATAAACCAAATGGGTTGACAAAAGAAACTGACCAAACCTGACAAAAAATATAAATACGACAGACTTTGTACAAAAACTACAGCACGATACCATCAGCAATGCATACAAATAGAAGCAAAAAATAGTTATACAGCTAGTCTATACAGCTATTATACAGCTATAAATAAAACCATGTTGATCCTTTTTTATGGTAGCTTGCTAGTGACATCATAGCTAACGAGCTATGTAATGTCATTGAAATTTTGAAACATTAGCATTATCTAGATAGCTACCAGACAACGAGCTGATTTCTGAGACGATTTCAATATTTGTTGCAAGCTCAGTATTTGCAAAATATAAATTCATAAAATCTCAAAATGTAGCTTGTCATCTTCACTAGGCAGTTCACAGATTTACACTCAATGACTATTAGTTAATTCTAAGATGACCAGTCATTGGAACTTCATTATTCGATAACGAAGTTATCGAATGGGAGGGGAAATTATATTAAAATGCTATTTGTCGACTACAGTTCAGCATTTAACACCATCATCCCCTCCCTATTCACTACTAAGTTGGGGGATCTAGGACTGCATACATCCCTGTGCGACTGGATCTCCAACTTACTAACAGACAGACCACAATCAGTACGGGTGGGCAACTGCGCCTCATCCATCCTCACCCTCAGCACTGGAGCTCCTCAGGGTTGTGTCCTAAGCCCCCTGCTCTACTCACGGTACACCTACGACTGCACAGCCACTTCCAGCTCCACCATCATTGTCAAGTTTGCTGACGACATCGTTGTCATGGGTCTGATCTTGGACAACGATGAGAGGGCCTACCTGGAGGAGATTAAACACCTGGAAAACTGGTGCCAGGAAAATAATCTCCTCCTAAACGTCAGTAAGACAAAGGTGCTGATCGTGGATTGCAGCAAGAAGCAGGAGCGGCACTACCAACCTGTGAGGATCAGTGGAACCACGGTGGAGAGAGTAGATAGTTTCAGGTACCTTGGTGTTCACCAAGGTACCTGAAACTATCTACTCTCTCCACCGTGTCCTGGTCCCGCCATACTCTCTCCACCGTGTCCTGGTCCCGCCATACCAACTCCCTGGCAAAGAAGGCTCGTCAGCGTCTTTACCACCTCAGACGCCTAAGAGACTTCAGACTGCCCTCCAAAGTACTGCGGAACTTCTACACCTGTACTATCGACAGCATCCTCATGGGGAACATCACAGTCTGGTTTGGGACAGACAAGCACTCCAAAGGGTAGTGCCTTCAGCAGAGCGCATCACTCACACAGAACTTCCTGACCTGCAGACCATCTACTACAAGCGGTGCCAGACCTAGGCCAGGAGAATTGTGAAGGACCCCACCCATCCCAACAATAGACTCTCCTCTCTCTTGAGGTCAGGGAGGCGCTTTCGCTCCCTGAAGACCAAGACAGAGAGGCTGAAGAGGAGCTTCTTCCCACAGGCCATTCGGGCCATGAATCAGGGAAACTGATAAACTGTGGGGACCACCACCACCATGTAACATAACTGTATATCTGCATATATATATTTATATTCAATTACCTTGTTACACAACAACTGTAGATATGTTATTATACAAAATGGATCTGTACATTCTGTAGATTGTGTACATATATACACAACCATATACATTGTACATTGTGTATATAATCATAATATACATATATTGTATATACATTGTTAATATATTTTGTACATACATAGAATATATATATATATATATATATATATATATATATATATATATATATATATATATATATATATTTTTTTTTTTTTTTCCCCACATATAGAGAATATCTATATTTCTCTATGCACCCATGTTTTCTTTTCCTCAGTTTGGACAGAGCACTCTCCACCATTTCACTGCGAGTTATACTGTGTATGACTATGTATGTGACGAATAAACCAAACTTGAAACTTGAACTTGAACTTGAAAGGGTAGACAGCAAAGACATGTCTAAAGCATAAAATTTAAGATGATGCTATTTTAAATTTAAGACAGTTTAAGAGTTATTAATACCTTAAATCTGTAAAAGGTTATATAACAAATTTAGAATTTTTAGATTATGCCAAAACCCTCTTGACTCAGAAGTTATAGTTTTTCTAGTTTAAATATTTACTTTCAAAATATCCTTACTGTTGTATTGCAAATTTTATCTTGAAAACAATTCTACTGTACCTTTTGCATATTTAGCCTGATCTCTGAGGTTCTGGTATTGCCATTAGCAAAGCGCATTTTATCCAGATTAGCAACAGATTCCTCTCCTGCATTGGCTTTCAGGGGTGCAATCTTCTCACCTACACAACAAAACAACAAATTCCTACAATCAATTTTAACAAATTCCTACAATCAATAAAATTGTCTACACCTAACCTTTTTTGATCATTCAGAGTAAAATATATTCAAAAAATGTTATCAGGTAATACTAGAATTGTGAGCATCAGCAAAATGAATGATTACCTGGAGTATTGTTCTCTGCAATAGTGAGGGCACAAGCACGGCCAAACACCACTAAATCCAGCAGTGAGTTGGCTCCCAGTCGGTTGGCACCATGCACAGAGGCACAGCCAGCTTCACCGCAGGCATACAACCCTGGAACTACCTTATCCTCACCATCTTTGTAAGTGATGACCTATACAGATGTGAACAAATCCTCATGCAAGGCATTAGTAATACAGATTTCCATAGATCTGCTTCATAAGAGTTTTATTTTACTGAATTAAGATCAAGTCATGAATAACTTGAGCAGATGGCCTGATATTTTACTTATTTGCCGAGTTCATTTGAATATATGCAAGCAACACTTTTAGAAAGTGTATTGGCATTACAACAAAAAGGGTTTTGTAATACCTGTCCTTTATAGTTGGTGGGGATGCCACCCATGTTGTAGTGGACTGTTGGTAAGACTGGTATGGGCTCTTTGGTGACATCCACACCAGCAAATATCATTGCTGTTTCTGAGATCCCAGGGAGACGAGTAGCCAACTGCTGGGGTGGGAGGTGGTGGAGTTGAAGGTAGACATGGTCTTTCTCTGGCCCAACACCTCTGAGCAAGAAAATGCAGCATAATTAGTTACTGGTTCATTAGACACAGATAAACTGAAAAGCTTTGGTGCTTCTAGCAAACCTGGAAAGAATGTACAAAAGTACACATTCAGCACCTATAGTTTACATAAATGAGAGGCAGCACTGATAATAAATTGATGAATAGTGTAAATCTTTAGCACAAATTCATGAAATCA
>NC_137498.1:25154234-25431734 GCF_041902795.1 Electrophorus electricus | reverse complement strand
ATCTTCCTCCATATTGCCAAGGGCAGCATTGATTCCACCCTTTAAGGAAAAAAGAAAAACTATTATTAATTATAAGCAATTTCAGCTTCAGTGCCAAATGATTTGCGAGAAAATATAAAACCTATGCAGTCAGGTTTGTATTAGATATGCAATACTACAACAGGAAGCAATAAGTGTCCTGGTGTAATAAACATGGTTAAAAAATAACCTTAGAAAGGGAGAGAGCAAAATTACAAAATGCTTTGGAACCAAGGTAAGACATGCTGGACAAAATGTTACCTAAAGCTAATTTAATAGATTATCCTCCTGCTGCCTACCACACAATATGCAATTGCAAATGTTTGAAACCTATAAGTAAAATATGCTAGCAGTGGAATTTCAAATCAGAAATACAACTGCTAAAAGTTGTGGAGAACAATTATGTAGTTATAAATGATGAATGAAACATTTAAATATACACAGCACTTTACACTAGAAATCTACAAAAGCTAACTAAAAGAATGGAGATGTGTATATATTATTCTGCTCCATTTTCTCTTAAAGTCCTTCATGGTAAATTCAAAGCGCTAGCTGTTTTTCCACCATCTACAACAAGATGATGAATCGCAATGTCCTTTATTCCATTTCACGTTGGCTTCACTTTGTGCAGTTGCCCACGCTTTCATGTTACTTAGTATTAACCTTTCTGGTGTCACCCAGTTCAGTTAATCAAGCACTCTGCTAATGAATCTGTACATTTAAAAAAAGGAGAAATCAAAAATTTGTCTGCAGTAAATTATAGCAATCAAGTTTGATGTCTCAAGGTTTAAGTTAAATGATATGCAAAAAGAAAATATGCTTCATACCTGTGCAGCTACTGTGTGAGAGCGTGTGGGGAACAGCTTGGTGACACATGCTGTATTGAAGCCAGCCTCTGATAGTCCAAACGCAGCCCGCAATCCTGCACCACCTGCCCCCACCACAACAGCATCAAACTCATGATCTACCACTGGGTAATGCATGGACATCTGTAACAAAAACACAAGTATCCAAGTAATCAGGAATAACATTGATCTTTTGTCATCTACAACAGCAGCAATCTACAATTTTAAATGTGTGTTTAGTTGTGTATCATTAGAAACCATACATTTTTTTAAAAAGTATTTTAGTTTTAGTATTAAATACAAAATATACAACAAATAGAATACAAAATCTGGACATACAATTAACTTCTAAGTTGTTAGAACAGCACCACTGGAAGAGCCAATCAATATATATATGATTTTGTTTTCAAATTAAGAAAAGTAACATGCAAAAGTCTGGCAAGCCAAAGTCAAAGGAATTTATGTAGCACTTTTTACAACAGATAATGTCACAAAGCAACTTTAGATGTCCACGTTCTCAGTGAGAAAGCCAAAGGCAATAGTGGCAAGGAAAACTCCTTAAGCACATGAGAAAGAAACCACGAGAGGAACTGGTTCTTAAAAGGGGAACCCTTCCTCTGGGTAAGACCTGACAACAACAAGAACAAAAGCAAACAAGGTCACAACAGCAAAAACATCAGTTTCCAGACAGTATAAGGATATTTTTGGTGGGTCCCTGACATGGTAGCAAATGACACATGAACATAAAGAGTGGCAAGCACAGAGACAGTTAGGTTTGATGTGTAAAGAAGATCATCAGTAGAGAGTGAAGCATTCTGTTCCACACCATTGCTGGTTAAGCAATGATTTTTGGTCCACGCCAACAGGTGGTGTCATGAACAGGAAAATATTCTGAGCATAAATTATTTGTACTAATTGAAGCTACAGGGGAAGAGTACAACTGTTTAACCCACAAGACTGTATAACTCCCACACACTACAAAGATAATTTCATCCAGTGCAATGTACTCTAAAATATAAGTTTTGTGTCATACATCTTTGGCTGCAGTCCAAAACACTGATTTTAAGCCATTGGTATGAGATACTGATTCAGATACGTTGAGTAGATAATCAACTTCAAAGCTAATGCTGCATTAGTAGAATGTCCAAAAATTATTTGGGGTTCATCTAACTAGCTAGGTAATGTTATTATAAAAACCTTTTAACTAATGAGGTGCACAACATTCACAACATCCTAGACATGATAAGGTTAACACTTGCTAAAGCCAGCAATAATTCAAAGGAGGTTTTAAGCATTAATTACAACATTAATTTACATTTATTTTTGATCAGGCTAACAACAAACTTGAATAAATGGTTATGTAATCACATGTTGACTCTGAAAAGAGTTACATTTAATTGGGGGCCATTTTAGGCTACATTTTTGTAGAGTAGGCTAACAAGAGTTACGTCTTTGGCCGCAGTTCAAGTAAGTTGTCATATGTTTTCAATCACTGCAGTACTTTAGCTTTGTATGAGTCCATGAATTATAATGTACATTTATAAGCATTTAGCAGAAACTCCTGACCATTTCAATAATGTTCCATGCCTTAGACAAATGCTATTAGAAAACAACAACTTAAGGAACCTTAATAAGATGACAAATCTATTATACTTTGAATTTTATTATTAATAATCTCTCTCTTTAGAATGCAGGTAGCTTGAGTCAAATCTAAAAATTTAAAGTAGCGCATTTGTTGCAGGGAACCTTTTACTTTTAAAGCAATTGTAGACTGTGATAAGTGAAGCAGTTTTCCTGTTCTAACATTTTGGCATAAAACATCATATCATTAACCAAAATTATTGTTAAATATTTTCTCCACTAATTAGATACCAAGAAATTTGACCTGGTTTCAATGGACTTCAAATTATTTGCTGAATTTAAAACTGAAGTTGATGGCACGTGAGTTTCCACTGAAGAAACTAGACTGTGGTGTATTAGACGTTTTTTCCCCCCACATATCTGTGCGTTTTAAAAGGAAATGGTCTACATTTATTCCTTCTGATATTCTCAGCATTACAATGTGTTACTGACATAAAAGTCTCTTTACAGATTGTGCAAGCTCCTCTGTAACCTGTTTTGCAGATTCAGAGAGAACAGACTGAAAACATAGTCCTGCTGAAGGGAAAAAAAAAAGTCATATAGCTCAAATAAGTTTTTAAAAATTGTTTTAAGAACAGAGACCAAGATTACACTAAATAAATTTGTTTTGCTCTTTGTCTGTTCTTGTACATAGATTGTTCATAGATTGAAAATGTTCTACAGAGTAAACTCGGAAAGAGACGGTCTTAAATGTATATACTCACATAAAAAGAAGTGATGTGGTAAAACATTTAGTTACACATGGTGGGACATCAAGGGTTAAAAATATCACATACATCTCATACAATGTGGCTACATGTGCAGAAAAAGTCCTCAACATGGAAGTTACTGTTTTAAAATATTTTTCCCATGTCAATTATTGGTTGCAGTATTGGGATATTTGCATTATGTAAGTCTATATTGTTAAACCAAAGTGTAGCTGGTAAATTTTATATAAGAGGAGGTGCATTGGTGACCAGATGGCAATGAGGTGGAATCCATCACTGCCTCAGCATACCACTCTTGAGCCCCAAGCAGAAGGATGCATCAGAGGTACATGACAAAACAGCTATTTATAATATTAGAGTAAGTAACGTCATATTAAAAATGATTGTAAAGCAGGATACATTATTGTGCAGGTAATATTTTACATGCCTGTTAAATATGTTGCTCTACGTTTTCCAGGCAGACCAACTGCTGATCAGGACCAGAAATTGCCTAAATAAAGATGTGCTTTGCAAAGAAGCCATTGTGCTGATGAATGCATACAGCCGATTAAGCAGCCACCCACCCCCCCACAACTATTAGATCTTATTTATATTCACAATTCTTGTACACAGTTAATGATGCCAAAGCTACTGTACTATCCCTTTTTCTGGATTAACCTTGTAAATGTCCCCACTATGGAATTAATAAAAAATGATCTTATGCTGATAGGGTTTTAGTACTGTGTGTCTAAACCCATAAAAGTCCTTAAAAATACAACAAGGTACCAAGCTTCGACCTCTGAGTATAATTATAAGTGACAATTTATGGTGTCCAAACAAGTTAGGACCGAGGTACCTTCTGTAGAGTTGTGGTACTTAGGCAACATACTGGCCAAATGCAAGAAAGACTGGACTAGGAGTAAATAAATTTAAGATGGATTAAACAAAGTGAATTTTACAAATGTCTGAGTATGTCTGCCTTGAGACCTGTGACCAAAATGGACTATGTGAATGTGAATCTGCTTAACGTACAATGAGACAAATGTCAATGTGACTCAAGCATGCTGAAGTTTGTGAAAATTAGACTAGGAGTTCATGAGTTTCCACTTTTTGGAAGTCAGCTTCACGTCTATCTGGCCCCTATATCCATGAAACCTGATGTGATGACTGAAAAGGGGTTTTGTTGTTGTTGTTTTTAAAATTTTTTCTGTGATGTACCCTCAGCCAATAAACGTTTTGTGGTTGGAATTCAAACTACGGTTCCCAAACATGTTGGAATTGGGGGACCTTCTGTAGAGTTAGGCCCCCTCAAGCAATTAACAGGAGACCTCATAGAACTTCAAACATCAAACACTGCTCACTGGCATGCTCTGCCTTCTTTGCCAATAACTATCATCTAGAAGATGAGCTGACAACCCTGGATCCTCTCAAGGATTCTTCCTTAAACCTTATTAGGCCACTAAACATGTTATAGGAAAACCATAAAAATTACCTATGCAAATCAATTTGAATTTAATTTGCAGGTATACTGCTTCAAAAGACCCTTGTGTAGCAATAATAAAATAATATTTTACAAAGCAATCACAGTAAGTCAATCAATATTCATTTTGACAAATGTGCATTGTAAAGAATAAGGATACTTACAGCGTCTGTGACTTTAGCATCTCCACGTTTTCCATTAATGTAAAAGTGAAGTTTTCTGATGGCTGGGCAAAATGTCAGTAGCTAAATGAACAATTAATATTATGTGTTAGAGGCCACAGAACACAAAGCAATAAACATTGAAATCACACTGCTCAAATAAATACACATAAATACAAAAATACACATAAATACAAAAATACTACCTCTACATCTTTTACTATATATAGCTCATATATATATATCTAGTTTCTCTTTTATTGCTGCATGCATATACAGTACCAGTCAAGATTTTGGACACACCTGACAATGCTTTTGTAATATTATTAAAGGCATTTTTATTTTAATGGCTTATGATAAATTTGTATGATAAACATAATTTGAAAAGGTGTTATGAATTAATTATCGAAACAGACAATTTAAATTGCACCCTCAGCAAATAGTTTTCTTTCAGAACTTTAGTGCCTCAACCTACAAGTGCTCTGAATATGAGAATGCCTTCTCATATATGAAGAAATGAAAGCATAACAGGTGGCACAGACTGAAGGCAAAGCATCACAGGTAGCTGCCTCATGAAACTGGTTAAGAGAACACCAAGAGCACGTAAAGTATAGGATAGTTACTTTGAAGAATCTAAAGATTACAAAGTAAACAAACAAGAGCAGTTGACTGGTATTGTATATTAAACACAAATGTTTACAAATGAATACTACTTAATTCAAATATTTAATTGGAAAATAACCCTGCTAAATATTAGTTAATATTTATTTTCAATCAGCCATGTCTTTGCTAACTGTGAAGCATATTTAATGTCATTGTTTTAACTTGAACCAATCTTTGGCCAAGATGCTGTCTCCTGTGAATTCATGCCACTGCTCTTCACAGTAAAAAACAGCCCTATAGCACCAAGGATGTTTGCTAGCTAGCTAACGACAGCTATTTTTGTACAACTTGGTCGTATTTCTAGTAAAAACGCAACTTTTATAATAAAACGTTAAAATGTTTACAATAATCTTACATTTTACAAAAATAAATTTGTTAAATCATTTTAACATATCTGTCATTATTAACGTCATCTGTTTTATAACGAATCTGTTCCGAAATATTTAGATATTCAAGATAGCTAAGCTAGTTAATGTTGCAAAGAGCACCGTTTTGAAGCACCCGCTTAACATTTTAACATTCGTAAAGCAACATTATTTGGCACACTGATATTTTGATTTTTAAAAATTTGCGTTATACTACAAACATGCGTTTGATGACGCTGCAGACTTTACAAAGGCAATGCAATACTAGCTAGCTTGCCAGCTAGTTACTTCCCCTGAATGACCTTTACTCTCAATGTTTACTGCTCAAATTAGCCACATAGGTAAACGCATAGCCAACTCAAACAGAAACTCTAGCTAGCTAACCTAGTTATACTAGATATATAGGTAGCTATCTAGTACATATCAAAAAACACCAAAATGCACAACGGGGAATGTATGTTACGGTTTTCAAAAGACAACCTAACAAAATTGTGCTGCGTATGTGCTGACTCTAGGGAAGATAACATTCAGTTACCACGGAACTGAATCCCAAAATACCCTAAGCGTCACAATATACCAATGAAAACTCAAATTTTCTAAACTTTTTAAACTGAAATGTTCAAATTATTTACCGGCTTTGATGGCAAGATCTTTTTGCCTAGGACACGTGAAGCACTGAACACCGCAGCCATTTTACTCCTGTACAAATGGAGCTTCTTCGGAGCCTGGCGTGCCCTGAGTTACGCATGCGCAACATCTAGCGAGTCGTTTGGACGTCATAGGTTTGCGATATGGAAGCCTTTTGTAATATAAGTTAACACATCAAATTAGTTACAATTTGTATCTTACAAATATCATGTAGCGATTTACAATTTGTGACTGACAAATATTATGCAGTGACAGTCACATAACTAACAGCTGTGGACATATTTACTCCAGAATCAGTGGCGTGTATAGAACAGGGATGCTTTAGGCCCCTGCCTTTCTAAAAATTAATCAATAAAAATTAATAATGCCCTTAAATTGGCTTTTAAAAATGATACACTGCATGAAACATAAAACCTAAAATTACTGAATGTGGCAGGTACAATTTAGCTGTGTATTCGCAATTTTACAAAAGAGCTTTTAGAAATAGGCAACCACAACCGAGAGAGAGAGAGAGAGAGAGAGAGAGAGACTGATTTGCCATTTTTGTTGTCATTTTTAACAGCTAATGTGACCCAAAATATAAGACTTTTCAGTGCCTAAAAGCAAAAACAAAGCAAAAACAATGTTGTAACAAATGCCAGAGGTAAAGAATAGCTTTAAGAATTTGGAAAAGGAATCTGATTTAAATACACAATCTACTTATCATAAATAGCTGTCATTATTGATAAGATCTCTGTTGGTATAATTTAATCTGAGTTAAGCTGTTTATTTGTTTTAAAATAAGGCTTGGGCTTCAAAGCAGCAGGTAAGCCTGGGGCAAGTAAATGCACATGAAAAAAAGCATCACTTTATTTTAATGATTGCTATTAGTATTCTACCTGCACTACCGATCCACTTCAGGATATGAAAATGAAATTGTAAACCATTGCATATAGGTGGAGATATATTTGATTTAAACAGCTACAGGCCACTCTCTAGTCATAGTCATAGCAAAAATCCTATCCTTGAATTACTAGATAATGATCAACTAAAGTCATTTCTACAAGTAAACTCTGTCTTGAGCACTCCGGAGTCTGACTTCAGGTAAAAGTAAAATATTACACTATTACAGCTACTATCCTGGTTATAAATTATTTTTATTACTGCTCTTGTCAGAAAAATGCAATGTGTTGCCCTTTTTATCTACTTATCAAAAGCTTTCAAAACATATATTTACACTAATGTGAAAAAATTAATTTACAAATATGGTGAAAATACTTCAGCCTGTGTGTAGCTCATGAGGGTTCTGGCAATATATGGATTTTTCCCCAAGTAAATAGCTTGATCACATGACCTTTGTATGTTGTCCTTTCAGTCTAACTCACTGGTTTGAACAATAGGTGTCATTACTGCAGACATTGCAATACCAAAACATATAATTGCAAATATTTACAAAATGATTACACAACAGCCATTACAATAAACAAACTACTTTCTCCACAAAGGTGTTTTAAGTATCACAGTTTCTATTACAGCTACAGCTGAGTACTTTTCTGTTTGTCTTAATGACATTTTTAAATATCACATCATTAAACTCATTAATAAACTTGGGCAGAAGCTCAGCATTCTTTACATGAGCAAATCTTATTTCTATAAGTACAGAAAAACTATTCTGGCAGAAAAAGTATTGTGGAGGCAACTTTCTGTAAAGAGCATTTGTCCTCCGATATTTACAATGAGGAGCCATACAGAAATGTATCAATGAGCACTCTGAAGGCTCTGGACCTGTTTATCACTCTGCTTTTTTACAGTAGTCACTGTGTTGTATACAATAGAGGGTCCTTTCTATCTGTAAGAACACATTGGTTACTTTTTATCTATATGTTTCCTGTCAGCCAGATTCTAGAGTATAATACATCCATACTCACCTATTCAAATTACTTTATTACACTCAAAGTTCCCAGCGCAATGGTTGGGGGACAATCTTCTTTGTGGCCTCGGGAGCCCTCCAGAGCCATTTATTCACTTTCTTAAAATGGTTTAAATCAGTGTTTGTTCATTTTCTGAAGTACAAAGCAGAAGAAATCAGTGCTCATTCACTTTGTGAAGTACAAAGCACAAGAAATCAGTGCTCATTCACTTTGTGAAGTACAAAGCACAAGAAATCAGTGCTCATTCATTTTTTGAAGTACAAAGCAGAATAACTTTGTGAGACTTAAAATACAGTATAAATCAGTGCTCATTCACATTGTGAAGTACAAAGCAGATTAAGTCAGTGCTCCTTCACTTTGTGAAGTATAACATAGTATTAAACAGTGCTGCTTCACTTTTGAAAGTACAAATGATTATGAACAACACACAGAATAAATAATTAAAATAGGAATAAATATACACACAGAATAAATAATTAAAGAAGGAATAAATATAAAATTATGTACAAGTACGAACAATGGGGAGAGTGGGGTGGTCAGCAGAACACTGACCCTGTCCAGCATTTCCTCTCTTCATCTCTTCCATCCACTGCTTCACGGTCTTCCCTGCTGCTGCCGCACAGAAGTGCACCCCACGAAACCTGCTGTGGCCAAACTCTTTAGTTTTAGGTTGGCCACACTGCTTGCAGGCATAGTGTTCATGCTTGCGTTGCTTCGTGGGGACGGTCTGTCCATGGGCAGCTGTGGCGGCGGTGGCCTCTGCCTCTTTCTTCCAATGCCACGCCATGGTCCGGGGCACTTTGGGTGGCAGAAGAGGAGGTTGGCCTCAGACACACTGAGAAGCCTGACGGACGCATCCTGCTGTATGTTAAAGCCAAAGGCAGAGTGTCCGTGAGTCGGACGCTCCGGGGCCTTACTCAGCACGGGAGGGAGGGGTTCCAGGGCCAACATGGGAGTGCTGGACTGGCCATCGCTCAGGTGCAGAACATCCTGTTCCTGCTTTTTCTTCCTGGCGTTGTACCTGTAACAAAAAAAGCAGCACAGCCTATTAGTACTCAGCCTGTATAGTCCACAGTGACAATAAGGTCAATATAAAACCCTTTAAACTCACTGGTCAGTGTCCACTGATTCAACTCAAAAAGTTGGATACGGGTCTGGCTCATGAGGCTGGGGCTGCCGAGGACTACGTCCCTGATGACACCATAGTCCCTCGTGATGGCAGCCCACCTGTTCACCCTGATGCCGGCCGGGTGAAGCCGACAAAGCGCCAGGCACACGGCCTCGACGAGGCAGCTGACGCTGGGCCACTGAGCAGGCCCGCTGCCTTGTCCAAGGAAGCAGCTGTGAAGATACAAAAGCACACACAGAGAGACAGAATTAGTCACACAGCTACAAGTCAAACTCAAGGAAACTTACTGGTTTATGGAGAATGCGCTTACTGCTTCAGACGCTCTGTTCCAACTACAACAGAGGTCTTAGAGTGGCTGCTTTTAAACCGTCCCTTAATAAGTCTCTCTCTGTGACGCGGTGGGTAGGAAACACCGCCCTTGTCACACTCTGGCAGTTTGTCCAAGAGAGCAACAATGCTGTCTACCCTCTGCTGTGTCACAAAGGCCTGGTGATGCAGGTCCACCAGACTGTCGGCCAGGTTTACTACATGATGGTAGCCTGGAACACCATCAGGTCCCAGGCTCTCCTGGAAATAAAAGAAAGAAACATATACTTTTGGACTGAAGCACACAAACATTTACTGCTATCATATATGGTTCAGTACCTTTTTTTGGATTGCTTAGGACTTGTGTTGTGCTGTACATGTAAACAAAAGTGAACAGAAAGAACTACAATGTACTTACATCCTCCTCATCCCCACACAAAGCCTGAGTCTGGGTAGCAACCTGGCCATCAGGGATGGTCTCCTTGGTCATCCCGGATGCCGAGGACTCCGGGTCCGACCGGGTCTGCGACGAAGCAGCCAGAGAACGAGGTCCCACTGCTGCGCGATGGAGAGGCAGCAGTGGTTCGAGACTGTGCTCACAGCATGTGGGTCCGCAAACTCATTGAATCCCACGTCCACGTCCTCGAAGCCCTCTTCCTCTAGCTCTGGACGGTCCTCATCACTGAGCTCATCCGGAACGTCTGGATCCCTGCCAAGGTCCTCCTGCAGCACTATACCAGTCTGAAAGTACAGATACTCCACCCCTATATAGTTCACATATACAAGCGTTTAATACATCACAAAAGGAAAAAAGGGTTAAGTGTTTGTGTGTGTGTGTGAATGTGAGGGGGGCAATATTACCTGTATACTCTCCAGTCCTTGTGTAATCCTCAGCCAGCTGGAGCCCAAGGAGTTGCTGGCTTTAGCTGGTTGGCGTAGTGCTGCAGCTGGCCGCTGTAGCAGACCCGAGTAGAATCGCTTCCCTCCACTGCTGCTGCCGCGTGGTCCTTGTTCCACCTCACCAACCCTTCAAGCAGGTACGCCTGGACGTGCAGGGCACTCGCACTTGTACCTGCAGCAGTCGAGGAATGGACACTTTTAGTAACATGCATACAGAGAGCGAGTGTGAGAGAGGCACTTACCAGGTATGAAGCAGTTCAGGTGCAGGTGGAACGACTCCAGGGACATGTAACTGCGTGCGCAGCGATACACGGGCAGGACAACCCCTCCCCTGGTCACTTGCCCCACCCTGCTGTACAGCTGAACACCAGGAGAGTCCTGAATGTAGTGGAGGTGGCGCCTCTGGGTCTGCCAGATGTCCTCCATCTTCTCGCGGTCCAGAAGCCTGACTCCCATGGTGTCCATCACATCCATATAATCTTCCAGCAGCTCCTGGATGAGCAGCTCAGTCTCCTGGGCCCCGCGCGTGTGGCGGGTCTGCCGGAAGACCAAGCGCCAGTCAAGCGGCCTCTGGACCACAGTGCCTCCCCGAGCTCCGATTGCCTGGCCTCCTGTAGACAGGCCACATCCTCCATGTCCCACTTGAAGACACAGAAGGAGAGGCGGTCCATGAAGAGGCCGTACAGCTCAAGTTCAAGTTCAAGTTTGGTTTATTTGTCACATACATAGTCATACACAGTTTAACTCGCAGTGAAATGGTGGTGACTGTCCGTGGTGACACCCGCCGCGAATTGTCGCATGAAGTGCCACACGTCCAGCCTCACAACCAGCTGGTCCCACTTGTGGGATATGGCAGCTGCCTTTCCCTTGCCCACGCTGGAACAGCAGTCACGGTCCACGTAGAGGAGCTGGGGAGGGGCCTCTCTGGCTCGCCAGTACCGCTCCATCAGCTTGACGCACACGGGCAGCAGGCCCTCGCCCTCTGCCGCCATGAGGACGTTGATGAGGACCTGCCCAGACTCGTTCCCATGTTTGTAGCCCATGCCACCGTGCTGGCAGCGGCGGCGGCAAGTTTCTTGGTCACCTGAAGGAACAAAGGGCACACGATGCACATCACACACGTGACAATCAAGCATATGTAAAGAGGTTACCGTTCAGCGGCGCGCGTGCATGCAGGTTGTGCCCAAGCTTACCTTCTTTGTGGAGTCCATCTTCAAAACGGCTCCGTAGATGGAGGTGACCCTGGCCTTCGTCTCCATGACAGCATGTCCTGCGCGTACACTGTCAGTAGCCATTTTGGAGTGGGCACCAGCACCATTGGGGGCAGTTGGCGGGTGATGGTGCTGGGGTCGATGTCTGGGGCCAAAAACCTCTTGAGCACAGAGAGGTACTCGGAGGACTTGGCCAGCCACTGCTGTCTGTGCCTGACACACAGATGCCTGTACAGCAAGGTCACACTGTTCCCCAGAGTGCGACCCCGCATCAGGCAAACAACCTCCTTGTTGCAGGACAGCCTAAAGAACGCCAACACAAAATCATAGATCAACCAACAGGTCGCACATTAATCCATCACAAAATCTCTCGCTCACACACACACACACACACACACACACACACACACACACACACACACACATATACACATACACATACACACACACACCTGTAGGTCAGGACCGCTGGGAACTTCTCCCGATGGACGGGGTCCAGCTGCTCCAATATGTCCTGCGACCAGCCTGCCACCTTCTTCTTATAAGCAGCAGCACTCCAGGTACTCAGTGGCCATGAAGTACCAGCCGCTGAAGTCCAAGACCCTCTGGACGGTCTTGTACAGCCCGCAGGTGGTCAGCTTATGGCCCAGCCGACGGCACTCGGGCTGCACGCACAGCAGCTTGAATGCCCACATGCGGTATGGCATCCACAGGAACAGTCTGCTGTGGAAGAAGGCATCGGGCGAAGATGGAGGTTGCACATATACCAACTGGAGTCTGGGAGGCGACCACCACAGACGCAGATTCTTGGTCAGTGCTGGCCTCCCAGACTGCTCTCTGGTGAATAGCGCCCAGCTGACCCACTGATGCTGCTCTCTGAGCAGCATCTGCTTCCAGCTCTCGGGCAGAAGCACCTTAAATGAACAAATGCATGCATCGTGAATATGGGCTTGGTGTTTAACTCAACCTACCACAAAAGCACCAAGGCGGGGTGGTGCTGCTCACCTCAGCAGTGGGCACTGGCTGCATTTGCGAAGGCTGCTTTTCCGGTTCAGCCATCAGCAGGGAGCGCTGGGGTGGGGCAAGGACCTCCGGAGCAGAGGAACAGGGAGCTGGAACATGCATTAATGAGCTTAGAAAAGGGCAAAAGATGTCACTTGACATCACAGCACCGTTGTACGTCAGCCTGTGGGGACGACAGCCAAGAAGCCTGAAAGTATCTAACGCTACCGAAGTCTAAAATAGCAGCAGCATCAAGCAAATCTAGGTCGTTATGTGCAGCTATGTTAATGAAATAAGCAGATGAAATAAAGATGACACAGTTTTAGCCAGCGAACATGCAGAGCACCGCTTAACATGCTTTTAGTGATTTAACGATTAAGTGAAGAAAGAATTAATGACCATGCAGGTTGAAATAGAGACTATTCTAACTCTATCATCTCACATCACCTACCTTACCGCTTCCAAGTCCTTCCCATTATAGCTGCATTACAATGCATCACAACAAAAAGTTACAGTCAGGACAAACAACAAGACAGACCTTCAATTTTATACTTTTGTAGTTCACTCAGTCCATTCAGCAGGACAACTCACCCTCAGTCTTCAGTTCCACAGACGTGGCCAGCAGGTCAGCGTTGGAAGGCTCCTGTGCTGTCTCTGGCTGTGCGAGTTCCACGGACAGCAGCCAAACACAGGACCCTTCTGACGCCGGCCGCGCACCTGAGCCTTCTGACACGAAGCAGCTGGCTGTGGAACTCCAACAGCTGGAGACACCTGCATACAGACACAAGGCACTATTTCAGGCACTGGAAAGGAGTCACGTTCAAAGGCACTCAATGACTCGGCCATCCACATGCACGCATGCACATACCTGAAAGAGCAAGCACAAACAGGGAGGCGGCCGCGGAGCGCATCTGCGGATGGCCACTCTCCTTCTCGTCTCTGCGCTGGATGTACTTTTGCAGTGCCTCCATCTTGCTCCCAGGCCTCACCTTCTGCTGCCGGATCCACTGGACGTAGCTGGATTAACAAAACTGCGCGTGTCACTGCAAAACCTTCCACATTCCTATGCTGCTGCATTTGTCCTGCGTGAATACAGTACATACCTCCTCTTCTCCTTTTCCTTACCCTCGTACAGGTCCCTGTACAAGATGCTCTGGTGTTCACAGAAGCCCACGAGACACTGGTACTCCCGCCCAGGAGAGCAGGACCCGTCCCTGGTCCAGCGCTCCCCGACGTTACGAGAGGCTCGCGTACTGGACCAAGGCATCCTTATTCACCATGGCAGGGTATATTGAAGTGGTGCCACCCTCACGCTCCTGTTGATGGGCCGCCAACACCATGACGGTGTATCCCATGTCGTCCGTCAGCACCCATTTGAATGTCTGACCCCAGTACTGCCTGAACTGGACTGTGCTCTCGCTGAGCACCAGCCTGGCGTTCCCGGGGTCGCCCCCGCTCGCCACCACATGGTCCTTGGCCTCCTCCCTCACCCTCTCGGCGCTCCACGCCCAAGACGGGGCCAGCCGCCGCTTGTAGGCGTCGGACTGCTCCACGGCCTCAGGCGAAGACTGGAGGGTGAGCTCGTCTGAGGTCTCTCGCCTGAATGAGGGCTTGTAATCCATTCTGGCCAAAAGGAGACATGAGAGCAACGCACCCGCGCTGTGCTCTCGCAAGTATGCGGACGACACGCACATGAGTAAAACTTTGACAGGCTACTTACTTGAATCGCTACTTAATACCCAAACTATAGAAAGAAGAACACACACATCAGTGTCACATACAGAATAAGGCCGACACGGTCGCGATTTGCTTAGTGAACACTTACAATGAATGCGGGACTCCGCTGCGCGTCTTCAATACATACAATACAGCAACACACACAGTCGATCTGGAGTTGTAAAGCACCACTCCAGACGAGCACGCAAACTATCTGGTCACATTTATCAGTCATTTTAATGTCATCTAGCCAGACAGATGGTCGGACACCCGGTATTTTGCACATAAACCACCGAGACGAGCGAGCGTCTACCTACAGTACATTCTCGATGTAGGTAGACAGGGAATAAAAGCCAGGTAAAGAAAAAGAGGGTAAAACATCTGAAAAATGAATGGAAGGGAAAATTCCTTACCCGGTGATACTTAGCGCACGCAGTGACAAGCGACAGCAGTGTGACAGTATGACAAGCCGGCAACGAGATAGAGACAGAGCCAATGAAAAATTGAGAATCCCATTGGAACAGGCCAATGGCCCTCTGCTGACTTTGCACAAGAATTTGGAACAGGCCAATGAGAGGACGCAGGCCTTTTAGAGAGACACAGGCACCAGAATGGATACACGGACAGGCACAGTGAAAGAAACAAAGGGAGATACAGGAATCGGAACAGGCACAGAAACAGGCGCAAGGACAGACAACACAACAGGGGCAAAACCAAAACCGGGCATAGGAGAAGGCAAAAACAATGGGGCAACAAGAGCAGGCAGCAACGGAGACATGGGAGGCTGACAGGGAACAGGAGACACAGACTAGGGCAGGATGGGCGGGAACCACGGGGCGGAGGCAGAAGGAGACACAGACTGGGGTAGGAGGGGCAGGAAACAAGAAGGCTGCAAGTCAGGAGGCAGGTCTGAGGACATGGATGTGAATGGAAACAAAACCAGGGAGTCCGGAGGCATGGTGACAGCGTTCAGCGGTGGGTCTGGGGGCACAGCTACGGGGTTCAGCGGAGGGTTCAGGGGGTCTGGGGGAGTGGCATCCACTATGCCGGGAACAGCAACTGGATCAGACTGGGCCGTAATCCTTTACGACAGGAACAGGAAGTGGCAGGTCAGCATCATCCATGCCAGGAACAGGAAGTGGCAGCGTGGCTTGCGGGACAGTCACTGTTACAGGTGGGGTGACCCTGGAGGAACACACAGATACAGAACAACATGCTCGAAACACCATGCTTCAAGTCTCATGGAAGACAAGCATTGAACCTATTCCCTATTTGTGGAATATATCCTGAGAAACTGAAATTCAAGTACTTATTATAATGTATTGTTTATTGCACTTATTGTTTGTTATAGAGCTTATGTGTTTTGCACTTCTAGGCATCATCATCGATCCCTGCATTTCAACAGCATTGTAGTTTAATGGTATCTTGAACTTCTGTGGTTGCTAGGATACATTCTATGAGTAAATGACCTAGCACCTGTTGCTCTGGATAAGATGCCATAAATGTAAAGGAGAATCATTGGAAATTACTTATTGCTCCTTTAACCTATTGTTTTATGGAGTTTTACCCTTACTGTGGCTCTTAGCTACATTGAAATTGAGAATCCTCCTCAATGTAAACATTTACCTGATACTTTTATCCAAAGCAACTTACAATTATGACTATGGACAACTTGAGCAATTGATGGTTAAGACCCTTGCTCTTGGGTCCAATAGTGGCAACTCAGCAGTGAAGGGGCTTGAACCAGCAACCTTCTAATTACAAGTCAAGTACTTTAACCACTGAGCTACCATAACCACCTTCTAACTGGACCAAGACACTAGAATATATGATAAGCTCCACAGTATGGGTGTGTGTATTTATATAGACACAGAATGGTACATCCCTGGTACATCCCTGGTTACTACGTTGTTCATCCCTGGTGGGAGTCATAGCAGTCAAGTGCTGGCCTTATTATCTGCCAAAAGATTTCACAGTCAATGTTATTGTGGCTGATGGTGGCAACAGTCACTTTTAAAGATTGAATCAGCATGCATATATGGTGATTCTTGTGATCACAAATGTATTGAGCAAATGTATTGAACAAAATTAAATTCATTCAAAAGTGAAAAAGGATTTACAAATGGGCCAAACCAAAGCATGCATCAGAGCAGTCAAAACAATGAAAAGAAGTGCTCCAACCCCAGTTCACAAGCCTGCCCATTAAACATGTTCCTCAGAAGATGGAGATATCTCTCCTGAGGCATGTGTGTTAATTTTAACAAACATTGTGCCATGGGTAGGAAAGGAGACATGACTTAGATCAGGGCAGTTTGTATCAAGAACTACACTGATTTTGGTCTCGCACATTATTAAAGAAAGCATTAGGCCTTAAGCATACATAACTAAATATACTGAACATACTAATTGCCAGAGAGTATGATTTATATAAAACTGTTGATTCAAGAGTATACTGGTTACACAAATTTTTTTTTTTTTAAGGTAAAGATTACATCGATGTGATTATCATTTATTAAGTTCATACTAGTGACAATCGATTTATTAGTTACACATGATCCAACATGCTAAAAACCTGATGTGACTTGCATCCTTTGCCCACAGCTCTTGGCAGGTGAGAAAACCACATGTAGGTCCCTACCCTCTTTCTTTGCTATCTGAATCTGATGCCATACTACTATCATAGTACTATTCTCCAAACAAATTGCAAATCTAGAAATGCCTGCTTTTTGTACTGACGTATCATTTAATTTATTCGTTTCAAGTATGCTGCCAGTCACCACGCTATCACACTAAAAAATATTTTTACCCTCCACATTAAGAAGACTTTGCTTATAGGCTGAAACTGTTATATATGCATGAAATTATTTCTTTTGCAATAAATATAACCCCTGCTCTTCTTCACTCTTTTGGAATAATCCCTTTCTTCCAGATAATGAGCATCATCTTCCATAAACACTTTAAAATCTTATCTTCTTACTTACTTACTTACTTACTTACTTACTTACTTACTTACACACACACACACACACACACACACACACACACACACACACACACACACACACACACACACACACACACACAAACACATGTAATCTCTTTCCTTCTCCCATAATCCCAGTTGCCTCTGTGTTTAGCTCCTTTCTTGTCATGAAAACTGTTCCAGTGTCTCTAGCCATGTGATCCTCATGTTCCATTCCTGCTCATGGGGTATTGCCTCTGTCTGTATCACTGTAGCTTTTGATGGGTTGCTTCTACATGTTTTAGCAAACCATGGGTGCTGCAGCCATGAGATGCTAGCCTACAACAGCCTTCCTAGAGTCGATTCACCTTTGTCAGCTGTCTCTCCAAGCTGCCAAAAGGTCTTTCCCCCCTTTTCAGCTGCCCTTTTCAACAGCAATCACTAGACAACCTAGATAAATAATTGTATATATGCACAAGATAGGATATTGAATATCTTATGCCATTAGAACACCATTAAAGCACTACATAGGGACTTGCTTACTCTCTCTACTCCAGCCAACATCATAAGATGCAAGCTCTTCTCAGGGGTTATAAAAGTATTATAATCTGAGTAATATTCTTTTAAAGAGTTCTTTTTATGTAAGGACATTTCAATATAATAGGCAATGGTATAGTTATTTGTATAGTTCTTGTATGATGTATAAGATGATTGCTGCATGAGGATTCATATGAATGGCGAATATTACACTGAAGTAAAAACAGTTTAGTAAAGTTAGTAAAACCATAGCAACCACTTAGGAATTCATAATAACCATTTGATAACACCCTAGCAACCATGTGGGATCACATTGCATGCACTTATTAACACTCTAGCAACCATCTAGCATGACAATAGCAACCACTAGGTATCACCCCAGAAACCTTAGCAACAACCTGGGATCCCATAGCCACTACTTATTAACACCCCAGTAACTCCTTGGAACCCCCTAGAAAATACTTGGTAACACCATAGCAATCACTTAGTATCCCATAGCAACCACTTTTTAACACCCTAGCAACCATCTGGGTTACCATAGCTATCACTTAGCAAGACTTTAGCAACCTCTCAGTAACACCCTAGCAACCATTTGTTAACCCCATTACAAAGACTTGGTAACATCATAGCAACCACTTGGAACTCCAAAGCAACCACTTGGTAACACCCTAGCAACATCTTAGTATAGGAACAACTTGGTATACCATAGCAACCACTTGATAACACCATAGCAACTATTTGAGACTCTATAGCAAGCAATTGGCACCACCCTAACAACCACTTGGTGACATCCTAGCAACAACCTGATATCATATATCAACCACTTCATAACACCCTAGCAACCAACTGGGACCCAATAACAACCACTTGGTAAAACCTAAGCAACCTGGGATCCCATAGCAACCATTTATTAACACCATAACAACCACTTGGGAATCCATAGGGTTTTACCCTAGCAACCACTTAAGATCCCATAGCAACCACTTGGTAACACCATAGCCACCAGTTTGGATCACAGAGGCACCATTTGGTAACATCCTAGGAACCACTTAGGATCCCATAGCAACCACTTGGTAACACCCTATCAACCACCTGTGACACCATAGCAACCACCTTGCAAGACCAGAGCAACCACTTGGTATCACCCTAGCAATCTTGTAAGACTATAGCAACCACTTGTTAACAACATAGCAACTACTTAAGACTCCACAGCAACCACCTAGCAAGACCATAGCAACTACTTGCACCCTAGCAACCACCTGGGATACCATAACAACCACTTAGTGAGACCATAGCAACCACTTTGTAACACCCTAGCAACCACTTTTGAGCAATAGCAACTACTTGGTAACTCATTAGCAACCAGATGGGATACAATAGCAACCACCTAGCAAGACCATAGCAAACACCTTGGATCACATAGCAACTACCTAACAACACCATAGCAACCATAAGATAATTCGATAGCAACCGCCTGGGAAACCAGAGCAACCACCTAGCAACAACATAGCAACCATTTGGTAACACCCTAGCAACCTCTAGATATTCTATAGCAACCACCATAGCAAACACTTAGCAACTATAGCAACCACTTTGTAACACTCTAGCAACCACTTTTGAGCAATAGCAACTACTTGGTAACTCATTAGCCATCAGATGGGATACAATAGCAACCACATAACAAGACCATAGCTTCCACTTGGTAACAGATTAGCAGCCACCTAGCAATACCATAGCAACCAATTGGTAACACCATAGCAACCACCTAAGACCCCAGAGCAACCTATTAGAAATGAGGTAATAAAAAGAGTGATTACAGGAAAAAGAGGTTTAACAGTGCATTAAACATATTAATAACATAAAACAAGGGAGTATGAAGATTATGTGTCTTTTCAGAATGACTTGTGTACAAGTCAGAGATATCTGTAGAGGCCTCTGCAGATTTTTACAAAAGTACACTGGGTAGGCTTCAGTGGACCTCAGTGTAAGCCATATTATCTCTCCACCAGGCTCAGGACTTTATAGGAAAAACAATCTTCTTTATGTTAAGGTCAAGAGAAGTCTTCTCTTGGAATGTAGTGTTAACGGGTTCCAACTGGTGTGGGTATTGAATATCAGTTTGCATATATTAACTAATATATGGTTGGACATAATGGTGGTGATTGCAAACACAATATGTAAAAGAAAGTGGGGTGAATACATAATCACTTCCGATAAATGCAAAAAAAATGTTGTTTCTTTGTTTGATTGTTAGACATTCACTGGAGGGTGCCTCAGTATGTTAACATTGACCTGCAATAAAGGTTGGGACCTGCTATTCTCTTCTACTAATTCTGAAGTCTGCATCTTTATTTTCTAATTAAATGTTTAACTTTAAAACTAGTGTAGATTAGGGATTTAGGAACAACATTTATTGGTGGCCCATGCTACTGGGATCTTTGGCTGTGTACCCACACTGTTATTAGCACCAACTGATGGATGACCTAAAAGCTGCATTATTCTTTGTGTAAGGGCTGAAATTTCCAGAAGTGGGCATTTTGAAGGTAAGCAGACACCTTTTAAAAGTTCTGCGTAGTTGGAAATTTCAGACCTTTGTTCACAGAGTTTTGTAGTTTTTAGGTCTAGGGGTTATAGAAAGTGCAGAGTGAGTGTTGGTGAATTAGAATAGACTGTTAACCTTATAAGAACCATCATAAAAAGAGTAATAGAAAAACAGCTGGTGTACAAAAATGAAGAAAAAAAAAGTTAGAAAAATGAAAATTATTGTGTGAAAAAAACAATATTATAAAAATAAAAGTATCTGTCTGAAAAACCTATGCTATAAAAATGAAGATAAGTGAACATTCTAATTGCATTATACCCGGTTTATTTCCAAGACATAGTGTTTTGAACCAAAATGTAATGCAGGATATAAAGCACTTGATAACACAAGTGAAAACATTGCCTGCAGGGGAATACAAACTGTTGTAACACGTTTGCATTGTGCACATTGCAAGAACTCTGTTCTTTCACTTTTGCTCCTTCAGAAACAGTGTTTTCAGGCATTCTAATTGCCTTATACATGACTTATTCCCAAAATATAGTGTTTTCAACCAAAATGTAATGCATAATTGAAAAACACTTTCTAACAAGTATTACAAGTGAAAACATTGTGTGCATGTCAAAACAAGCAGTGGTAACACATTTGCAAATTTCACAGCCAAACATTGCAGTTAGCATGGGCCACCAATAAATGTTGTTCCTAAATCCCTAATCTAAGATAGTTTTAAAGTTAAACATTCAAATGCAGACTTTCACCTCTTCATACTATGAAATAGGATTTCCATGCATTCTAATCACCTTGAATGCTGTTTATGTTGAATACATGGTGTTTTCAACAATATGTAATGCATGATAAGAAAACATAGTTTAACATGTATTTCAAGCGAAAACATTGTGTGCATATCAAAACAAGCTGTTTTAACACGTTTGCAATGTGTTTTAACACGTTTGCAACACTGTTTTAACCATGCATAATTAAAAAACACTTTTTAACATGTATTTAAGTGAAAACATTGTGTGCCTGTAAAAACAAGCCAAGGCAAAACTTTGCAATGTGCACATTGCAAGTAAATTGCAACTCTGTTCTTTCACTTTTGCATACAATGCAACAGCATTTCCAAGCATTCTAATTGCCTTAAACCCTGTTTCAGTGCAACACTTAGTTTTTCAACCAAAATGTAATGCATGATAAGAAAACACTTTATAAGACATATTTCTACTGAAAATAGTGTGTGCATGTTAAAAGTTTATACATGTTGCTTGAAAACAATTTTCTTGCACTGAACTGGTGCTTAGGCACTTGAATGCGCAAAAACACTGTTTCAGATCATGTGGAAGCAAAAGAACAGTGTCGAATGTAACTACATCGTTCACATCGCAGACATCACAAAACAGGTTATTTTAACTTGGAAACACTGTTTTGACACAAATTTCAGAAGGTTTTTTCAATCATTCAATACATGTTTATTGAAAACATTTTGTCTTGCAATGAAACAGGGTTTTAGGAGCTTAGAATGCATTTAGAAGCAAAAGAACAGTGCGGCAACTAACTATATTGTTCAGAGTGCAGACATGACAAAACATTTTTGTTCCTCTGAAACACTGTTTTGTTAAAAACATATGTCTTAGAAAGTGTTCTCTATCATTCTGTACATGTTGAATGAAAAAAACAACAACCTTGCACTGAAAAAGTAATTCATTCGAATGTGTGAAGAAGCAAAAGAACTTTGCTGCAAGTAACTGTGTAGTTCACTTTGCAAACATGAAAAAACATCGTATTTTCACTTGTAAACACTGTTTTTACAAAAATATGTCTGAGAAAGATTTCTCTATCATTCTATACATGTTGGTCGGAGACATTTTGTCTGGCACTGAAACAGGGTTTCAAGCGCTTAGAATGCATATAGAAACAAAACAACAGTGCTCCCACTAACTTTACTGTTCACAATACAAACATGACAAAACAGCTTATGTTCACTTGGAAACACTGTTTTGAAATAAAATATGTATCAAAATATTTTCTCTATCATTCTATACATCTTGGTTGCAAAAGTTTTGTCTTGCACTGAAAAAGGATTTTAGGCACAGAATGAATGTAGAAGCAAAAATCCTGCAACTAATTTTGTTGTTCACATTGCAAACATGACCAAACAGCTTATTTTCACTTGGAAATAGTTTTGATATAAAATACATCTTTGAATGTGTTCTCTATCATTCTATACATGTTGGTTGAAAACATTTTGTCTGGCACTGAAACAGGGTTTCAAGCGCTTAGAATGCATGTAGAAACAAAACAACAGTGCTCCCACTAACTTTACTGTTCACAATACAAACATGACAAAACAGCTTATGTTCACTTGTAAACACTTTTTACATGAAATATGTATCAAAAAGTTTGATATATCATTCTATACAAGTTGGTTGAAAACATTTTGACTTGCAGTGAAACAGGGTTTTAGGCACAAAATGCATGGAGAATGAAAAGACCTGCAACTATCTTTGTTGTTCATAATGCACACATGACAAAACAACTTATTTTCACTTGGAAATAGTTTTGATATAAAGTATGTCTTTAGAAGTGTTATCATTATAAACATATTGGTTGAAAACATTTTACCTTGCACTGTGACAGGGTTTTACTCACAAAGAACAGTGCTGCACCTAACTGTGTTGTTCACAATGTAAACATGACCAAACTGCTTATGTTTACTTGGAAACACAGTTTTGAATTAAAATATGTCTTTCAAAGTGTTTATCATTCTGTTCATGTTGGTTGAAAACATTTTGGCTTGCACTGAAACAGGGTTTCAAGCAATTAGAAAAGAACTGTGTTGTTCAGCTTGCAAACAATCCTGGAAACTTTAACCCTAAGACTAATGCTAACCCTAAACCTAACGCTACCCCTAACCTAACCCTAACCCTAATCCTAACCCTAACTCTAACCCTAACCCTAAACCTAACTGTTTGAAATAAAATTTGTATTAGAAAGTGTTCTCTATCATTCTGTTCATGTTGGTTGAAAACATTGTGCCTTGCACTGTGACATGGTTTTACTGACATAACTAAGTCACTAATCCTAACTCTGACCCAAACGCTAACCCTAACCCTAACCATAACCTAAAGCTGACCCTAACCCTAACCCTAACCTAAGTATAAACAAAAGAACACTGATGCAACTGTTATTCACATTGCAAACATGACAAAACATCTTATGTGAAATTATAAATATTGCTTTGAACTAAAATTTGTCTTTGAAAGTGTTCTCTGTCATTCTATACATGTTGGTTGAAAACCTTTTGTCTTGCATGGAAACAGAGCTTCAGGCACTTAGAATGCATTTAGAAGCAAATAAACCGTGATGCAACTATCTTTATTGTTCACAATGCAAACATGACAAAACAGCTTATTTTCACATGGAAAAACTGTTTTGAAATAAAATTTGTCTTTGAAAGTCTTCTCTATTATTCTGTTCATGTTGGTTGAAAATATTTTGTCTATAATTGAAACAGGGTTTCAGGAGCTTAGAATGCAGGTAGAAGTCACAGAACAATGCTGCAACTAACTGGGTTGTTCACACTGCAAACATGACAAAAGAGTTTATTTTCACTTAGAAACACTGTTTTGAAATAAAATTTGTCTTTCAAAGTGTATTATATCATTCTATACATATAGGTTGAAAACATTTTGCTTTGCACTGTGACATGGTTTTACTCACAGAATGGGAGTATAAACAAAAACAGTACTGCAACTAACTGTGTTGTTCAGATTGCAAACATGACAAAACAGCTTATGTTTACTCGGAAACACAGTTTTGAATTAAAATGTGTCTTTGAAAGTGTTCTCTATCATTCTGTTCATATTGGTTGAAAATACTGTGCCTTGCACTGAAACAAGGTTTCAAATGATTAGAATGCATGTAGAAGCAAAAGAGCAGTACAGCAACTAACTGTATTATTCTTCTTGCAAACATGACTGGTTATTTTAACATGGAAACACTGTTTTAAAATAAAAAAATGTCTTTGAAAGTCTTCTCTATCATTTTGTTCACGATGGTTGAAAACATTTTGTCATGCACTGTGACACGGTTTTACTCACATAACTAACTCACTAATTTACTAAGCCTAACCCTAATCCTAACCCTAACCCAAACTTTAACCCTAACTCTAACGCTAACCCTAACCCTAACCCTAATCCTAAACCCTAACCCTAACCTAACCCTAACCCTAACCTAGGTATAAACAAAAGAACACTGCTGCAACTAACTGTTGTTCACATTGCAAACATGACAAAACAGCTTATGTTAAATTATAAACACTGCTTTGAACTAAAATATGTTTTGAAAGTGTTCTCTATTATTCTATACATGTTGGTTGAGAACATTTTGTCTTACACAGAAACAGATTCATGCGCTTAGAATGCATTTAGAAGCAAATAAACCGTGATGCAACTTTCTTTATTGTTCACAATGCAAACATGACAAAACAACTTATTTTCACATGGAACACTGTTTTGAAACAAAATTTGTATTTGAAAGTGTTCTCTTTTATTCTGTTCATGTTGGTTGAAAACATTTTGTCTATAATTGAAACAGGGTTTCAGGATCTTAGAATGCATGTAGAATTCACAGAACAATGCTGCAACTAATTGGGTTGTTCACAATGCAAACATGACAAAAGAGCTTATTTTCACTTAAAAACACTTTGAAATAAAAGTTATCTTTGAAAGTGTTCTGTTCATGTTGGTTAAAACCATTTTGTCTTGCACTATCACAGAGTTTTACTGACTTAGAATTGGAGAATAAACAAAATAACTGCTGCAACTAATTGTATTGTTCACATTGCAAGCATGAAAAAAATGCTTCTTTTCACATGGAAAGCGTGATTTGAAATAGAATTTCTCTTTGAAAGTGTTCTCTACCATTCTATACATGTTAGTTGAAAACATTTTGTCTGCTAATGAAACAGGTTTTCAAGTGTTTAGAATGGATGTAGAAGCAAACGAACAGTGCCACAGCTAACTTTAATCTTCACATTGCAAAAATGACTATTTTCACTAGGAAACATTGTTTTGACATAAAATATGTCTCAGAAAGTTTTCTATATCATGCGATAGATGTTGCTTGACAACAATGTTTTGCAGTGAAACAGGGTTTCTGGCATTTAGATGCAAAATAACAGTGCTGAAAAATAAATTGTTCACATTGCATCCATGACAAAACAGCTTATGCTCACTTGCAAACACTGTTTTGACATAAAATATGTATCAGAAAGTTTTCTATAACTATGTAAGACAAATAATTTTCTTATTATGGTTAAAAACAGTATGTAATACACAGAGTAAAAGTCAATCCTTAGAACAATCCTTAGAAAACCTGTTTCATAGAGGGCAGAAATGAAATAACACAGTTTCTATTACTTGCAATAAGCACTTTGCAAATGTGTTAAAACATCTTTGACTTGAAATATGTGTTTTCTTATGATGGTTAAAAACAGTATGTAATATACTGAATCAGTGTATAAGTCGAGTTTCACAAAGGTCTGTAATGAAATAACAAAGTTGCAATTACTTACATTGCGAAAATTGCAAACAATTTAAAACATCTAGTTTCCACTTGCATGAACTAATCTCGCATGAAACATGTCTTTTCTTATGATGGTTAAAAACAGTACGTAATACACTGAACAGTGTATGAGTCGATAACAATGCTTGCAAACGTTGAATTATTGTGGGCAAAAGAGAAAGAACAGATTTGCTATTAATAGCAATGTGCTCTTTGCAAATGCGTTAAAACTTGTTTCCACTTGAATAAACAAATTTAATTAGAAATATGTTTCCTTATGATGGATAAAAACAGTATGTAATACACTGAAACAGTGTATAAGTCGATAACAATGCTTGGAAACATTGTATCGTAGTGGGCTGAAGTGAAATAACAGAGTTGCTATGACTTGCAATGTGCACTTTGCAAAAATGTTAAAACATCTTGATCAATGTGCATAATCTAATTTCATTGGATCTATGTTGGACAAAGTGTTTTCTTATTATAGTTAAAAACAGTGTGTAATATACAGAAACAGTGTATAAGTCAAGAAAAATGCTTGGAAACGCTGTTTCACAGGGTTCTGAAATGATAGAGTTGCAATTACTTACATTTTGAAAATTGCAAATGATTTAAAACATCTTGTTTCCATTTGCATGAACTAATCTCAGGTGAAATACGTCTTTTCTTATCATGCTTAAAAACAGTATGTAATAAACTGCAACAGTGTATAAGTTGATAACAATGCTTGGAAACATTGTTTCGTAGTGGGCTGAAGTGAAATAACAGAGGTGCTATTACTTGAAATGTGCACTTTGCATTTATGTTAAAATATCTTGTTTCAACTTGCATAAACTAATCTGTTTGGATATATGTTAGACAAAGTGTTTTCTTATTAAAGTTTAAAACAGTATGTAATACACTGAAACAGTGTATAAGTCGATAACAATACTTGGAATCGCTGTTTCATAGAGGGCTGTAGTGAAATAACAGAGTTGCAATTACTTACATTGGGAAAATTACAAACTATTTGAAACATCTTGTTTCCACTTATATGAACTAATCTCAGGTGAAATAGGTCTTTTCTTATCATGCTTAAAAACAGTATGTAATACACTGAAACAGTGTATAAGTCGATAACAATGCTTGGAATCGCTTTTTCATAGAGGGCTGTAGTGAAATAACAGAGTTGCAATTACTTACATTGGGAAAATTACAAACTATTTGAAACATCTTGTTTCCACTTGCATAAACTAATCTCAGGTGAAATATGTCTTTACTTATCATGGTTAAAAACAGAATGGAATACACTGAAACAGTGTATAAGTCGATAATAATGCTTGGAAACTTTCTTTTGTAGTCTGCTGAAGTGAAATAACAGAATTGCTGTTACATGAAATGTGCACTTTGCACTTATGTTAAAACATGTCGTTTCCATTTACATGAACTAATCTCAGGTGAAATATGTCTTTTCTTATCATGGTTAAAAACAGTATCTAATACACTGAAACAGTGTATAAGTCGATAAAAATGCTTGGAAACTTTGTTTCATAGACGCATGAAGTGAAATAACAGAGTTGCTATTAGTTGAAATGTGCACTTTGGACTTAGGTTAAAACATGTTGTTTCCACATGCATGAACTAATCTCAGGTGAAATATGCCTTTCCTTATCATAGTTAAAAACAGTATGTAATACACTGAAACAGTGTATAAATCTATAACAATGCGTGGAATCGTTGTTTCATATAGGGTTGTAGTGAAATAACAGAGTTGCACTTATTTACATTGGGAAAATTGCAAACTATTTAAAACATCTTGTTTCCACTTGCATAAACTAATCTCAAGTGAAATATGTCTTTTCTTATCATGGTTAAAAACAGTATGTAATACACTGAAACAGTGTATAAGTCGATAAGAAGACTTTGAATCGCTGTTTCATAGAGGGCTGTAGTGAAATAACAGAGTTGCACTTACTCACATTGGAAAAATTTCAAACTATTTAAAACATCTTGTGTCCACTTGCATAAACTAATCTTACGTGAAATATATCTTTTCTTATCATGGTTAAAAACAGTATGTAATACATTGAAACAGTGTATAAGCCAATAACAATGCTTGGAAACTTTCTTTCGTAGTGGGCTAAAGTGAAATAACAGAGTTGATATTACTTGAAATGTGTACTTTGCACTTATGTTAAAACATCATGTTTGCACTTGCATGAAACAATCTCAGGTGAAATAGATCTTTCTTATCATCGTTAAAAACATGTAATACACTGAAACAGTTTATAAGTCGATAAGAATACTTTGAATCGCTGTTTCATAGAGGGCTGTAGGGAAATTACAGATTTGCACTTACTTACATTTGGAAAATTTCAAACTATTTAAAACATCTTGTTTCCACTTGCTTAAACTAATCTCACGTCAAATATGTCTTTTCTTCTCATGGTTAAAACAGTATGTAATACACTGAAACAGTGTATAAGTCGATAACCATGCTTGGAAACTTTGTTTTGTAGTGCATGAAGTGAAATAACAGATGTGCTATTACTTGAAATGTGCACTTTGCACTTATGTTAAAACATCATGTTTCCACTTGCATGAAACAATCTCAGGTGAAATAGATCTTTCTTACCTTGGTTAAAAACAGTATGTCATACACTAAAACAGTGTATAAATCGATAAGAATACTTTGAATCGCTCTTTCATAGAGGGCTGTAGTGAAATAACAGAGCTGCCCTTACTTACATTTGGAAAATTTCAAACTATTTAAAACATCTTGTTTCCACTTGCATGAACTAATCTTAGGTGAAATATTTATTTTCTTATCATGATTAAAAACAGAATGTAATACATTGAAACAGTGTATAAGCCGATAACAATGCTTGGAAACGTTCTTTTGTAGGGGGCTGAAGTGAAATAACAGAGTTGATATTACTTGAAATGTGCACTTTTCACTTATGTTAAAACATGATGTTTCCAATTGCATGAACTAATCTCAGGTGAAATATGTCTTTTCTTGTAATGGTTAAAAACAGTATGTAATACAATGAAACAGTGTATAAGTCGATAAGAATACTTTGAATCGCTGTTTCATAGAGGGCTGTAGTGAAATAACAGAGTTTCCCTTACTTACATTTGGAAAATTGTAAACTATTTAAAACATCTTGTTTCCATTTGCTTAAACTAATCTCACGTCAAATATGTCTTTTCTTCTCATCGTTAAAACAGTATGTAATACACTGAAACAGTGTATAAGTCGATAACAATGCTTGGAAACTTTGTTTTGTAGGGCATGAAGTGAAATAACAGAGTTGCTATTACTTGAAATGTGCACTTTGCACTTATGTTAAAACATGTTGTTTCCAATTGCATGAACTAATCTCAGGTGAAATATGCCTTTTCTTATCATCGTTAAAAACAGAATGCAATACACAGAAACAGTTTATAAGTCCATAAAAATGCTTGGAAACTTTGTTTCGTATTCGAATGAAGTGAAATAACAGAGCTACTATTACTTGAAATGTGCACTTTGCACTTAACTTAAAACATCTTGTTTCCACTTGCATGAACTAATCTCAGGTGAAATAGTTCTTCTCATATGATGGTTAAAAACAGTAGGTAATACAATAAAAAAGTGCCTAAGTCGATAAGAATACTTGGAAACTTTCTTTCATAGGGGGCTGAAGTGAAATAACAGAGTTGATATTACTTGAAAGGTACACTTTGCACTTATGTTAAAACATGTTGTTTCCAATTGCATGAACTAATCTCAGGTGAAATATGTCTTTTCTTATCATGGTTAAAAACAGAATGTAATACACAGAAACAGTTTATAAGTCCATAAAAATGCTTGGAAACTTTGTTTCGTAGGCACATGAAGTGAAATAACAGAGCTGCTATTACTTGAAATGTGCACTTTGCACTTATATTAAAACATGTTGTTTCCAATTGCATGAACTAATCTCAGGTGAAATAGTTCTTTTCATATCATGGTTAAAAACAGTAGGTAATACAATGAAAAAGTGCATAAGTCGATAAAATTATTTGGAATCGCTGTTTCATAGAGGGCTGTAGCGAAATAACAGAGTTGCACTTACTTACATTTGGAAAATTTCAAACTATTTAAAACATCTTGTTTCCACTTGCATGAACTAATCTTAGGTGAAATATTAATTTTCTTATCATGATTAAAAACAGAATGTAATACATTGAAACAGTGTATAAGCCGATAACAATGCTTGGAAACTTTCTTTCGTAGGGGGCTGAAGTGAAATAACAGAGTTGATATTACTTGAAATGTGCACTTTTCAGTTATGCTAAAACATGTTGTTTCCAATTGCATGAACTAATCTCAGGTGAAATATGTCTTTTCTTATCATGGTTAAAAACAGTATGTAATACACTGATACAGTGTATAAGTCGATAAGAATACTTTGAATCGCTGTTTAATAGAGGGCTGTAGTGAAATAACAGAGCTGCACTTACTAACATTTGGAAAATTGTAAACTATTTAAAACCTCTTGTTTCTACTGACATAAACTACTCTCACGTCAAATATGTCTTTTCTTATCATGGTTAAAACAGTATGTAATACACTGAAACAGTGTATAAGTCGATAACAATGCTTGGGAATCATTAATTCATAGAAGGCTGTAGTGAAATAACAGAGTTTCCCTTTCTTACATTTGGAAAATTGTAAACTATTTAAAACATCTTGTTTCCACTTGCATAAACTAATCGCACGTCAAATATGTCTTTTCTTATCATGATTAAAAACAAAATGTAATACATTGAAACAGTGTATAAGCCGATAACAATGCTTGGAAACTTTCTTTCGTAGGGGTCTGAAGTGAAATAACAGAGTTGATATTACTTGAAATGTGCACTTTTCAATTATGTTAAAACATGTTGTTTCCGATTGCATGAACTAATCTCAGGTGAAATATGTCTTTTCTTATCATGGTTAAAAACAGTATGTAATACACTGAAACAGTCTTTAAGTCTATAACAATCCTTGGGAATCATTGATTCATAGAAGGCTGTAGTGAAATAACAGAGTTTCCCTTACTTACATTTGGAAAATTGTAAACTATTTAAAACATCTTGTTTCCACTTGCTTAAACTAATCTCACGTCAAATATCTCTTTTCTTCTCATGGTTAAAACAGTATGTAATACACTGAAACAGTGTATAAATCGATACCAATGCTTGGAAACTTTGTTTTGTAGCGCATGAAGTGAAATAACAGAGTTGCTATTACTTGAAATGTGCACTTTGCACTTATGTTAAAACATCATATTTCCACTTGCATGAAACAATCTCAGGTGAAATAAATCTTTCTTATCATGGTTAAAAACATTATGTCATACACTGATACAGTCTATAAGTCGATAAGAATACTTTGAATCGCTGTTTCATAGAGGGCTGTAGTGAAATAACAGATCTGCACTTACTTACATTTGGAAAATTGTAAACTATTTAAAACATCTTGTTTCCACTTGCATAAACTAATCTCACGTCAAATATGTCTTTTCTTATCATGGATAAAACAGTATGGAATACACTGAAACAGTGTATAAGTCCACAACAATGCTTGGAAACTTTGTATCGTAGCGCATGAAGTGAAATAACAGAGTTGCTATTACTTGAAATGTGCACTTTGCACTTAACTTAAAACATCTTGTTTCCACTTGCATGAATTAATCTCAGGTGAAATAGGTCTTTTCTTATCATGGTTAAAAACAGTATGTAATACACTGAAACAGTGTATAAGTCTATAACAATGGTTGGAATCGTTGTTTCATAGAGGGCTGTAGTGAAATAACAGAGTTGCACGTACTTATATTTGGAAAATTGCAAACTATTTAAAACATCTTGTTTCCACTTGCATAAACTAATCTCTCGTGAAAAATATCTTTTCTTATCATGGTTAAAAACAGTATGTAATACACTGAAACAGTGTATAAGCCGATAACAATGCTTGGAAACTTTCTTTAGTAGTGGGCTGAAGTGAAATAACAGAGTTGCTGTTACGTGAAATGTGCACAATGCACTTATGTTAAAACATGTTGTTTCCACTTGCATGAACTAATCCCAGGTGAAATATGTCTTTTCTTATCATGGTTAAAAACAGTATGAAATACATTGAAACAGTGTAGTGGAAACTTTCTTTCGTAGTGAGCTGAAGTGAAAAAAGCATTTCAAAGCATTGTAATCGCCTTAAACACTGTTTCAGGGCAAGAGATTGTACTTTGGACTAAAATGTAATGCATTATAAGAAGAATGTTTACTTAGAAACTCTGTTCTTTACATTTTTCGCACTATGAAACAGCTTTGTATTCACCTCAAACACTGTTTCAGGTTAAGAGATTGTGTTTTAGACTAAAATGTATTGCATTATAAGAATAATCTTTAATTTGAAACTCTGTTCTTTACCTTTTTCGCACTATGAAACAGCTTTGTATTCACCTCAAACACTGTTTGAGGGTAAGAGATTGTGTTTTAGACTAAAATGTAATCCATTATAAGAAGAAGATTTATATTGCAACTCTGTTCTTTAGCTTTAACACTCATTGAAACACCGTTTCAAAGCATTGTAATCACCTTAAACACTGTTTCAGGGAAGGAGATTGTGCTTTGGACTAAAATTTTATGCATAATAAGAAGGATTTATACTTAGAAACTCTGTTCTTTACCTTGTTCACATTATTAAACAGCTTTCTATTCACCTTAAACACTGTTTCAGGGCAAGAGATTGTGTTTTAGCCTAAAATGTAATGCAATATAAGAAGAAGATTTATACTGCAACTCTATTCTTTACCTTTTTCACACTATGAAACAGCTTTGTATTCGCCTTAAACACTGTTTCAGGGTAAGAGATTGTGTTTTAGATTAAAATGTAATGCATTATAAGAAGAAGATTTATATTGCAACTGTTCTTTAGCTTTAACACTCATTGAAACAGCGTTTCAAAGCATTGTAATCGCCTTAAACACTGTTTCAGGTCAGGAGATTATGCTTCGGACTAAAACGTAATGCATAATAAGAAGGATTTTTAGTTAGAAACTCTGTTCTTTACCCTTTTCACACTATGAAACAGCTTTGTATTCACCTTAAACACTGTTGCAGGGCAAGAGATTGTGTTTTAGACTAAAAGGGAATGCATTATAAGAAGAATTTTTACTTTGAAACACTGTTCTTTACCTTTTTGACGCTATGAAACAGCTTTGTTTTCACCTTAAACACTGTTTCAGGGCAAGAGATTGTGTTTTAGACTAAAAGGGAATGCATTATAAGAAGAAACTTTACTTTGAAACTCTGTTCTTTACCTTTTTCACACTATGAAACAGCTTTGTATTCACCTTAAACACTTGCAGGGCAAGAGATTGTGTTTTAGACTAAAAGGGAATGCATTATAAGAAGAATCTTTACTTTGAAACTCTGTTCTTTACCCTTTTCACACTATGAAACAGCTTTGTATTCACCTTAAACACTGTTTCAGGGCAAGAGATTGTGTTTTAGACTAAAAGGGGATGCATTAAAAGAAGAATCTTTACTTTGAAACTCTGTTCTTTACCTTTTTCACACTACGAAACAGGTTTGTATTCACCTTAAACACTGTTGCAGGGCAAGAGATTGTGTTTTAGACTAAAAGGGAATGCATTATAAGAAGAATCTTTACTTTGAAACTCTGTTCTTTACCTTTTTCAGACTATGAAACAGCTTTGTATTCACCTTAAACACTCTTTCAGGGCAAGAGATTGTGTTTTAGACTAAAAGGAAATTCATTATAAGAAGAATCTTTACTTTGAAACTCTGTTCTTTACCTTTTTCACACTATGAAACAGCTTTGTATTCAACTTAAACACTGTTTCAGAGCAAGACATCTTGTTTTTAACCAAATTGAATAACTTACAATGTGTTAAGAAAACACATATTTCAAGTGAAAAGAGTTTATACAGGGGAGAAACAAGGTGTTTGTAATATGACAATTTAAAGTAATTGCAACTCTGTTTGAACACGTCTCACCACAACGAAACAGGGTTTCTATGCATTGTAATCGGCTTATACAGCGTTTCAGAGCAAGAAATATTGTTTTTATCCAAACTGAACAACTTACAATATCCTAAGAAAACACATATTTCAAGTGAAAAGAGTTTATACAGGGGAGAAACAAGTTGTTTTAACATGGCTCTAATGTGACCCTTGAAAGTAATTGCAACTCTGTTTTTACACCTCTAACCACAAGGAGGCAACCTTTCCACGCATAATAATTGGCTTATACATAGTTTCAGAGCAAGAAATATTGTTTTTAACCAAACTGAACAACTTAACCATTTAAAGTAATTGCAACTCTGTTTGTACACCTCTAACCAGAACGAAACAGGGTTTCTATGCATTGTAATCAGCTTATACACTGTTTCAGAGCAAGACATCTTGTTTTTAACCAAATTGAAAAGCTTAAACACTGTTTCAGGGCAAGAGATTGTGTTTTAGACTAAAAGGGAATGCATTATAAGAAGAATCTTTACTTGGAAACTCTGTTCTTTACCTTTTTCAGACTATGAAACAGCTTTGTATTCACCTTAAACACTGTTTCAGGGCAAGAGATTGTGTTTTAGACTAAAAGGGAATGCATTATAAGAAGAATCTTTACTTTGAAACTCTGTTTTTTACCCTTTTCACACTATGAAACAGCTTTGTATTCACCTTAAACACTGTTTCAGGGCAAGAGATTGTGTTTTAGACTAAAAGAGAATGCATTATAAGAAGAATATTTACTTTGAAACTCTGTTCTTTACCTTTTTCACACTATGAAACAGCTTTGTATTCACCTTAAACACTGTTGCAGGGCAAGAGATTGTGTTTTAGACTAAAAGGGAATGCATTATAAGAAGAATCTTTACTTTGAAACTCTGTTCTTTACCTTATTCACACTATGAAACAGCTTTGTATTCACCTTAAACACTCTTTCAGGGCAAGAGATTGTGTTTTAGACTAAAAGGGAATGCATTATAAGAAGAATATTTACTTTGAAACTCTGTTCTTTACCTTTTTCACACTATTTAACAGCTTTGTATTCACCTTAAACACTGTTGCAGGGCAAGAGATTGTGTTTTAGACTAAAAGGGAATGCATTATAAGAAGAATCTTTACTTAGAAACTCTGTTCTTTACCTTTTTCACACTATGAAACAGCTTTGTATTCAACTTAAACACTGTTTCAGAGCAAGACATCTTGTTTTTAACCAAATTGAATAACTTACAATGTGTTAAGAAAACACATATTTCAAGTGAAAAGCGTTTATACAGGGGAGAAACAAGGTGTTTGTAATATGACAATTTAAAGTAATTGCAACTCTGTTTGAACACGTCTCACCACAACGAAACAGGGTTTCTATGCATTGTAATCGGCTTATACAGCGTTTCAGAGCAAGAAATATTGTTTTTATCCAAACTGAACAACTTACAATATCCTAAGAAAACACATATTTCAAGTGAAAAGAGTTTATACAGGGGAGAAACAAGTTGTTTTAACATGGTTCTAATGTGACCCTTGAAAGTAATTGCAACTCTGTTTTTACACCTCTAACCACAAGGAGGCAACGTTTCCACGCATTATAATTGGCTTATACATAGTTTCAGAGCAAGAAATATTGTTTTTAACCAAATTGAAAAGCTTAAACACTGTTTCAGGGCAAGAGATTGTGTTTTAGACTAAAAGGGAATGCATTATAAGAAGAATCTTTACTTTGAAACTCTGTTCTTTACCTTTTTCACACTACGAAACAGGTTTGTATTCACCTTAAACACTGTTGCAGGGCAAGCGATTGTGTTTTAGACTAAAAGGGAATACATTATAAGAAGAATCTTTACTTTGAAACTCTGTTCTTTACCTTTTTCAGACTATGAAACAGCTTTGTATTCACCTTAAACACTGTTTCAGGGCAAGAGATTGTGTTTTAGACTAAAAGGGAATGCATTATAAGAAGAATCTTTACTTTGAAACTCTGTTCTTTACCTTTTTCACACTACGAAACAGGTTTGTATTCACCTTAAACACTGTTTCAGGGCAAGAGATTGTGTTTTAGACTAAAAGGGAATGCATTATAAGAAGAATCTTTACTTTGAAACTCTGTTCTTTACCTTTTTCACACTACGAAACAGGTTTGTATTCACCTTAAACACTGTTTCAGGGCAAGAGATTGTGTTTTAGATTAAAAGGGAATGCATTATAAGAAGAATCTTTACTTTGAAACTCTGTTCTTTACCCTTTTCACACTATGAACCAGCTTTGTATTCACCTTAAACACTGTTGCAGGGCAAGCGATTGTGTTTTAGACTAAAAGGGAATGCATTATAAGAAGAATCTTTACTTTGAAACTCTGTTCTTTACCTTTTTCACACTACGAAACAGGTTTGTATTCAACTTAAACACTGTTGCAGGGCAAGCGATTGTGTTTTAGACTAAAAGGGAATGCATTATAAGAAGAATCTTTACTTTGAAAATCTGTTCTTTACCTTTTTCAGACTATGAAACAGCTTTGTATTCACCTTAAACACTCTTTCAGGGCAAGAGATTGTGTTTTAGACTAAAAGGGAATGCATTATAAGAAGAATCTTTACTTTGAAACTCTGTTCTTTGCATTTTTCACACTATGAAACAGCTTTGTATTCAACTTAAACACTGTTTCAGAGCAAGACATCTTGTTTTTAACCAAATTGAATAACTTACAATGTGTTAAGAAAACACATATTTCAAGTGAAAAGAGTTTATACAGGGGAGAAACAAGGTGTTTGTAATATGACAATTTAAAGTAATTGCAACTCTGTTTGTACACCTCTAACCACAAAGAAACAGGGCGTCTATGCATTGTAATCAGCTTATACACTGTTTCAGAGCAAGACATCTTGTTTTTAACCAAATTGAAAAGCTTAAACACTGTTTCAGGGCAAGAGATTGTGTTTTAGACTAAAAGGGAATGCATTATAAGAAGAATCTTTACTTTGAAACTCTGTTCTTTACCTTTTTCAGACTATGAAACAGCTTTGTATTCACCTTAAACACTTGCAGGGCAAGAGATTGTGTTTTAGACTAAAAGGGAATGCATTATAAGAAGAATCTTTACTTTGAAACTCTGTTCTTTACCTTTTTCTGACTAGGAAACAGCTTTGTATTCACCTTAAACACTCTTTCAGGGCAAGAGATTGTGTTTTAGACTAAAAGGGAATGCATTATAAGAAGAATCTTTACTTTGAAACTCTGTTCTTTACCTTTTTCACACTACGAAACAGGATTGTATTCAACTTAAACACTGTTGCAGGGCAAGCGATTGTGTTTTAGACTAAAAGGGAATGCATTATAAGAAGAATCTTTACTTTGAAAATCTGTTCTTTACCTTTTTCAGACTATGAAACAGCTTTGTATTCACCTTAAACACTCTTTCAGGGCAAGAGATTGTGTTTTAGACTAAAAGGGAATGCATTATAAGAAGAATATTTACTTTGAAACTCTGTTCTTTACCTTTTTCACACTATTTAACAGCTTTGTATTCACCTTAAACACTGTTGCAGGGCAAGAGATTGTGTTTTAGACTAAAAGGGAATGCATTATAAGAAGAATCTTTACTTAGAAACTCTGTTCTTTACCTTTTTCACACTATGAAACAGCTTTGTATTCAACTTAAACACTGTTTCAGAGCAAGACATCTTGTTTTTAACCAAATTGAATAACTTACAATGTGTTAAGAAAACACATATTTCAAGTGAAAAGCGTTTATACAGGGGAGAAACAAGGTGTTTGTAATATGACAATTTAAAGTAATTGCAACTCTGTTTGAACACGTCTCACCACAACGAAACAGGGTTTCTATGCATTGTAATCGGCTTATACAGCGTTTCAGAGCAAGAAATATTGTTTTTATCCAAACTGAACAACTTACAATATCCTAAGAAAACACATATTTCAAGTGAAAAGAGTTTATACAGGGGAGAAACAAGTTGTTTTAACATGGTTCTAATGTGACCCTTGAAAGTAATTGCAACTCTGTTTTTACACCTCTAACCACAAGGAGGCAACGTTTCCACGCATTATAATTGGCTTATACATAGTTTCAGAGCAAGAAATATTGTTTTTAACCAAATTGAAAAGCTTAAACACTGTTTCAGGGCAAGAGATTGTGTTTTAGACTAAAAGGGAATGCATTATAAGAAGAATCTTTACTTTGAAACTCTGTTCTTTACCTTTTTCACACTACGAAACAGGTTTGTATTCACCTTAAACACTGTTGCAGGGCAAGCGATTGTGTTTTAGACTAAAAGGGAATACATTATAAGAAGAATCTTTACTTTGAAACTCTGTTCTTTACCTTTTTCAGACTATGAAACAGCTTTGTATTCACCTTAAACACTGTTTCAGGGCAAGAGATTGTGTTTTAGACTAAAAGGGAATGCATTATAAGAAGAATCTTTACTTTGAAACTCTGTTCTTTACCTTTTTCACACTACGAAACAGGTTTGTATTCACCTTAAACACTGTTTCAGGGCAAGAGATTGTGTTTTAGACTAAAAGGGAATGCATTATAAGAAGAATCTTTACTTTGAAACTCTGTTCTTTACCTTTTTCACACTACGAAACAGGTTTGTATTCACCTTAAACACTGTTTCAGGGCAAGAGATTGTGTTTTAGATTAAAAGGGAATGCATTATAAGAAGAATCTTTACTTTGAAACTCTGTTCTTTACCCTTTTCACACTATGAACCAGCTTTGTATTCACCTTAAACACTGTTGCAGGGCAAGCGATTGTGTTTTAGACTAAAAGGGAATGCATTATAAGAAGAATCTTTACTTTGAAACTCTGTTCTTTACCTTTTTCACACTACGAAACAGGTTTGTATTCAACTTAAACACTGTTGCAGGGCAAGCGATTGTGTTTTAGACTAAAAGGGAATGCATTATAAGAAGAATCTTTACTTTGAAAATCTGTTCTTTACCTTTTTCAGACTATGAAACAGCTTTGTATTCACCTTAAACACTCTTTCAGGGCAAGAGATTGTGTTTTAGACTAAAAGGGAATGCATTATAAGAAGAATCTTTACTTTGAAACTCTGTTCTTTGCATTTTTCACACTATGAAACAGCTTTGTATTCAACTTAAACACTGTTTCAGAGCAAGACATCTTGTTTTTAACCAAATTGAATAACTTACAATGTGTTAAGAAAACACATATTTCAAGTGAAAAGAGTTTATACAGGGGAGAAACAAGGTGTTTGTAATATGACAATTTAAAGTAATTGCAACTCTGTTTGTACACCTCTAACCACAAAGAAACAGGGCGTCTATGCATTGTAATCAGCTTATACACTGTTTCAGAGCAAGACATCTTGTTTTTAACCAAATTGAAAAGCTTAAACACTGTTTCAGGGCAAGAGATTGTGTTTTAGACTAAAAGGGAATGCATTATAAGAAGAATCTTTACTTTGAAACTCTGTTCTTTACCTTTTTCACACTACGAAACAGGTTTGTATTCACCTTAAACACTGTTGCAGGGCAAGCGATTGTGTTTTAGACTAAAAGGGAATACATTATAAGAAGAATCTTTACTTTGAAACTCTGTTCTTTACCTTTTTCAGACTATGAAACAGCTTTGTATTCACCTTAAACACTGTTTCAGGGCAAGAGATTGTGTTTTAGACTAAAAGGGAATGCATTATAAGAAGAATCTTTACTTTGAAACTCTGTTCTTTACCTTTTTCACACTACGAAACAGGTTTGTATTCACCTTAAACACTGTTTCAGGGCAAGAGATTGTGTTTTAGACTAAAAGGGAATGCATTATAAGAAGAATCTTTACTTTGAAACTCTGTTCTTTACCTTTTTCACACTACGAAACAGGTTTGTATTCACCTTAAACACTGTTTCAGGGCAAGAGATTGTGTTTTAGATTAAAAGGGAATGCATTATAAGAAGAATCTTTACTTTGAAACTCTGTTCTTTACCCTTTTCACACTATGAACCAGCTTTGTATTCACCTTAAACACTGTTGCAGGGCAAGCGATTGTGTTTTAGACTAAAAGGGAATGCATTATAAGAAGAATCTTTACTTTGAAACTCTGTTCTTTACCTTTTTCACACTACGAAACAGGTTTGTATTCAACTTAAACACTGTTGCAGGGCAAGCGATTGTGTTTTAGACTAAAAGGGAATGCATTATAAGAAGAATCTTTACTTTGAAAATCTGTTCTTTACCTTTTTCAGACTATGAAACAGCTTTGTATTCACCTTAAACACTCTTTCAGGGCAAGAGATTGTGTTTTAGACTAAAAGGGAATGCATTATAAGAAGAATCTTTACTTTGAAACTCTGTTCTTTGCATTTTTCACACTATGAAACAGCTTTGTATTCAACTTAAACACTGTTTCAGAGCAAGACATCTTGTTTTTAACCAAATTGAATAACTTACAATGTGTTAAGAAAACACATATTTCAAGTGAAAAGAGTTTATACAGGGGAGAAACAAGGTGTTTGTAATATGACAATTTAAAGTAATTGCAACTCTGTTTGTACACCTCTAACCACAAAGAAACAGGGCGTCTATGCATTGTAATCAGCTTATACACTGTTTCAGAGCAAGACATCTTGTTTTTAACCAAATTGAAAAGCTTAAACACTGTTTCAGGGCAAGAGATTGTGTTTTAGACTAAAAGGGAATGCATTATAAGAAGAATCTTTACTTTGAAACTCTGTTCTTTACCTTTTTCAGACTATGAAACAGCTTTGTATTCACCTTAAACACTTGCAGGGCAAGAGATTGTGTTTTAGACTAAAAGGGAATGCATTATAAGAAGAATCTTTACTTTGAAACTGTTCTTTACCTTTTTCTGACTAGGAAACAGCTTTGTATTCACCTTAAACACTCTTTCAGGGCAAGAGATTGTGTTTTAGACTAAAAGGGAATGCATTATAAGAAGAATCTTTACTTTGAAACTCTGTTCTTTACCTTTTTCACACTACGAAACAGGTTTGTATTCAACTTAAACACTGTTGCAGGGCAAGCGATTGTGTTTTAGACTAAAAGGGAATGCATTATAAGAAGAATCTTTACTTTGAAAATCTGTTCTTTACCTTTTTCAGACTATGAAACAGCTTTGTATTCACCTTAAACACTCTTTCAGGGCAAGAGATTGTGTTTTAGACTAAAAGGGAATGCATTATAAGAAGAATATTTACTTTGAAACTCTGTTCTTTACCTTTTTCACACTATTTAACAGCTTTGTATTCACCTTAAACACTGTTGCAGGGCAAGAGATTGTGTTTTAGACTAAAAGGGAATGCATTATAAGAAGAATCTTTACTTAGAAACTCTGTTCTTTACCTTTTTCACACTATGAAACAGCTTTGTATTCAACTTAAACACTGTTTCAGAGCAAGACATCTTGTTTTTAACCAAATTGAATAACTTACAATGTGTTAAGAAAACACATATTTCAAGTGAAAAGCGTTTATACAGGGGAGAAACAAGGTGTTTGTAATATGACAATTTAAAGTAATTGCAACTCTGTTTGAACACGTCTCACCACAACGAAACAGGGTTTCTATGCATTGTAATCGGCTTATACAGCGTTTCAGAGCAAGAAATATTGTTTTTATCCAAACTGAACAACTTACAATATCCTAAGAAAACACATATTTCAAGTGAAAAGAGTTTATACAGGGGAGAAACAAGTTGTTTTAACATGGTTCTAATGTGACCCTTGAAAGTAATTGCAACTCTGTTTTTACACCTCTAACCACAAGGAGGCAACGTTTCCACGCATTATAATTGGCTTATACATAGTTTCAGAGCAAGAAATATTGTTTTTAACCAAATTGAAAAGCTTAAACACTGTTTCAGGGCAAGAGATTGTGTTTTAGACTAAAAGGGAATGCATTATAAGAAGAATCTTTACTTTGAAACTCTGTTCTTTACCTTTTTCACACTACGAAACAGGTTTGTATTCACCTTAAACACTGTTGCAGGGCAAGCGATTGTGTTTTAGACTAAAAGGGAATACATTATAAGAAGAATCTTTACTTTGAAACTCTGTTCTTTACCTTTTTCAGACTATGAAACAGCTTTGTATTCACCTTAAACACTGTTTCAGGGCAAGAGATTGTGTTTTAGACTAAAAGGGAATGCATTATAAGAAGAATCTTTACTTTGAAACTCTGTTCTTTACCTTTTTCACACTACGAAACAGGTTTGTATTCACCTTAAACACTGTTTCAGGGCAAGAGATTGTGTTTTAGACTAAAAGGGAATGCATTATAAGAAGAATCTTTACTTTGAAACTCTGTTCTTTACCTTTTTCACACTACGAAACAGGTTTGTATTCACCTTAAACACTGTTTCAGGGCAAGAGATTGTGTTTTAGATTAAAAGGGAATGCATTATAAGAAGAATCTTTACTTTGAAACTCTGTTCTTTACCCTTTTCACACTATGAACCAGCTTTGTATTCACCTTAAACACTGTTGCAGGGCAAGCGATTGTGTTTTAGACTAAAAGGGAATGCATTATAAGAAGAATCTTTACTTTGAAACTCTGTTCTTTACCTTTTTCACACTACGAAACAGGTTTGTATTCAACTTAAACACTGTTGCAGGGCAAGCGATTGTGTTTTAGACTAAAAGGGAATGCATTATAAGAAGAATCTTTACTTTGAAAATCTGTTCTTTACCTTTTTCAGACTATGAAACAGCTTTGTATTCACCTTAAACACTCTTTCAGGGCAAGAGATTGTGTTTTAGACTAAAAGGGAATGCATTATAAGAAGAATCTTTACTTTGAAACTCTGTTCTTTGCATTTTTCACACTATGAAACAGCTTTGTATTCAACTTAAACACTGTTTCAGAGCAAGACATCTTGTTTTTAACCAAATTGAATAACTTACAATGTGTTAAGAAAACACATATTTCAAGTGAAAAGAGTTTATACAGGGGAGAAACAAGGTGTTTGTAATATGACAATTTAAAGTAATTGCAACTCTGTTTGTACACCTCTAACCACAAAGAAACAGGGCGTCTATGCATTGTAATCAGCTTATACACTGTTTCAGAGCAAGACATCTTGTTTTTAACCAAATTGAAAAGCTTAAACACTGTTTCAGGGCAAGAGATTGTGTTTTAGACTAAAAGGGAATGCATTATAAGAAGAATCTTTACTTTGAAACTCTGTTCTTTACCTTTTTCAGACTATGAAACAGCTTTGTATTCACCTTAAACACTTGCAGGGCAAGAGATTGTGTTTTAGACTAAAAGGGAATGCATTATAAGAAGAATCTTTACTTTGAAACTCTGTTCTTTACCTTTTTCTGACTAGGAAACAGCTTTGTATTCACCTTAAACACTCTTTCAGGGCAAGAGATTGTGTTTTAGACTAAAAGGGAATGCATTATAAGAAGAATCTTTACTTTGAAACTCTGTTCTTTACCTTTTTCACACTACGAAACAGGTTTGTATTCACCTTAAACACTGTTGCAGGGCAAGCGATTGTGTTTTAGACTAAAAGGGAATACATTATAAGAAGAATCTTTACTTTGAAACTCTGTTCTTTACCTTTTTCAGACTATGAAACAGCTTTGTATTCACCTTAAACACTGTTTCAGGGCAAGAGATTGTGTTTTAGACTAAAAGGGAATGCATTATAAGAAGAATCTTTACTTTGAAACTCTGTTCTTTACCTTTTTCACACTACAAAACAGGTTTGTATTCACCTTAAACACTGTTGCAGGGCAAGCGATTGTGTTTTAGACTAAAAGGGAATGCATTATAAGAAGAATCTTTACTTTGAAACTCTGTTCTTTACCTTTTTCACACTACGAAACAGGTTTGTATTCACCTTAAACACTGTTTCAGGGCAAGAGATTGTGTTTTAGATTAAAAGGGAATGCATTATAAGAAGAATCTTTACTTTGAAACTCTGTTCTTTACCTTTTTCACACTACGAAACAGGTTTGTATTCACCTTAAACACTGTTTCAGGGCAAGAGATTGTGTTTTAGACTAAAAGGGAATGCATTATAAGAAGAATCTTTACTTTGAAACTCTGTTCTTTACCTTTTTCACACTACGAAACAGGTTTGTATTCACCTTAAACACTGTTTCAGGGCAAGAGATTGTGTTTTAGATTAAAAGGGAATGCATTATAAGAAGAATCTTTACTTTGAAACTCTGTTCTTTACCCTTTTCACACTATGAACCAGCTTTGTATTCACCTTAAACACTGTTGCAGGGCAAGCGATTGTGTTTTAGACTAAAAGGGAATGCATTATAAGAAGAATCTTTACTTTGAAACTCTGTTCTTTACCTTTTTCACACTACGAAACAGGTTTGTATTCAACTTAAACACTGTTGCAGGGCAAGCGATTGTGTTTTAGACTAAAAGGGAATGCATTATAAGAAGAATCTTTACTTTGAAAATCTGTTCTTTACCTTTTTCAGACTATGAAACAGCTTTGTATTCACCTTAAACACTCTTTCAGGGCAAGAGATTGTGTTTTAGACTAAAAGGGAATGCATTATAAGAAGAATCTTTACTTTGAAACTCTGTTCTTTGCATTTTTCACACTATGAAACAGCTTTGTATTCAACTTAAACACTGTTTCAGAGCAAGACATCTTGTTTTTAACCAAATTGAATAACTTACAATGTGTTAAGAAAACACATATTTCAAGTGAAAAGAGTTTATACAGGGGAGAAACAAGGTGTTTGTAATATGACAATTTAAAGTAATTGCAACTCTGTTTGTACACCTCTAACCACAAAGAAACAGGGCGTCTATGCATTGTAATCAGCTTATACACTGTTTCAGAGCAAGACATCTTGTTTTTAACCAAATTGAAAAGCTTAAACACTGTTTCAGGGCAAGAGATTGTGTTTTAGACTAAAAGGGAATGCATTATAAGAAGAATCTTTACTTTGAAACTCTGTTCTTTACCTTTTTCAGACTATGAAACAGCTTTGTATTCACCTTAAACACTTGCAGGGCAAGAGATTGTGTTTTAGACTAAAAGGGAATGCATTATAAGAAGAATCTTTACTTTGAAACTCTGTTCTTTACCTTTTTCTGACTAGGAAACAGCTTTGTATTCACCTTAAACACTCTTTCAGGGCAAGAGATTGTGTTTTAGACTAAAAGGGAATGCATTATAAGAAGAATCTTTACTTTGAAACTCTGTTCTTTACCTTTTTCACACTACGAAACAGGTTTGTATTCACCTTAAACACTGTTGCAGGGCAAGCGATTGTGTTTTAGACTAAAAGGGAATACATTATAAGAAGAATCTTTACTTTGAAACTCTGTTCTTTACCTTTTTCAGACTATGAAACAGCTTTGTATTCACCTTAAACACTGTTTCAGGGCAAGAGATTGTGTTTTAGACTAAAAGGGAATGCATTATAAGAAGAATCTTTACTTTGAAACTCTGTTCTTTACCTTTTTCACACTACAAAACAGGTTTGTATTCACCTTAAACACTGTTGCAGGGCAAGCGATTGTGTTTTAGACTAAAAGGGAATGCATTATAAGAAGAATCTTTACTTTGAAACTCTGTTCTTTACCTTTTTCACACTACGAAACAGGTTTGTATTCACCTTAAACACTGTTTCAGGGCAAGAGATTGTGTTTTAGATTAAAAGGGAATGCATTATAAGAAGAATCTTTACTTTGAAACTCTGTTCTTTACCTTTTTCACACTACGAAACAGGTTTGTATTCACCTTAAACACTGTTTCAGGGCAAGAGATTGTGTTTTAGACTAAAAGGGAATGCATTATAAGAAGAATCTTTACTTTGAAACTCTGTTCTTTACCTTTTTCACACTACGAAACAGGTTTGTATTCACCTTAAACACTGTTTCAGGGCAAGAGATTGTGTTTTAGATTAAAAGGGAATGCATTATAAGAAGAATCTTTACTTTGAAACTCTGTTCTTTACCCTTTTCACACTATGAACCAGCTTTGTATTCACCTTAAACACTGTTGCAGGGCAAGCGATTGTGTTTTAGACTAAAAGGGAATGCATTATAAGAAGAATCTTTACTTTGAAACTCTGTTCTTTACCTTTTTCACACTACGAAACAGGTTTGTATTCAACTTAAACACTGTTGCAGGGCAAGCGATTGTGTTTTAGACTAAAAGGGAATGCATTATAAGAAGAATCTTTACTTTGAAAATCTGTTCTTTACCTTTTTCAGACTATGAAACAGCTTTGTATTCACCTTAAACACTCTTTCAGGGCAAGAGATTGTGTTTTAGACTAAAAGGGAATGCATTATAAGAAGAATCTTTACTTTGAAACTCTGTTCTTTGCCTTTTTCACACTATGAAACAGCTTTGTATTCAACTTAAACACTGTTTCAGAGCAAGACATCTTGTTTTTAACCAAATTGAATAACTTACAATGTGTGAAGAAAACACATATTTCAAGTGAAAAGAGTTTATACAGGGGAGAAACAAGGTGTTTGTAATATGACAATTTAAAGTAATTGCAACTCTGTTTGTACACCTCTAACCACAAAGAAACAGGGCGTCTATGCATTGTAATCAGCTTATACACTGTTTCAGAGCAAGACATCTTGTTTTTAACCAAATTGAAAAGCTTAAACACTGTTTCAGGGCAAGAGATTGTGTTTTAGACTAAAAGGGAATGCATTATAAGAAGAATCTTTACTTTGAAACTCTGTTCTTTACCTTTTTCAGACTATGAAACAGCTTTGTATTCACCTTAAACACTTGCAGGGCAAGAGATTGTGTTTTAGACTAAAAGGGAATGCATTATAAGAAGAATCTTTACTTTGAAACTCTGTTCTTTACCTTTTTCTGACTAGGAAACAGCTTTGTATTCACCTTAAACACTCTTTCAGGGCAAGAGATTGTGTTTTAGACTAAAAGGGAATGCATTATAAGAAGAATCTTTACTTTGAAACTCTGTTCTTTACCTTTTTCACACTACGAAACAGGTTTGTATTCAACTTAAACACTGTTGCAGGGCAAGCGATTGTGTTTTAGACTAAAAGGGAATGCATTATAAGAAGAATCTTTACTTTGAAAATCTGTTCTTTACCTTTTTCAGACTATGAAACAGCTTTGTATTCACCTTAAACACTCTTTCAGGGCAAGAGATTGTGTTTTAGACTAAAAGGGAATGCATTATAAGAAGAATATTTACTTTGAAACTCTGTTCTTTACCTTTTTCACACTATTTAACAGCTTTGTATTCACCTTAAACACTGTTGCAGGGCAAGAGATTGTGTTTTAGACTAAAAGGGAATGCATTATAAGAAGAATCTTTACTTAGAAACTCTGTTCTTTACCTTTTTCACACTATGAAACAGCTTTGTATTCAACTTAAACACTGTTTCAGAGCAAGACATCTTGTTTTTAACCAAATTGAATAACTTACAATGTGTTAAGAAAACACATATTTCAAGTGAAAAGCGTTTATACAGGGGAGAAACAAGGTGTTTGTAATATGACAATTTAAAGTAATTGCAACTCTGTTTGAACACGTCTCACCACAACGAAACAGGGTTTCTATGCATTGTAATCGGCTTATACAGCGTTTCAGAGCAAGAAATATTGTTTTTATCCAAACTGAACAACTTACAATATCCTAAGAAAACACATATTTCAAGTGAAAAGAGTTTATACAGGGGAGAAACAAGTTGTTTTAACATGGTTCTAATGTGACCCTTGAAAGTAATTGCAACTCTGTTTTTACACCTCTAACCACAAGGAGGCAACGTTTCCACGCATTATAATTGGCTTATACATAGTTTCAGAGCAAGAAATATTGTTTTTAACCAAATTGAAAAGCTTAAACACTGTTTCAGGGCAAGAGATTGTGTTTTAGACTAAAAGGGAATGCATTATAAGAAGAATCTTTACTTTGAAACTCTGTTCTTTACCTTTTTCACACTACGAAACAGGTTTGTATTCACCTTAAACACTGTTGCAGGGCAAGCGATTGTGTTTTAGACTAAAAGGGAATACATTATAAGAAGAATCTTTACTTTGAAACTCTGTTCTTTACCTTTTTCAGACTATGAAACAGCTTTGTATTCACCTTAAACACTGTTTCAGGGCAAGAGATTGTGTTTTAGACTAAAAGGGAATGCATTATAAGAAGAATCTTTACTTTGAAACTCTGTTCTTTACCTTTTTCACACTACGAAACAGGTTTGTATTCACCTTAAACACTGTTTCAGGGCAAGAGATTGTGTTTTAGACTAAAAGGGAATGCATTATAAGAAGAATCTTTACTTTGAAACTCTGTTCTTTACCTTTTTCACACTACGAAACAGGTTTGTATTCACCTTAAACACTGTTTCAGGGCAAGAGATTGTGTTTTAGATTAAAAGGGAATGCATTATAAGAAGAATCTTTACTTTGAAACTCTGTTCTTTACCCTTTTCACACTATGAACCAGCTTTGTATTCACCTTAAACACTGTTGCAGGGCAAGCGATTGTGTTTTAGACTAAAAGGGAATGCATTATAAGAAGAATCTTTACTTTGAAACTCTGTTCTTTACCTTTTTCACACTACGAAACAGGTTTGTATTCAACTTAAACACTGTTGCAGGGCAAGCGATTGTGTTTTAGACTAAAAGGGAATGCATTATAAGAAGAATCTTTACTTTGAAAATCTGTTCTTTACCTTTTTCAGACTATGAAACAGCTTTGTATTCACCTTAAACACTCTTTCAGGGCAAGAGATTGTGTTTTAGACTAAAAGGGAATGCATTATAAGAAGAATCTTTACTTTGAAACTCTGTTCTTTGCATTTTTCACACTATGAAACAGCTTTGTATTCACCTTAAACACTGTTTCAGGGCAAGAGATTGTGTTTTAGACTAACAGGGAATGCATTATAAGAAGAATCTTTACTTAGAAACTCTGTTCTTTACCTTTTTCACACTATGAAACAGCTTTGTATTCAACTTAAACACTGTTTCAGAGCAAGACATCTTGTTTTTAACCAAATTGAATAACTTACAATGTGTTAAGAAAACACATATTTCAAGTGAAAAGCGTTTATACAGGGGAGAAACAAGGTGTTTGTAATATGACAATTTAAAGTAATTGCAACTCTGTTTGAACACGTCTCACCACAACGAAACAGGGTTTCTATGCATTGTAATCGGCTTAAACAGCGTTTCAGAGCAAGAAATATTGTTTTTATCCAAACTGAACAACTTACAATATCCTAAGAAAACACATATTTCAAGTGAAAAGAGTTTATACAGGGGAGAAACAAGTTGTTTTAACATGGTTCTAATGTGACCCTTGAATGTAATTGCAACTCTGTTTTTACACCTCTAACCACAAGGAGGCAACGTTTCCACGCATTATAATTGGCTTATACATAGTTTCAGAGTAAGAAATATTGTTTTTAACCAAACTGAACAACTTAACCATTTAAAGTAATTGCAACTCTGTTTGTACACCTCTAACCAGAACGAAACAGGGTTTCTATGCATTGTAATCAGCTTATACAGCGTTTCAGAGCAAGACATATTGTTTTTGACCAAACTGAATAACTTACAATATCCTAAGAAAACACATATTTCAAGTGAAAAGAGTTTATACAGGGGAGAAACAAGGTGTTTGATATATGACAATTTAAGGTAATTGCAACTCTGTTTGTACACCTCTAACCACAAAGAAACAGGGCGTCTATGCATTGTAATCAGCTTATACACTGTTTCAGAGCAAGACATCTTGTTTTTAACCAAATTGAAAAGCTTAAACACTGTTTCAGGGCAAGAGATTGTGTTTTAGACTAAAAGGGAATGCATTATAAGAAGAATCTTTACTTTGAAACTCTGTTCTTTACCTTTTTCAGACTATGAAACAGCTTTGTATTCACCTTAAACACTTGCAGGGCAAGAGATTGTGTTATAGACTAAAAGGGAATGCATTATAAGAAGAATCTTTACTTAGAAACTCTGTTCTTTACCTTTTTCACACTATGAAACAGCTTTGTATTCACCTTAAACACTGTTTCAGGGCAAGAGATTGTGTTTTAGACTAACAGGGAATGCATTATAAGAAGAATCTTTACTTAGAAACTCTGTTCTTTACCTTTTTCACACTATGAAACAGCTTTGTATTCAACTTAAACACTGTTTCAGAGCAAGACATCTTGTTTTTAACCAAATTGAATAACTTACAATGTGTTAAGAAAACACATATTTCAAGTGAAAAGAGTTTATACAGGGGAGAAACAAGGTGTTTGTAATATGACAATTTAAAGTAATTGCAACTCTGTTTGTACACCTCTAACCACAAAGAAACAGGGCGTCTATGCATTGTAATCAGCTTATACACTGTTTCAGAGCAAGACATCTTGTTTTTAACCAAATTGAAAAGCTTAAACACTGTTTCAGGGCAAGAGATTGTGTTTTAGACTAAAAGGGAATGCATTATAAGAAGAATCTTTACTTTGAAACTCTGTTCTTTACCTTTTTCAGACTATGAAACAGCTTTGTATTCACCTTAAACACTTGCAGGGCAAGAGATTGTGTTTTAGACTAAAAGGGAATGCATTATAAGAAGAATCTTTACTTTGAAACTCTGTTCTTTACCTTTTTCTGACTAGGAAACAGCTTTGTATTCACCTTAAACACTCTTTCAGGGCAAGAGATTGTGTTTTAGACTAAAAGGGAATGCATTATAAGAAGAATCTTTACTTTGAAACTCTGTTCTTTACCTTTTTCACACTACGAAACAGGTTTGTATTCACCTTAAACACTGTTGCAGGGCAAGCGATTGTGTTTTAGACTAAAAGGGAATACATTATAAGAAGAATCTTTACTTTGAAACTCTGTTCTTTACCTTTTTCAGACTATGAAACAGCTTTGTATTCACCTTAAACACTGTTTCAGGGCAAGAGATTGTGTTTTAGACTAAAAGGGAATGCATTATAAGAAGAATCTTTACTTTGAAACTCTGTTCTTTACCTTTTTCACACTACAAAACAGGTTTGTATTCACCTTAAACACTGTTGCAGGGCAAGCGATTGTGTTTTAGACTAAAAGGGAATGCATTATAAGAAGAATCTTTACTTTGAAACTCTGTTCTTTACCTTTTTCACACTACGAAACAGGTTTGTATTCACCTTAAACACTGTTTCAGGGCAAGAGATTGTGTTTTAGATTAAAAGGGAATGCATTATAAGAAGAATCTTTACTTTGAAACTCTGTTCTTTACCTTTTTCACACTACGAAACAGGTTTGTATTCACCTTAAACACTGTTTCAGGGCAAGAGATTGTGTTTTAGACTAAAAGGGAATGCATTATAAGAAGAATCTTTACTTTGAAACTCTGTTCTTTACCTTTTTCACACTACGAAACAGGTTTGTATTCACCTTAAACACTGTTTCAGGGCAAGAGATTGTGTTTTAGATTAAAAGGGAATGCATTATAAGAAGAATCTTTACTTTGAAACTCTGTTCTTTACCCTTTTCACACTATGAACCAGCTTTGTATTCACCTTAAACACTGTTGCAGGGCAAGCGATTGTGTTTTAGACTAAAAGGGAATGCATTATAAGAAGAATCTTTACTTTGAAACTCTGTTCTTTACCTTTTTCACACTACGAAACAGGTTTGTATTCAACTTAAACACTGTTGCAGGGCAAGCGATTGTGTTTTAGACTAAAAGGGAATGCATTATAAGAAGAATCTTTACTTTGAAAATCTGTTCTTTACCTTTTTCAGACTATGAAACAGCTTTGTATTCACCTTAAACACTCTTTCAGGGCAAGAGATTGTGTTTTAGACTAAAAGGGAATGCATTATAAGAAGAATCTTTACTTTGAAACTCTGTTCTTTGCCTTTTTCACACTATGAAACAGCTTTGTATTCAACTTAAACACTGTTTCAGAGCAAGACATCTTGTTTTTAACCAAATTGAATAACTTACAATGTGTGAAGAAAACACATATTTCAAGTGAAAAGAGTTTATACAGGGGAGAAACAAGGTGTTTGTAATATGACAATTTAAAGTAATTGCAACTCTGTTTGTACACCTCTAACCACAAAGAAACAGGGCGTCTATGCATTGTAATCAGCTTATACACTGTTTCAGAGCAAGACATCTTGTTTTTAACCAAATTGAAAAGCTTAAACACTGTTTCAGGGCAAGAGATTGTGTTTTAGACCCAAATGGGAATGCATTATAAGAAGAATCTTTACTTTGAAACTCTGTTCTTTACCTTTTTCACACTATGAAACAGCTTTGAATTCACCTTAAACACTGTTTCAGGGCAAGAGATTGTGTTTTGGACTAAAAGGGAATGCATTATAAGAAGAATCTTTACTTTGAAACTCTGTTCTTTACCTTTTTCACATAACGAAACAGGTTTGTATTCACCTTAAACACTGTTGCAGGGCAAGCGATTGTGTTTTAGACTAAAAGGGAATGCATTATAAGAAGAATCTTTACTTTGAAACTCTGTTCTTTACCTTTTTCTGACTAGGAAACAGCTTTGTATTCACCTTAAACACTCTTTCAGGGCAAGAGATTGTGTTTTAGACTAAAAGGGAATGCATTATAAGAAGAATCTTTACTTTGAAACTCTGTTCTTTACCTTTTTCACACTACGAAACAGGTTTGTATTCACCTTAAACACTGTTGCAGGGCAAGCGATTGTGTTTTAGACTAAAAGGGAATACATTATAAGAAGAATCTTTACTTTGAAACTCTGTTCTTTACCTTTTTCACACTATGAAACAGCTTTGTATTCACCTTAAACACTGTTTCAGGGCAAGAGATTGTGTTTTAGATTAAAAGGGAATGCATTATAAGAAGAATCTTTACTTTGAAACTCTGTTCTTTACCCTTTTCACACTATGAACCAGCTTTGTATTCACCTTAAACACTGTTTCAGGGCAAGAGATTGTGTTTTAGACTAAAAGGGAATGCATTATAAGAAGAATCTTTACTTTGAAACTCTGTTCTTTACCTTTTTCACACTGCGAAACAGGTTTGTATTCACCTTAAACACTGTTGCAGGGCAAGCGATTGTGTTTTAGACTAAAAGGGAATGCATTATAAGAAGAATCTTTACTTTGAAACTCTGTTCTTTACCTTTTTCAGAGTATGAAACAGCTTTGTATTCACCTTAAACACTCTTTCAGGGCAAGAGATTGTGTTTTAGACTAAAAGGGAATGCATTATAAGAAGAATCTTTACTTTGAAACTCTGTTCTTTACCTTTTTCACACTATGAAACAGCTTTGTATTCAACTTAAACACTGTTTCAGAGCAAGACATCTTGTTTTTAACCAAATTGAATAACTTACAATGTGTTAAGAAAACACATATTTCAAGTGAAAAGAGTTTATACAGGGGAGAAACAAGGTGTTTGTAATATGACAATTTAAAGTAATTGCAACTCTGTTTGAACACGTCTCACCACAACGAAACAGGGTTTCTATGCATTGTAATCGGCTTATACAGCGTTTCAGAGCAAGAAATATTGTTTTTATCCAAACTGAACAACTTACAATATCCTAAGAAAACACATATTTCAAGTGAAAAGAGTTTATACAGGGGAGAAACAAGTTGTTTTAACATGGTTCTAATGTGACCCTTGAAAGTAAATGCAACTCTGTTTTTACACCTCTAACCACAAGGAGGCAACGTTTCCACGCATTATAATTGGCTTATACATAGTTTCAGAGCAAGAAATATTGTTTTTAACCAAACTGAACAACTTAACCATTTAAAGTAATTGCAACTCTGTTTGTACACCTCTAACCAGAACGAAACAGGGTTTCTATGCATTGTAATCAGCTTATACAGCGTTTCAGAGCAAGACATATTGTTTTTGACCAAACTGAATAACTTACAATATCCTAAGAAAACACATATTTCAAGTGAAAAGAGTTTATACAGGGGAGAAACAAGGTGTTTGATATATGACAATTTAAGGTAATTGCAACTCTGTTTGTACACCTCTAACCACAAAGAAACAGGGCGTCTATGCATTGTAATCAGCTTATACACTGTTTCAGAGCAAGACATCTTGTTTTTAACCAAATTGAAAAGCTTAAACACTGTTTCAGGGGAAGAGATTGTGTTTTAGACCAAAAGGGAATGCATTATAAGAAGAATCTTTACTTTGAAACTCTGTTCTTTACCTTTTTCAGACTATGAAACAGCTTTGTATTCACCTTAAACACTGTTTCAGAGCAAGACATCTTGTTTTTAACCAAATTGAATAACTTACAATGTGTTAAGAAAACACATATTTCAAGTGAAAAGAGTTTATACAGGGGAGAAACAAGGTGTTTGTAATATGACAATTTAAAGTAATTGCAACTCTGTTTGAACACGTCTCACCACAACGAAACAGGGTTTCTATGCATTGTAATCGGCTTATACAGCGTTTCAGAGCAAGAAATATTGTTTTTATCCAAACTGAACAACTTACAATATCCTAAGAAAACACATATTTCAAGTGAAAAGAGTTTATACAGGGGAGAAACAAGTTGTTTTAACATGGTTCTAATGTGACCCTTGAAAGTAATTGCAACTCTGTTTTTACACCTCTAACCACAAGGAGGCAACGTTTCCACGCATTATAATTGGCTTATACATAGTTTCAGAGCAAGAAATATTGTTTTTAACCAAACTGAACAACTTAACCATTTAAAGTAATTGCAACTCTGTTTGTACACCTCTAACCAGAACGAAACAGGGTTTCTATGCATTGTAATCAGCTTATACAGCGTTTCAGAGCAAGACATATTGTTTTTGACCAAACTGAATAACTTACAATATCCTAAGAAAACACATATTTCAAGTGAAAAGAGTTTATACAGGGGAGAAACAAGGTGTTTGATATATGACAATTTAAGGTAATTGCAACTCTGTTTGTACACCTCTAACCACAAAGAAACAGGGCGTCTATGCATTGTAGTCAGCTTATACACTGTTTCAGAGCAAGACATCTTGTTTTTAACCAAATTGAAAAGCTTAAACACTGTTTCAGGGCAAGAGATTGTGTTTTAGACTAAAAGGGAATGCATTATAAGAAGAATCTTTACTTTGAAACTCTGTTCTTTACCTTTTTCACACTACGAAACAGGTTTGTATTCACCTTAAAAACTGTTGCTGGGCAAGCGATTGTGTTTTAGACTAAAAGGGAATGCATTATAAGAAGAATCTTTACTTTGAAACTCTGTTCTTTACCTTTTTCACACTACGAAACAGGTTTGTATTCAACTTAAACACTGTTGCAGGGCAAGCGATTGTGTTTTAGACTAAAAGGGAATGCATTATAATAAGAATCTTTACTTTGAAAATCTGTTCTTTACCTTTTTCAGACTATGAAACAGCTTTGTATTCACCTTAAACACTCTTTCAGGGCAAGAGATTGTGTTTTAGACTAAAAGGGAATGCATTATAAGAAGAATCTTTACTTTGAAACTCTGTTCTTTGCCTTTTTCACACTATGAAACAGCTTTGTATTCAACTTAAACACTGTTTCAGAGCAAGACATCTTGTTTTTAACCAAATTGAATAACTTACAATGTGTTAAGAAAACACATATTTCAAGTGAAAAGAGTTTATACAGGGGAGAAACAAGGTGTTTGTAATATGACAATTTAAAGTAATTGCAACTCTGTTTGAACACGTCTCACCACAATGAAACAGGGTTTCTATGCATTGTAATCGGCTTATACAGCGTTTCAGAGCAAGAAATATTGTTTTTATCCAAACTGAACAACTTACAATATCCTAAGAAAACACATATTTCAAGTGAAAAGAGTTTATACAGGGGAGAAACAAGTTGTTTTAACATGGTTCTAATGTGACCCCTGAAAGTAATTGCAACTCTGTTTTTACACCTCTAACCACAAGGAGGCAACGTTTCCACGCATTATAATTGGCTTATACATAGTTTCAGAGCAAGAAATATTGTTTTTAACCAAACTGAACAACTTAACTATTTAAAGTAATTGCATCTCTGTTTGTACACCTCTAACCAGAACGAAACAGGGTTTCTATGCATTGTAATCAGCTTATACAGCGTTTCAGAGCAAGACATATTGTTTTTGACCAAACTGAATAACTTACAATATCCTAAGAAAACACATATTTCAAGTGAAAAGAGTTTATACAGGGGAGAAACAAGGTGTTTGATATATGACAATTTAAGGTAATTGCAACTCTGTTTGTACACCTCTAACCACAAAGAAACAGGGCGTCTATGCATTGTAATCAGCTTATACACTGTTTCAGAGCAAGACATCTTGTTTTTAACCAAATTGAAAAGCTTAAACACTGTTTAAGGGCAAGAGATTGTGTTTTAGACTAAAAGGGAATGCATTATAAGAAGAATCTTTACTTTGAAACTCTGTTCTTTACCTTTTTCACACTACGAAACAGGTTTGTATTCACCTTAAACAGTGTTGCAGGGCAAGCGATTGTGTTTTAGACTAAAAGGGAATGCATTATAAGAAGAATCTTTACTTTGAAACTCTGTTCTTTACCTTTTTCAGACTATGAAACAGCTTTGTATTCACCTTAAACACTCTTTCAGGTCAAGAGATTGTGTTTTAGACTAAAAGGGAATGCATTATAAGAAGAATCTTTACTTTGAAACTCTGTTCTTTACTTTTTTCAGACTATGAAACAGCTTTGTATTCACCTTAAACACTCTTTCAGGTCAAGAGATTGTGTTTTAGACTAAAAGGGAATGCATTATAAGAAGAATCTTTACTTTGAAACTCTGTTCTTTACCTTTTTCACACTATGAAACTGCTTTGTATTCAACTTAAACACTGTTTCAGAGCAAGACATCTTGTTTTTAACCAAATTGAATAACTTACAATGTGTTAAGAAAACACATATTTCAAGTGAAAAGTGTTTATACATGGGAGAAACAAGGTGTTTGTAATATGACAATTTAAAGTAATTGCAACTCTGTTTGAACACGTCTCACCACAACGAAACAGGGTTTCTATGCATTGTAATCGGCTTATACAGCGTTTCAGAGCAAGAAATATTGTTTTTATCCAAACTGAACAACTTACAATATCCTAAGAAAACACATATTTCAAGTGAAAAGAGTTTATACAGGGGAGAAACAACTTGTTTTAACATGGTTCTAATGTGACCCTTGAAAGTAATTGCAACTCTGTTTTTACACCTCTAACCACAAGGAGGCAACGTTTCCACGCATTATAATTGGCTTATACATAGTTAAGAGCAAGAAATATTGTTTTTAACCAAACTGAACAACTTAACCATTTAAAGTAATTGCAACTCTGTTTGTACACCTCTAACCAGAACGAAACAGGGTTTCTATGCATTGTAATCAGCTTATACAGCGTTTCAGAGCAAGACATATTGTTTTTGACCAAACTGAATAACTTACAATATCCTAAGAAAACACATATTTCAAGTGAAAAGAGTTTATACAGGGGAGAAACAAGGTGTTTGATATATGACAATTTAAGGTAATTGCAAGTCTGTTTGTACACCTCTAACCACAAAGAAACAGGGCGTCTATGCATTGTAATCAGCTTATACACTGTTTCAGAGCAAGACATCTTGTTTTTAACCAAATTGAAAAGCTTAAACATTGTTTCAGGGCAAGAGATTGTGTTTTAGACTAAAAGGGAATGCATTATAAGAAGAATCTTTAATTTGAAACTCTGTTCTTTACCCTTTTCACACTATGAAACAGCTTTGTATTCACCTTAAACACTGTTTCAGGGCAAGAGATTGTGTTTTAGACTAAAAGGGAATGCATTATAAGAAGAATCTTTACTTTGAAACTCTGTTCTTTACCTTTTTCACACTACGAAACAGGTTTGTATTCACCTTAAACACTGTTGCAGGGCAAGCGATTGTGTTTTAGACTAAAAGGGAATGCATTATAAGAAGAATCTTTACTTTGAAACTCTGTTCTTTACCTTTTTCAGACTATGAAACAGCTTTATATTCAACTTAAACACTGTTTCAGAGCAAGACATCTTGTTTTTATCCAAATTGAATAACTTACAATGTGTTAAGAAAACACATATTTCAAGTGAAAAGAGTTTATACAGGGGAGAAACAAGGTGTTTGTAATATGACAATTTAAAGTAATTGCAACTCTGTTTGAACACGTCTCACCACAAAGAAACAGGGTTTCTATGCATTGTAATCGGCTTATACAGCGTTTCAGAGCAAGAAATATTGTTTTTATCCAAACTGAACAACTTACAATATCCTAAGAAAACACATATTTCAAGTGAAAAGAGTTTATACAGGGGAGAAACAAGTTGTTTTAACATGGTTCTAATGTGACCCTTGAAATTAATTGCAACTCTGTTTTTACACCTCTAACCACAAGGAGGCAACGTTTCCACGCATTATAATTGGCTTATACATAGTTTCAGAGCAAGAAATATTGTTTTTATCCAAACTGAACAACTTACAATATCCTAAGAAAACACATATTTCAAGTGAAAAGAGTTTATACAGGGGAGAAACAAGTTGTTTTAACATGGTTCTAATGTGACCCTTGAAAGTAAATGCAACTCTGTTTTTACACCTCTAACCACAAGGAGGCAACGTTTCCACGCATTATAATTGGCTTATACATAGTTTCAGAGCAAGAAATATTGTTTATAACCAAACTGAACAACTTAACCATTTAAAGTAATTGCAACTCTGTTTGTACACCTCTAACCAGAACGAAACAGGGTTTCTATGCATTGTAATCAGCTTATACAGCGTTTCAGAGCAAGACATATTGTTTTTGACCAAACTGAATAACTTACAATATCCTAAGAAAACACATATTTCAAGTGAAAAGAGTTTATACAGGGGAGAAACAAGGTGTTTGATATATGACAATTTAAGGTAATTGCAACTCTGTTTGTACACCTCTAACCACAAAGAAACAGGGCGTCTATGCATTGTAATCAGCTTATACACTGTTTCAGAGCAAGACATCTTGTTTTTAACCAAATTGAAAAGCTTAAACACTGTTTCAGGGCAAGAGATTGTGCTTTAGACTAAAAGGGAATGCATTATAAGAAGAATCTTTACTTTGAAACTCTGTTCTTTACCTTTTTCAGACTATGAAACAGCTTTGTATTCAACTTAAACACTTGCAGGGCAAGAGATTGTGTTTTAGAGTAAAAGGGAATGCATTATAAGAAGAATCTTTACTTTGAAACTCTGTTCTTTGCCTTTTTCAGACTATGAAACAGCTTTGTATTCAACTTAAACACTGTTTCAGAGCAAGACATCTTGTTTTTAACCAAATTGAATAACTTACAATGTGTTAAGAAAATACATATTTCAAGTGAAAAGCGTTTATACAGGGGAGAAACAAGGTGTTTGATATATGACAATTTAAGGTAATTGCAAGTCTGTTTGTACACCTCTAACCACAAAGAAACAGGGCGTCTATGCATTGTAATCAGCTTATACACTGTTTCAGAGCAAGACATCTTGTTTTTAACCAAATTGAAAAGCTTAAACATTGTTTCAGGGCAAGAGATTGTGTTTTAGACTAAAAGGGAATGCATTATAAGAAGAATCTTTACTTTGAAACTCTGTTCTTTACCTTTTTCACACTACGAAACAGGTTTGTATTCACCTTAAACACTGTTGCAGGGCAAGCGATTGTGTTTTAGACTAAAAGGGAATGCATTATAAGAAGAATCTTTACTTTGAAACTCTGTTCTTTACCTTTTTCAGACTATGAAACAGCTTTATATTCAACTTAAACACTGTTTCAGAGCAAGACATCTTGTTTTTATCCAAATTGAATAACTTACAATGTGTTAAGAAAACACATATTTCAAGTGAAAAGAGTTTATACAGGGGAGAAACAAGGTGTTTGTAATATGACAATTTAAAGTAATTGCAACTCTGTTTGAACACGTCTCACCACAAAGAAACAGGGTTTCTATGCATTGTAATCGGCTTATACAGCGTTTCAGAGCAAGAAATATTGTTTTTATCCAAACTGAACAACTTACAATATCCTAAGAAAACACATATTTCAAGTGAAAAGAGTTTATACAGGGGAGAAAAAAGTTGTTTTAACATGGTTCTAATGTGACCCTTGAAATTAATTGCAACTCTGTTTTTACACCTCTAACCACAAGGAGGCAACGTTTCCACGCATTATAATTGGCTTATACATAGTTTCAGAGCAAGAAATATTGTTTTTATCCAAACTGAACAACTTACAATATCCTAAGAAAACACATATTTCAAGTGAAAAGAGTTTATACAGGGGAGAAACAAGTTGTTTTAACATGGTTCTAATGTGACCCTTGAAAGTAAATGCAACTCTGTTTTTACACCTCTAACCACAAGGAGGCAACGTTTCCACGCATTATAATTGGCTTATACATAGTTTCAGAGCAAGAAATATTGTTTATAACCAAACTGAACAACTTAACCATTTAAAGTAATTGCAACTCTGTTTGTACACCTCTAACCAGAACGAAACAGGGTTTCTATGCATTGTAATCAGCTTATACAGCGTTTCAGAGCAAGACATATTGTTTTTGACCAAACTGAATAACTTACAATATCCTAAGAAAACACATATTTCAAGTGAAAAGAGTTTATACAGGGGAGAAACAAGGTGTTTGATATATGACAATTTAAGGTAATTGCAACTCTGTTTGTACACCTCTAACCACAAAGAAACAGGGCGTCTATGCATTGTAATCAGCTTATACACTGTTTCAGAGCAAGACATCTTGTTTTTAACCAAATTGAAAAGCTTAAACACTGTTTCAGGGCAAGAGATTGTGCTTTAGACTAAAAGGGAATGCATTATAAGAAGAATCTTTACTTTGAAACTCTGTTCTTTACCTTTTTCAGACTATGAAACAGCTTTGTATTCACCTTAAACACTCTTTCAGGTCAAGAGATTGTGTTTTAGACTAAAAGGGAATGCATTATAAGAAGAATCTTTACTTTGAAACTCTGTTCTTTACCTTTTTCAGACTATGAAACAGCTTTGTATTCAACTTAAACACTGTTTCAGAGCAAGACATCTTGTTTTTAACCAAATTGAATAACTTACAATGTGTTAAGAAAACACATATTTCAAGTGAAAAGAGTTCATACAGGGGAGAAACAAGGTGTTTGTAATATGACAATTTAAAGTAATTGCAACTCTGTTTGAACACGTCTCACCACAACGAAACAGGGTTTCTATACATTGTAATCGGCTTATACAGCGTTTCAGAGCAAGAAATATTGTTTTTATCCAAACTGAACAACTTACAATATCCTAAGAAAACACATATTTCAAGTGAAAAGAGTTTATACAGGGGAGAAACAATTTGTTTTAACATGGTTCTAATGTGACCCTTGAAAGTAAATGCAACTCTGTTTTTACACCTCTAACCACAAGGAGGCAACGTTTCCACGCATTATAATTGGCTTATACATAGTTTCAGAGCAAGAAATATTGTTTATAACCAAACTGAACAACTTAACCATTTAAAGTAATTGCAACTCTGTTTGTACACCTCTAACCAGAACGAAACAGGGTTTCTATGCATTGTAATCAGCTTATACAGCGTTTCAGAGCAAGACATATTGTTTTTGACCAAACTGAATAACTTACAATATCCTAAGAAAACACATATTTCAAGTGAAAAGAGTTTATACAGGGGAGAAACAAGGTGTTTGATATATGACAATTTAAGGTAATTGCAACTCTGTTTGTACACCTCTAACCACAAAGAAACAGGGCGTCTATGCATTGTAATCAGCTTATACACTGTTTCAGAGCAAGACATCTTGTTTTTAACCAAATTGAAAAGCTTAAACACTGTTTCAAGGCAAGAGATTGTGTTTTAGACTAAAAGGGAATGCATTATAAGAAGAATCTTTACTTTGAAACTCTGTTCTTTACCTTATTCAGACTATGAAACAGCTTTGTATTCACCTTAAACACTTGCAGGGCAAGAGATTGTGTTATAGACTAAAAGGGAATGCATTATAAGAAGAATCTTTACTTTGTAGCTCTGTTCTTTACCTTTTTCACACTACGAAACAGGTTTGTATTCACCTTAAACACTGTTGCAGGGCAAGCGATTGTGTTTTAGACTAAAAGGGAATACATTATAAGAAGAATCTTTACTTTGAAACTCTGTTTTTTACCCTTTTCACACTATGAAACAGCTTTGTATTCACCTTAAACACTGTTTCAGGGCAAGAGATTGTGTTTTAGACTAAAAGAGAATGCATTATAAGAAGAATATTTACTTTGAAACTCTGTTCTTTACCTTTTTCACACTATGAAACAGCTTTGTATTCACCTTAAACACTGTTGCAGGGCAAGAGATTGTGTTTTAGACTAAAAGGGAATGCATTATAAGAAGAATCTTTACTTTGAAACTCTGTTCTTTACCTTATTCACACTATGAAACAGCTTTGTATTCACCTTAAACATTGTTGCAGGGCAAGAGATTGTTTTAGACTAAAATGGAATGCATTATAAGAAGAATCTTTACTTAGAAACTCTGTTCTTTACCTTTTTCACACTATGAAACAGCTTTGTATTCAACTTAAACACTGTTTCAGAGCAAGACATCTTGTTTTTAACCAAATTGAATAACTTACAATGTGTTAAGAAAACACATATTTCAAGTGAAAAGCGTTTATACAGGGGAGAAACAAGATGTTTGTAATATGACAATTTAAAGTAATTGCAACTCTGTTTGAACACGTCTCACCACAACGAAACAGGGTTTCTATGCATTGTAATCAGCTTATACAGCGTTTCAGAGCAAGAAATATTGTTTTTATCCAAACTGAACAACTTACAATATCCTAAGAAAACACATATTTCAAGTGAAAAGAGTTTATACAGGGGAGAAACAAGGTGTTTGTAATATGACAATTTAAAGTAATTGCAACTCTGTTTGAACACGTCTCACCACAACGAAAAAGGGTTTCTATGCATTGTAATCGGCTTATACAGCGTTTCAGAGCAAGAAATATTGTTTTTATCCAAACTGAACAACTTACTATATCCTAAGAAAACACATATTTCAAGTGAAAAGAGTTTATACAGGGGAGAAACAAGTTGTTTTATCATGTTTCTAATGTGACCCTTGAAAGTAATTGCAACTCTGTTTTTACACCTCTAACCACAAGGAGGCAACGTTTCCCTGCATTATAATTGGCATATACATAGTTTCAGAGCAAGAAATATTGTTTTTAACCAAACTGAACAACTTAACCATTTAAAGTAATTGCAACTCTGTTTGTACACCTCTAACCAGAACGAAACAGGGTTTCTATGCATTGTAATCATCTTATACAGCATTTCAGAGCAAGACATATTGTTTTTGACCAAACTGAATAACTTACAATATCCTAAGAAAACACATATTTCAAGTGAAAAGAGTTTATACAGGGGAGAAACAAGGTGTTTGTAATATGACAATTTAAAGTAATTGCAACTCTGTTTGAACACGTCTCACCACAACGAAACAGGGTTTCTATGCATTGTAATCGGCTTATACAGCGTTTCAGAGCAAGAAATATTGTTTTTATCCAAACTGAACAACTTACAATATCCTAAGAAAACACATATTTCAAGTGAAAAGAGTTTATACAGGGGAGAAACAAGGTGTTTGTAATATGACAATTTAAAGTAATTGCAACTCTGTTTTAACACGTCTCACCACAACGAAACGGGGTTTCAATGCATTGTAAGCGGCTTATACAGCGTTTCAGAGCAAGAAATATTGTTTTTAACCAAACTGAACAACTTAACCATTTAAAGTAATTGCAACTCTGTTTGTACACCTCTAACCAGAACGAAACAGGGTTTCTATGCATTGTAATCAGCTTATACAGCGTTTCAGAGCAAGACATATTGTTTTTTACCAAACTGAATAACTTACAATATCCTAAGAAAACACATATTTCAAGTGAAAAGAGTTTATACAGGGGAGAAACAAGGTATTTGATATATGACAATTTAAGTTAATTGCAACTCTGTTTGTACACCTCTAACCACAAAGAAACAGGGCGTCTATGCATTGTAATCAGCTTATACACTGTTTCAGAGCAAGACATCTTGTTTCTAACCAAATTGAAAAACTTAAACACTGTTTCAGGGCAAGAGATTGTGTTTTAGACTAAAAGGGAATGCATTATAAGAAGAATCTTTACTTTGAAACTCTGTTCTTTACCCTTTTCACACTATGAAACAGCTTTGTATTCACCTTAAACATTGTTGCAGGGCAAGCGATTGTGTTTTAGACTAAAAGGGAATGCATTATAAGAAGAATCTTTACTTTGAAACTCTGTTCTTTACCTTTTTCACACTATGAAACAGCTTTGCATTCACCTTAAACATTGTTGCAGGGCAAGAGATTGTTTTAGACTAAAAGGGAATGCATTATAAGAAGAATCTTTACTTAGAAACTCTGTTCTTTACCTTTTTCACACTATGAAACAGCTTTGTATTCACCTTAAACATTGTTGCGGGGCAAGAGATTGTGTTTTAGACTAAAAGGGAATGCATTATAAGAAGAATCTTTACTTTGAAACTCTGTTCTTTACCTTTTTCACACTATTTAACAGCTTTGTATTCACCTTAAACACTGTTGCAGGGCAAGAGATTGTGTTTTAGACTAAAAGGGAATGCATTATAAGAAGAATCTTTACTTTGAAACTCTGTTCTTTACCTTTTTCACACTATGAAACAGCTTTTTATTCACCTTAAACATTGTTGCGGGGCAAGAGATTGTGTTTTAGACTAAAAGGGAATGCATTATAAGAAGAATCTTTACTTAGAAACTCTGTTCTTTACCTTTTTCACACTATGAAACAGCTTTGTATTCAACTTAAACACTGTTTCAGAGCAAGACATCTTGTTTTTAACCAAATTGAATAACTTACAATGTGTTAAGAAAACACATATTTCAAGTGAAAAGCGTTTATACAGGGGAGAAACAAGGTGTTTGTAATATGACAATTTAAAGTAATTGCAACTCTGTTTGAACACGTCTCACCACAACGAAACAGGGTTTCTATGCATTGTAATCGGCTTATACAGCGTTTCAGAGCAAGAAATATTGTTTTTATCCAAACTGAACAACTTACAATATCCTAAGAAAACACATATTTCAAGTGAAAAGAGTTTATACAGGGGAGAAACAAGTTGTTTTAAAATGGTTCTAATGTGACCCTTGAAATTAATTGCAACTCTGTTTTTACACCTCTAACCACAAGGAGGCAACGTTTCCACGCATTATAATTGGCTTATACATAGTTTCAGAGCAAGAAATATTGTTTTTATCCAAACTGAACAACTTACAATATCCTAAGAAAACACATATTTCAAGTGAAAAGAGTTTATACAGGGGAGAAACAAGTTGTTTTAACATGGTTCTAATGTGACCCTTGAAAGTAAATGCAACTCTGTTTTTACACCTCTAACCACAAGGAGGCAACGTTTCCACGCATTATAATTGGCTTATACATAGTTTCAGAGCAAGAAATATTGTTTATAACCAAACTGAACAACTTAACCATTTAAAGTAATTGCAACTCTGTTTGTACACCTCTAACCAGAACGAAACAGGGTTTCTATGCATTGTAATCAGCTTATACAGCGTTTCAGAGCAAGACATATTGTTTTTGACCAAACTGAATAACTTACAATATCCTAAGAAAACACATATTTCAAGTGAAAAGAGTTTATACAGGGGAGAAACAAGGTGTTTGATATATGACAATTTAAGGTAATTGCAACTCTGTTTGTACACCTCTAACCACAAAGAAACAGGGCGTCTATGCATTGTAATCAGCTTATACACTGTTTCAGAGCAAGACATCTTGTTTTTAACCAAATTGAAAAGCTTAAACACTGTTTCAGGGCAAGAGATTGTGCTTTAGACTAAAAGGGAATGCATTATAAGAAGAATCTTTACTTTGAAACTCTGTTCTTTACCTTTTTCAGACTATGAAACAGCTTTGTATTCACCTTAAACACTCTTTCAGGTCAAGAGATTGTGTTTTAGACTAAAAGGGAATGCATTATAAGAAGAATCTTTACTTTGAAACTCTGTTCTTTACCTTTTTCAGACTATGAAACAGCTTTGTATTCAACTTAAACACTGTTTCAGAGCAAGACATCTTGTTTTTAACCAAATTGAATAACTTACAATGTGTTAAGAAAACACATATTTCAAGTGAAAAGAGTTCATACAGGGGAGAAACAAGTTGTTTGTAATATGACAATTTAAAGTAATTGCAACTCTGTTTGAACACGTCTCACCACAACGAAACAGGGTTTCTATACATTGTAATCGGCTTATACAGCGTTTCAGAGCAAGAAATATTGTTTTTATCCAAACTGAACAACTTACAATATCCTAAGAAAACACATATTTCAAGTGAAAAGAGTTTATACAGGGGAGAAACAATTTGTTTTAACATGGTTCTAATGTGACCCTTGAAAGTAAATGCAACTCTGTTTTTACACCTCTAACCACAAGGAGGCAACGTTTCCACGCATTATAATTGGCTTATACATAGTTTCAGAGCAAGAAATATTGTTTATAACCAAACTGAACAACTTAACCATTTAAAGTAATTGCAACTCTGTTTGTACACCTCTAACCAGAACGAAACAGGGTTTCTATGCATTGTAATCAGCTTATACAGCGTTTCAGAGCAAGACATATTGTTTTTGACCAAACTGAATAACTTACAATATCCTAAGAAAACACATATTTCAAGTGAAAAGAGTTTATACAGGGGAGAAACAAGGTGTTTGATATATGACAATTTAAGGTAATTGCAACTCTGTTTGTACACCTCTAACCACAAAGAAACAGGGCGTCTATGCATTGTAATCAGCTTATACACTGTTTCAGAGCAAGACATCTTGTTTTTAACCAAATTGAAAAGCTTAAACACTGTTTCAAGGCAAGAGATTGTGTTTTAGACTAAAAGGGAATGCATTATAAGAAGAATCTTTACTTTGAAACTCTGTTCTTTACCTTATTCAGACTATGAAACAGCTTTGTATTCACCTTAAACACTTGCAGGGCAAGAGATTGTGTTATAGACTAAAAGGGAATGCATTATAAGAAGAATCTTTACTTTGTAGCTCTGTTCTTTACCTTTTTCACACTACGAAACAGGTTTGTATTCACCTTAAACACTGTTGCAGGGCAAGCGATTGTGTTTTAGACTAAAAGGGAATACATTATAAGAAGAATCTTTACTTTGAAACTCTGTTTTTTACCCTTTTCACACTATGAAACAGCTTTATATTCACCTTAAACACTGTTTCAGGGCAAGAGATTGTGTTTTAGACTAAAAGAGAATGCATTATAAGAAGAATATTTACTTTGAAACTCTGTTCTTTACCTTTTTCACACTATGAAACAGCTTTGTATTCACCTTAAACACTGTTGCAGGGCAAGAGATTGTGTTTTAGACTAAAAGGGAATGCATTATAAGAAGAATCTTTACTTTGAAACTCTGTTCTTTACCTTATTCACACTATGAAACAGCTTTGTATTCACCTTAAACATTGTTGCAGGGCAAGAGATTGTTTTAGACTAAAAGGGAATGCATTATAAGAAGAATCTTTACTTAGAAACTCTGTTCTTTACCTTTTTCACACTATGAAACAGCTTTGTATTCAACATAAACACTGTTTCAGAGCAAGACATCTTGTTTTTAACCAAATTGAATAACTTACAATGTGTTAAGAAAACACATATTTCAAGTGAAAAGCGTTTATACAGGGGAGAAACAAGGTGTTTGTAATATGACAATTTAAAGTAATTGCAACTCTGTTTGAACACGTCTCACCACAACGAAACAGGGTTTCTATGCATTGTAATCAGCTTATACAGCGTTTCAGAGCAAGACATATTGTTTTTGACCAAACTGAATAACTTACAATATCCTAAGAAAACACATATTTCAAGTGAAAAGAGTTTATACAGGGGAGAAACAAGGTGTTTGATATATGACAATTTAAGGTAATTGCAACTCTGTTTGTACACCTCTAACCACAAAGAAACAGGGCGTCTATGCATTGTAATCAGCTTATACACTGTTTCAGAGCAAGACATCTTGTTTTTAACCAAATTGAAAAGCTTAAACACTGTTTCAAGGCAAGAGATTGTGTTTTAGACTAAAAGGGAATGCATTATAAGAAGAATCTTTACTTTGAAACTCTGTTCTTTACCTTATTCAGACTATGAAACAGCTTTGTATTCACCTTAAACACTTGCAGGGCAAGAGATTGTGTTATAGACTAAAAGGGAATGCATTATAAGAAGAATCTTTACTTTGTAGCTCTGTTCTTTACCTTTTTCACACTACGAAACAGGTTTGTATTCACCTTAAACACTGTTGCAGGGCAAGCGATTGTGTTTTAGACTAAAAGGGAATACATTATAAGAAGAATCTTTACTTTGAAACTCTGTTTTTTACCCTTTTCACACTATGAAACAGCTTTGTATTCACCTTAAACACTGTTTCAGGGCAAGAGATTGTGTTTTAGACTAAAAGAGAATGCATTATAAGAAGAATATTTACTTTGAAACTCTGTTCTTTACCTTTTTCACACTATGAAACAGCTTTGTATTCACCTTAAACACTGTTGCAGGGCAAGAGATTGTGTTTTAGACTAAAAGGGAATGCATTATAAGAAGAATCTTTACTTTGAAACTCTGTTCTTTACCTTATTCACACTATGAAACAGCTTTGTATTCACCTTAAACATTGTTGCAGGGCAAGAGATTGTTTTAGACTAAAAGGGAATGCATTATAAGAAGAATCTTTACTTAGAAACTCTGTTCTTTACCTTTTTCACACTATGAAACAGCTTTGTATTCAACTTAAACACTGTTTCAGAGCAAGACATCTTGTTTTTAACCAAATTGAATAACTTACAATGTGTTAAGAAAACACATATTTCAAGTGAAAAGCGTTTATACAGGGGAGAAACAAGGTGTTTGTAATATGACAATTTAAAGTAATTGCAACTCTGTTTGAACACGTCTCACCACAACGAAACAGGGTTTCTATGCATTGTAATCAGCTTATACAGCGTTTCAGAGCAAGAAATATTGTTTTTATCCAAACTGAACAACTTACAATATCCTAAGAAAACACATATTTCAAGTGAAAAGAGTTTATACAGGGGAGAAACAAGGTGTTTGTAATATGACAATTTAAAGTAATTGCAACTCTGTTTGAACACGTCTCACCACAACGAAAAAGGGTTTCTATGCATTGTAATCGGCTTATACAGCGTTTCAGAGCAAGAAATATTGTTTTTATCCAAACTGAACAACTTACTATATCCTAAGAAAACACATATTTCAAGTGAAAAGAGTTTATACAGGGGAGAAACAAGTTGTTTTATCATGTTTCTAATGTGACCCTTGAAAGTAATTGCAACTCTGTTTTTACACCTCTAACCACAAGGAGGCAACGTTTCCATGCATTATAATTGGCATATACATAGTTTCAGAGCAAGAAATATTGTTTTTAACCAAACTGAACAACTTAACCATTTAAAGTAATTGCAACTCTGTTTGTACACCTCTAACCAGAACGAAACAGGGTTTCTATGCATTGTAATCATCTTATACAGCATTTCAGAGCAAGACATATTGTTTTTGACCAAACTGAATAACTTACAATATCCTAAGAAAACACATATTTCAAGTGAAAAGAGTTTATACAGGGGAGAAACAAGGTGTTTGTAATATGACAATTTAAAGTAATTGCAACTCTGTTTGAACACGTCTCACCACAACGAAACAGGGTTTCTATGCATTGTAATCGGCTTATACAGCGTTTCAGAGCAAGAAATATTGTTTTTATCCAAACTGAACAACTTACAATATCCTAAGAAAACACATATTTCAAGTGAAAAGAGTTTATACAGGGGAGAAACAAGGTGTTTGTAATATGACAATTTAAAGTAATTGCAACTCTGTTTTAACACGTCTCACCACAACGAAACGGGGTTTCAATGCATTGTAAGCGGCTTATACAGCGTTTCAGAGCAAGAAATATTGTTTTTAACCAAACTGAACAACTTAACCATTTAAAGTAATTGCAACTCTGTTTGTACACCTCTAACCAGAACGAAACAGGGTTTCTATGCATTGTAATCAGCTTATACAGCGTTTCAGAGCAAGACATATTGTTTTTTACCAAACTGAATAACTTACAATATCCTAAGAAAACACATATTTCAAGTGAAAAGAGTTTATACAGGGGAGAAACAAGGTATTTGATATATGACAATTTAAGGTAATTGCAACTCTGTTTGTACACCTCTAACCACAAAGAAACAGGGCGTCTATGCATTGTAATCAGCTTATACACTGTTTCAGAGCAAGACATCTTGTTTCTAACCAAATTGAAAAACTTAAACACTGTTTCAGGGCAAGAGATTGTGTTTTAGACTAAAAGGGAATGCATTATAAGAAGAATCTTTACTTTGAAACTCTGTTCTTTACCCTTTTCACACTATGAAACAGCTTTGTATTCACCTTAAACACTGTTTCAGGGCAAGAGATTGTGTTTTAGACTAAAAGGGAATGCATTATAAGAAGAATCTTTACTTTGAAACTCTGTTCTTTACCTTTTTAACACTACGAAACAGGTTTGTATTCACCTTAAACACTGTTGCAGGGCAAGCGATTGTGTTTTAGACTAAAAGGGAATGCATTATAAGAAGAATCTTTACTTTGAAACTCTGTTCTTTACCTTTTTCACACTATGAAACAGCTTTGCATTCACCTTAAACATTGTTGCAGGGCAAGAGATTGTTTTAGACTAAAAGGGAATGCATTATAAGAAGAATCTTTACTTAGAAACTCTGTTCTTTACCTTTTTCACACTATGAAACAGCTTTGTATTCACCTTAAACATTGTTGCGGGGCAAGAGATTGTGTTTTAGACTAAAAGGGAATGCATTATAAGAAGAATCTTTACTTTGAAACTCTGTTCTTTACCTTTTTCACACTATTTAACAGCTTTGTATTCACCTTAAACACTGTTGCAGGGCAAGAGATTGTGTTTTAGACTAAAAGGGAATGCATTATAAGAAGAATCTTTACTTTGAAACTCTGTTCTTTACCTTTTTCACACTATGAAACAGCTTTTTATTCACCTTAAACATTGTTGCGGGGCAAGAGATTGTGTTTTAGACTAAAAGGGAATGCATTATAAGAAGAATCTTTACTTAGAAACTCTGTTCTTTACCTTTTTCACACTATGAAACAGCTTTGTATTCAACTTAAACACTGTTTCAGAGCAAGACATCTTGTTTTTAACCAAATTGAATAACTTACAATGTGTTAAGAAAACACATATTTCAAGTGAAAAGCGTTTATACAGGGGAGAAACAAGGTGTTTGTAATATGACAATTTAAAGTAATTGCAACTCTGTTTGAACACGTCTCACCACAACGAAACAGGGTTTCTATGCATTGTAATCGGCTTATACAGCGTTTCAGAGCAAGAAATATTGTTTTTATCCAAACTGAACAACTTACAATATCCTAAGAAAACACATATTTCAAGTGAAAAGAGTTTATACAGGGGAGAAACAAGTTGTTTTAACATGGTTCTAATGTGACCCTTGAAAGTAATTGCAACTCTGTTTTTACACCTCTAACCACAAGGAGGCAACGTTTCCACGCATAATAATTGGCTTATACATAGTTTCAGAGCAAGAAATATTGTTTTTAACCAAACTGAACAACTTAACCATTTAAAGTAATTGCAACTCTGCTTGTACACCTCTAACCAGAACGAAACAGGGTTTCTATGCATTGTAATCAGCTTATACACTGTTTCAGAGCAAGACATCTTGTTTTTAACCAAATTGAAAAGCTTAAACACTGTTTCAGGGCAAGAGATTGTGTTTTAGACTAAAAGGGAATGCATTATAAGAAGAATCTTTACTTTGAAACTCTGTTCTTTACCTTTTTCAGACTATGAAACAGCTTTGTATTCACCTTAAACACTTGCAGGGCAAGAGATTGTGTTTTAGATTAAAAGGGAATGCATTATAAGAAGAATCTTTACTTTGAAACTCTGTTTTTTACCCTTTTCACACTATGAAACAGCTTTGTATTCACCTTAAACACTGTTTCAGGGCAAGAGATTGTGTTTTAGACTAAAAGAGAATGCATTATAAGAAGAATATTTACTTTGAAACTCTGTTCTTTACCTTTTTCACACTATGAAACAGCTTTGTATTCACCTTAAACACTGTTGCAGGGCAAGAGATTGTGTTTTAGACTAAAAGGGAATGCATTATAAGAAGAATCTTTACTTTGAAACTCTGTTCTTTACCTTATTCACACTATGAAACAGCTTTGTATTCACCTTAAACATTGTTGCAGGGCAAGAGATTGTTTTAGACTAAAAGGGAATGCATTATAAGAAGAATCTTTACTTAGAAACTCTGTTCTTTACCTTTTTCACACTATGAAACAGCTTTGTATTCAACTTAAACACTGTTTCAGAGCAAGACATCTTGTTTTTAACCAAATTGAATAACTTACAATGTGTTAAGAAAACACATATTTCAAGTGAAAAGCGTTTATACAGGGGAGAAACAAGGTGTTTGTAATATGACAATTTAAAGTAATTGCAACTCTGTTTGAACACGTCTCACCACAACGAAACAGGGTTTCTATGCATTGTAATCAGCTTATACAGCGTTTCAGAGCAAGAAATATTGTTTTTATCCAAACTGAACAACTTACAATATCCTAAGAAAACACATATTTCAAGTGAAAAGAGTTTATACAGGGGAGAAACAAGTTGTTTTAACATGGTTCTAATGTGACCCTTGAAAGTAATTGCAACTCTGTTTTTACACCTCTAACCACAAGGAGGCAACGTTTCCACGCATTATAATTGGCTTATACATAGTTTCAGAGCAAGAAATATTGTTTTTAACCAAACTGAACAACTTAACCATTTAAAGTAATTGCAACTCTGTTTGTACACCTCTAACCAGAACGAAACAGGGTTTCTATGCATTGTAATCAGCTTATACAGCGTTTCAGAGCAAGACATATTGTTTTTGACCAAACTGAATAACTTACAATATCCTAAGAAAACACATATTTCAAGTGAAAAGAGTTTATACAGGGGAGAAACAAGGTGTTTGATATATGACAATTTAAGGTAATTGCAACTCTGTTTGTACACCTCTAACCACAAAGAAACAGGGCGTCTATGCATTGTAATCAGCTTATACACTGTTTCAGAGCAAGACATCTTGTTTTTAACCAAATTGAAAAGCTTAAACACTGTTTCAAGGCAAGAGATTGTGTTTTAGACTAAAAGGGAATGCATTATAAGAAGAATCTTTACTTTGAAACTCTGTTCTTTACCTTATTCAGACTATGAAACAGCTTTGTATTCACCTTAAACACTTGCAGGGCAAGAGATTGTGTTATAGACTAAAAGGGAATGCATTATAAGAAGAATCTTTACTTTGTATCTCTGTTCTTTACCCTTTTCACACTATGAAACAGCTTTGTATTCACCTTAAACACTGTTTCAGGGCAAGAGATTGTGTTTTAGACTAAAAGGGAATGCATTATAAGAAGAATATTTACTTTGAAACTCTGTTCTTTACCTTTTTCACACTATTTAACAGCTTTGTATTCACCTTAAACACTGTTGCAGGGCAAGAGATTGTGTTTTAGACTAAAAGGGAATGCATTATAAGAAGAATCTTTACTTAGAAACTCTGTTCTTTACCTTTTTCACACTATGAAACAGCTTTGTATTCAACTTAAACACTGTTTCAGAGCAAGACATCTTGTTTTTAACCAAATTGAATAACTTACAATGTGTTAAGAAAACACATATTTCAAGTGAAAAGCGTTTATACAGGGGAGAAACAAGGTGTTTGTAATATGACAATTTAAAGTAATTGCAACTCTGTTTGAACACGTCTCACCACAACGAAACAGGGTTTCTATGCATTGTAATCGGCTTATACAGCGTTTCAGAGCAAGAAATATTGTTTTTATCCAAACTGAACAACTTACAATATCCTAAGAAAACACATATTTCAAGTGAAAAGAGTTTATACAGGGGAGAAACAAGTTGTTTTAACATGGTTCTAATGTGACCCTTGAAAGTAATTGCAACTCTGTTTTTACACCTCTAACCACAAGGAGGCAATGTTTCCACGCATTATAATTGGCTTATACATAGTTTCAGAGCAAGAAATATTGTTTTTAACCAAATTGAAAAGCTTAAACACTGTTTCAGGGCAAGAGATTGTGTTTTAGACTAAAAGGGAATGCATTATAAGAAGAATCTTTACTTTGAAACTCTGTTCTTTACCTTATTCACACTATGAAACAGCTTTGTATTCACCTTAAACATTGTTGCAGGGCAAGAGATTGTTTTAGACTAAAAGGGAATGCATTATAAGAAGAATCTTTACTTAGAAACTCTGTTCTTTACCTTTTTCACACTATGAAACAGCTTTGTATTCAACTTAAACACTGTTTCAGAGCAAGACATCTTGTTTTTAACCAAATTGAATAACTTACAATGTGTTAAGAAAACACATATTTCAAGTGAAAAGCGTTTATACAGGGGAGAAACAAGGTGTTTGTAATATGACAATTTAAAGTAATTGCAACTCTGTTTGAACACGTCTCACCACAACGAAACAGGGTTTCTATGCATTGTAATCAGCTTATACAGCGTTTCAGAGCAAGAAATATTGTTTTTATCCAAACTGAACAACTTACAATATCCTAAGAAAACACATATTTCAAGTGAAAAGAGTTTATACAGGGGAGAAACAAGTTGTTTTAACATGGTTCTAATGTGACCCTTGAAAGTAATTGCAACTCTGTTTTTACACCTCTAACCACAAGGAGGCAACGTTTCCACGCATTATAATTGGCTTATACATAGTTTCAGAGCAAGAAATATTGTTTTTAACCAAACTGAACAACTTAACCATTTAAAGTAATTGCAACTCTGTTTGTACACCTCTAACCAGAACGAAACAGGGTTTCTATGCATTGTAATCAGCTTATACAGCGTTTCAGAGCAAGACATATTGTTTTTGACCAAACTGAATAACTTACAATATCCTAAGAAAACACATATTTCAAGTGAAAAGAGTTTATACAGGGGAGAAACAAGGTGTTTGATATATGACAATTTAAGGTAATTGCAACTCTGTTTGTACACCTCTAACCACAAAGAAACAGGGCGTCTATGCATTGTAATCAGCTTATACACTGTTTCAGAGCAAGACATCTTGTTTTTAACCAAATTGAAAAGCTTAAACACTGTTTCAAGGCAAGAGATTGTGTTTTAGACTAAAAGGGAATGCATTATAAGAAGAATCTTTACTTTGAAACTCTGTTCTTTACCTTATTCAGACTATGAAACAGCTTTGTATTCACCTTAAACACTTGCAGGGCAAGAGATTGTGTTATAGACTAAAAGGGAATGCATTATAAGAAGAATCTTTACTTTGTATCTCTGTTCTTTACCCTTTTCACACTATGAAACAGCTTTGTATTCACCTTAAACACTGTTTCAGGGCAAGAGATTGTGTTTTAGACTAAAAGGGAATGCATTATAAGAAGAATATTTACTTTGAAACTCTGTTCTTTACCTTTTTCACACTATTTAACAGCTTTGTATTCACCTTAAACACTGTTGCAGGGCAAGAGATTGTGTTTTAGACTAAAAGGGAATGCATTATAAGAAGAATCTTTACTTAGAAACTCTGTTCTTTACCTTTTTCACACTATGAAACAGCTTTGTATTCAACTTAAACACTGTTTCAGAGCAAGACATCTTGTTTTTAACCAAATTGAATAACTTACAATGTGTTAAGAAAACACATATTTCAAGTGAAAAGCGTTTATACAGGGGAGAAACAAGGTGTTTGTAATATGACAATTTAAAGTAATTGCAACTCTGTTTGAACACGTCTCACCACAACGAAACAGGGTTTCTATGCATTGTAATCGGCTTATACAGCGTTTCAGAGCAAGAAATATTGTTTTTATCCAAACTGAACAACTTACAATATCCTAAGAAAACACATATTTCAAGTGAAAAGAGTTTATACAGGGGAGAAACAAGTTGTTTTAACATGGTTCTAATGTGACCCTTGAAAGTAATTGCAACTCTGTTTTTACACCTCTAACCACAAGGAGGCAATGTTTCCACGCATTATAATTGGCTTATACATAGTTTCAGAGCAAGAAATATTGTTTTTAACCAAATTGAAAAGCTTAAACACTGTTTCAGGGCAAGAGATTGTGTTTTAGACTAAAAGGGAATGCATTATAAGAAGAATCTTTACTTTGAAACTCTGTTCTTTACCTTTTTCACACTATGAAACAGCTTTTTATTCACCTTAAACATTGTTGCTGGGCAAGAGATTGTGTTTTAGACTAAAAGGGAATGCATTATAAGAAGAATCTTTACTTAGAAACTCTGTTCTTTACCTTTTTCACACTATGAAACAGCTTTGTATTCAACTTAAACACTGTTTCAGAGCAAGACATCTTGTTTTTAACCAAATTGAATAACTTACAATGTGTTAAGAAAACACATATTTCAAGTGAAAAGCGTTTATACAGGGGAGAAACAAGGTGTTTGTAATATGACAATTTAAAGTAATTGCAACTCTGTTTGAACACGTCTCACCACAACGAAACAGGGTTTCTATGCATTGTAATCGGCTTATACAGCGTTTCAGAGCAAGACATATTGTTTTTGACCAAACTGAATAACTTACAATATCCTAAGAAAACACATATTTCAAGTGAAAAGAGTTTATACAGGGGAGAAACAAGGTGTTTGTAATATGACAATTTAAAGTAATTGCAACTCTGTTTGAACACGTCTCACCACAACGAAACGGGGTTTCTATGCATTGTAATCGGCTTATACAGCGTTTCAGAGCAAGAAATATTGTTTTTATCCAAACTGAACAACTTACAATATCCTAAGAAAACACATATTTCAAGTGAAAAGAGTTTATACAGGGGAGAAACAAGGTGTTTGTAATATGACAATTTAAAGTAATTGCAACTCTGTTTTAACACGTCTCACCACAACGAAACGGGGTTTCTATGCATTGTAAGCGGCTTATACAGCGTTTCAGAGCAAGAAATATTGTTTTTAACCAAACTGAACAACTTAACCATTTAAAGTAATTGCAACTCTGTTTGTACACCTCTAACCAGAACGAAACAGGGTTTCTATGCATTGTAATCAGCTTATACAGCGTTTCAGAGCAAGACATATTGTTTTTTACCAAACTGAATAACTTACAATATCCTAAGAAAACACATATTTCAAGTGAAAAGAGTTTATACAGGGGAGAAACAAGATATTTGATATATGACAATTTAAGGTTAATTGCAACTCTGTTTGTACACCTCTAACCACAAAGAAACAGGGCGTCTATGCATTGTAATCAGCTTATACACTGTTTCAGAGCAAGACATCTTGTTTCTAACCAAATTGAAAAACTTAAACACTGTTTCAGGGCAAGAGATTGTGTTTTAGACTAAAAGGGAATGCATTATAAGAAGAATCTTTACTTTGAAACTCTGTTCTTTACCCTTTTCACACTATGAAACAGCTTTGTATTCACCTTAAACACTGTTTCAGGGCAAGAGATTGTGTTTTAGACTAAAAGGGAATGCATTATAAGAAGAATCTTTACTTAGAAACTCTGTTCTTTACCTTTTTCACACTATGAAACAGCTTTGTATTCACCTTAAACATTGTTGCGGGGCAAGAGATTGTGTTTTAGACTAAAAGGGAATGCATTATAAGAAGAATCTTTACTTTGAAACTCTGTTCTTTACCTTTTTCACACTATTTAACAGCTTTGTATTCACCTTGAACACTGTTGCAGGGCAAGAGATTGTGTTTTAGACTAAAAGGGAATGCATTATAAGAAGAATCTTTACTTTGAAACTCTGTTCTTTACCTTTTTCACACTATGAAACAGCTTTTTATTCACCTTAAACATTGTTGCGGGGCAAGAGATTGTGTTTTAGACTAAAAGGGAATGCATTATAAGAAGAATCTTTACTTAGAAACTCTGTTCTTTACCTTTTTCACACTATGAAACAGCTTTGTATTCAACTTAAACACTGTTTCAGAGCAAGACATCTTGTTTTAAACCAAATTGAAAAACTTACAATGTGTTAAGAAAACACATATTTCAAGTGAAAAGCGTTTATACAGGGGAGAAACAAGGTGTTTGTAATATGACAATTTAAAGTAATTGCAACTCTGTTTGAACACGTCTCACCACAACGAAACAGGGTTTCTATGCATTGTAATCGGCTTATACAGCGTTTCAGAGCAAGAAATATTGTTTTTATCCAAACTGAACAACTTACAATATCCTAAGAAAACACATATTTCAAGTGAAAAGAGTTTATACAGGGGAGAAACAAGTTGTTTTAACATGGTTCTAATGTGACCCTTGAAAGTAATTGCAACTCTGTTTTTACACCTCTAACCACAAGGAGGCAACGTTTCCACGCATTATAATTGGCTTATACATAGTTTCAGAGCAAGAAATATTGTTTTTAACCAAGCTGAACAACTTAACCATTTAAAGTAATTGCAACTCTGTTTGTACACCTCTAACCAGAACGAAACAGGGTTTCTATGCATTGTAATCAGCTTATACAGCGTTTCAGAGCAAGACATATTGTTTTTGACCAAACTGAATAACTTACAATATCCTAAGAAAACACATATTTCAAGTGAAAAGAGTTTATACAGGGGAGAAACAAGGTGTTTGTAATATGACAATTTAAAGTAATTGCAACTCTGTTTGTACACCTCTAACCACAAAGAAACAGGGTTTCTATGCATTGTAATCGGCTTATACAGCGTTTCAGAGCAAGAAATATTGTTTTTATCCAAACTGAACAACTTACAATATCCTAAGAAAACACATATTTCAAGTGAAAAGAGTTTATACAGGGGAGAAACAAGGTGTTTGTAATATGACAATTTAAAGTAATTGCAACTCTGTTTTAACACGTCTCACCACAACGAAACGGGGTTTCTATGCATTGTAAGCGGCTTATACAGCGTTTCAGAGCAAGAAATATTGTTTTTAACCAAACTGAACAACTTAACCATTTAAAGTAATTGCAACTCTGTTTGTACACCTCTAACCAGAACGAAACAGGGTTTCTATGCATTGTAATCAGCTTATACAGCGTTTCAGAGCAAGACATATTGTTTTTTACCAAACTGAATAACTTACAATATCCTAAGAAAACACATATTTCAAGTGAAAAGAGTTTATACAGGGGAGAAACAAGATATTTGATATATGACAATTTAAGGTAATTGCAACTCTGTTTGTACACCTCTAACCACAAAGAAACAGGGCGTCTATGCATTGTAATCAGCTTATACACTGTTTCAGAGCAAGACATCTTGTTTCTAACCAAATTGAAAAACTTAAACACTGTTTCAGGGCAAGAGATTGTGTTTTAGACTAAAAGGGAATGCATTATAAGAAGAATCTTTACTTTGAAACTCTGTTCTTTACCCTTTTCACACTATGAAACAGCTTTGTATTCACCTTAAACACTGTTTCAGGGCAAGAGATTGTGTTTTAGACTAAAAGGGAATGCATTATAAGAAGAATCTTTACTTTGAAACTCTGTTCTTTACCTTTTTAACACTACGAAACAGGTTTGTATTCACCTTAAACACTGTTGCAGGGCAAGCGATTGTGTTTTAGACTAAAAGGGAATGCATTATAAGAAGAATCTTTACTTAGAAACTCTGTTCTTTACCTTTTTCACACTATGAAATAGCTTTGTATTCACCTTAAACATTGTTGCGGGGCAAGAGATTGTGTTTTAGACTAAAAGGGAATGCATTATAAGAAGAATCTTTACTTTGAAACTCTGTTCTTTACCTTTTTCACACTATTTAACAGCTTTGTATTCACCTTAAACACTGTTGCAGGGCAAGAGATTGTGTTTTAGACTAAAAGGGAATGCATTATAAGAAGAATCTTTACTTAGAAACTCTGTTCTTTACCTTTTTCACACTATGAAACAGCTTTGTATTCAACTTAAACACTGTTTCAGAGCAAGACATCTTGTTTTTAACCAAATTGAATAACTTACAATGTGTTAAGAAAACACATATTTCAAGTGAAAAGCGTTTATACAGGGGAGAAACAAGGTGTTTGTAATATGACAATTTAAAGTAATTGCAACTCTGTTTGAACACGTCTCACCACAACGAAACAGGGTTTCTATGCATTGTAATCGGCTTATACAGCGTTTCAGAGCAAGAAATATTGTTTTTATCCAAACTGAACAACTTACAATATCCTAAGAAAACACATATTTCAAGTGAAAAGAGTTTATACAGGGGAGAAACAAGTTGTTTTAACATGGTTCTAATGTGACCCTTGAAAGTAATTGCAACTCTGTTTTTACACCTCTAACCACAAGGAGGCAACGTTTCCACGCATTATAATTGGCTTATACATAGTTTCAGAGCAAGAAATATTGTTTTTAACCAAACTGAACAACTTAACCATTTAAAGTAATTGCAACTCTGTTTGTACACCTCTAACCAGAACGAAACAGGGTTTCTATGTGTTGTAATCAGCTTATACAGCGTTTCAGAGCAAGACATATTGTTTTTGACCAAACTGAATAACTTACAATATCCTAAGAAAACACATATTTCAAGTGAAAAGAGTTTATACAGGGGAGAAACAAGGTGTTTGATATATGACAATTTAAGGTAATTGCAACTCTGTTTGTACACCTCTAACCACAAAGAAACAGGGCGTCTATGCATTGTAATCAGCTTATACACTGTTTCAGAGCAAGACATCTTGTTTTTAACCAAATTGAAAAGCTTAAACACTGTTTCAAGGCAAGAGATTGTGTTTTAGACTAAAAGGGAATGCATTATAAGAAGAATCTTTACTTTGAAACTCTGTTCTTTACCTTTTTCAGACTATGAAACAGCTTTGTATTCACCTTAAACACTTGCAGGGCAAGAGATTGTGTTATAGACTAAAAGGGAATGCATTATAAGAAGAATCTTTACTTTGTATCTCTGTTCTTTACCCTTTTCACACTATGAAACAGCTTTGTATTCACCTTAAACACTGTTTCAGGGCAAGAGATTGTGTTTTAGACTAAAAGGGAATGCATTATAAGAAGAATATTTACTTTGAAACTCTGTTCTTTACCTTTTTCACACTATTTAACAGCTTTGTATTCACCTTAAACACTGTTGCAGGGCAAGAGATTGTGTTTTAGACTAAAAGGGAATGCATTATAAGAAGAATCTTTACTTAGAAACTCTGTTCTTTACCTTTTTCACACTATGAAACAGCTTTGTATTCAACTTAAACACTGTTTCAGAGCAAGACATCTTGTTTTTAACCAAATCGAATAACTTTCAATGTGTTAAGAAAACACATATTTCAAGTGAAAAGCGTTTATACAGGGGAGAAACACGGTGTTTGTAATATGACAATTTAAAGTAATTGCAACTCTGTTTGAACACGTCTCACCACAACGAAACAGGGTTTCTATGCATTGTAATCGGCTTATACAGCGTTTCAGAGCAAGAAATATTGTTTTTATCCAAACTGAACAACTTACAATATCCTAAGAAAACACATATTTCAAGAGAAAAGAGTTTATACAGGGGAGAAACAAGTTGTTTTAACATGGTTCTAATGTGACCCTTGAAAGTAATTGCAACTCTGTTTTTACACCTCTAACCACAAGGAGGCAACGTTTCCACGCATTATAATTGGCTTATACATAGTTTCAGAGCAAGAAATATTGTTTTTAACCAAATTGAAAAGCTTAAACACTGTTTCAGGGCAAGAGATTGTGTTTTAGACTAAAAGGGAATGCATTATAAGAAGAATCTTTACTTTGAAACTCTGTTCTTTACCTTTTTCACACTATTTAACAGCTTTGTATTCACCTTAAACACTGTTGCAGGGCAAGAGATTGTGTTTTAGACTAAAAGGGAATGCATTATAAGAAGAATCTTTACTTTGAAACTCTGTTCTTTACCTTTTTCACACTATGAAACAGCTTTTTATTCACCTTAAACATTGTTGCGGGGCAAGAGATTGTGTTTTAGACTAAAAGGGAATGCATTATAAGAAGAATCTTTACTTAGAAACTCTGTTCTTTACCTTTTTCACACTATGAAACAGCTTTGTATTCAACTTAAACACTGTTTCAGAGCAAGACATCTTGTTTTTAACCAAATTGAATAACTTACAATGTGTTAAGAAAACACATATTTCAAGTGAAAAGCGTTTATACAGGGGAGAAACAAGGTGTTTGTAATATGACAATTTAAAGTAATTGCAACTCTGTTTGAACACGTCTCACCACAACGAAACAGGGTTTCTATGCATTGTAATCGGCTTATACAGCGTTTCAGAGCAAGAAATATTGTTTTTATCCAAACTGAACAACTTACAATATCCTAAGAAAACACATATTTCAAGTGAAAAGAGTTTATACAGGGGAGAAACAAGTTGTTTTAACATGGTTCTAATGTGACCCTTGAAAGTAATTGCAACTCTGTTTTTACACCTCTAACCACAAGGAGGCAACGTTTCCACGCATTATAATTGGCTTATACATAGTTTCAGAGCAAGAAATATTGTTTTTAACCAAACTGAACAACTTAACCATTTAAAGTAATTGCAACTCTGTTTGTACACCTCTAACCAGAACGAAACAGGGTTTCTATGTGTTGTAATCAGCTTATACAGCGTTTCAGAGCAAGACATATTGTTTTTGACCAAACTGAATAACTTACAATATCCTAAGAAAACACATATTTCAAGTGAAAAGAGTTTATACAGGGGAGAAACAAGGTGTTTGATATATGACAATTTAAGGTAATTGCAACTCTGTTTGTACACCTCTAACCACAAAGAAACAGGGCGTCTATGCATTGTAATCAGCTTATACACTGTTTCAGAGCAAGACATCTTGTTTTTAACCAAATTGAAAAGCTTAAACACTGTTTCAAGGCAAGAGATTGTGTTTTAGACTAAAAGGGAATGCATTATAAGAAGAATCTTTACTTTGAAACTCTGTTCTTTACCTTTTTCAGACTATGAAACAGCTTTGTATTCACCTTAAACACTTGCAGGGCAAGAGATTGTGTTATAGACTAAAAGGGAATGCATTATAAGAAGAATCTTTACTTTGTATCTCTGTTCTTTACCCTTTTCACACTATGAAACAGCTTTGTATTCACCTTAAACACTGTTTCAGGGCAAGAGATTGTGTTTTAGACTAAAAGGGAATGCATTATAAGAAGAATATTTACTTTGAAACTCTGTTCTTTACCTTTTTCACACTATTTAACAGCTTTGTATTCACCTTAAACACTGTTGCAGGGCAAGAGATTGTGTTTTAGACTAAAAGGGAATGCATTATAAGAAGAATCTTTACTTAGAAACTCTGTTCTTTACCTTTTTCACACTATGAAACAGCTTTGTATTCAACTTAAACACTGTTTCAGAGCAAGACATCTTGTTTTTAACCAAATCGAATAACTTTCAATGTGTTAAGAAAACACATATTTCAAGTGAAAAGCGTTTATACAGGGGAGAAACACGGTGTTTGTAATATGACAATTTAAAGTAATTGCAACTCTGTTTGAACACGTCTCACCACAACGAAACAGGGTTTCTATGCATTGTAATCGGCTTATACAGCGTTTCAGAGCAAGAAATATTGTTTTTATCCAAACTGAACAACTTACAATATCCTAAGAAAACACATATTTCAAGAGAAAAGAGTTTATACAGGGGAGAAACAAGTTGTTTTAACATGGTTCTAATGTGACCCTTGAAAGTAATTGCAACTCTGTTTTTACACCTCTAACCACAAGGAGGCAACGTTTCCACGCATTATAATTGGCTTATACATAGTTTCAGAGCAAGAAATATTGTTTTTAACCAAATTGAAAAGCTTAAACACTGTTTCAGGGCAAGAGATTGTGTTTTAGACTAAAAGGGAATGCATTATAAGAAGAATCTTTACTTTGAAACTCTGTTCTTTACCTTTTTCACACTATTTAACAGCTTTGTATTCACCTTAAACACTGTTGCAGGGCAAGAGATTGTGTTTTAGACTAAAAGGGAATGCATTATAAGAAGAATCTTTACTTTGAAACTCTGTTCTTTACCTTTTTCACACTATGAAACAGCTTTTTATTCACCTTAAACATTGTTGCGGGGCAAGAGATTGTGTTTTAGACTAAAAGGGAATGCATTATAAGAAGAATCTTTACTTAGAAACTCTGTTCTTTACCTTTTTCACACTATGAAACAGCTTTGTATTCAACTTAAACACTGTTTCAGAGCAAGACATCTTGTTTTTAACCAAATTGAATAACTTACAATGTGTTAAGAAAACACATATTTCAAGTGAAAAGCGTTTATACAGGGGAGAAACAAGGTGTTTGTAATATGACAATTTAAAGTAATTGCAACTCTGTTTGAACACGTCTCACCACAACGAAACAGGGTTTCTATGCATTGTAATCGGCTTATACAGCGTTTCAGAGCAAGAAATATTGTTTTTATCCAAACTGAACAACTTACAATATCCTAAGAAAACACATATTTCAAGTGAAAAGAGTTTATACAGGGGAGAAACAAGTTGTTTTAACATGGTTCTAATGTGACCCTTGAAAGTAATTGCAACTCTGTTTTTACACCTCTAACCACAAGGAGGCAACGTTTCCACGCATTATAATTGGCTTATACATAGTTTCAGAGCAAGAAATATTGTTTTTAACCAAACTGAACAACTTAACCATTTAAAGTAATTGCAACTCTGTTTGTACACCTCTAACCAGAACGAAACAGGGTTTCTATGTGTTGTAATCAGCTTATACAGCGTTTCAGAGCAAGACATATTGTTTTTGACCAAACTGAATAACTTACAATATCCTAAGAAAACACATATTTCAAGTGAAAAGAGTTTATACAGGGGAGAAACAAGGTGTTTGATATATGACAATTTAAGGTAATTGCAACTCTGTTTGTACACCTCTAACCACAAAGAAACAGGGCGTCTATGCATTGTAATCAGCTTATACACTGTTTCAGAGCAAGACATCTTGTTTTTAACCAAATTGAAAAGCTTAAACACTGTTTCAAGGCAAGAGATTGTGTTTTAGACTAAAAGGGAATGCATTATAAGAAGAATCTTTACTTTGAAACTCTGTTCTTTACCTTTTTCAGACTATGAAACAGCTTTGTATTCACCTTAAACACTTGCAGGGCAAGAGATTGTGTTATAGACTAAAAGGGAATGCATTATAAGAAGAATCTTTACTTTGTATCTCTGTTCTTTACCCTTTTCACACTATGAAACAGCTTTGTATTCACCTTAAACACTGTTTCAGGGCAAGAGATTGTGTTTTAGACTAAAAGGGAATGCATTATAAGAAGAATATTTACTTTGAAACTCTGTTCTTTACCTTTTTCACACTATTTAACAGCTTTGTATTCACCTTAAACACTGTTGCAGGGCAAGAGATTGTGTTTTAGACTAAAAGGGAATGCATTATAAGAAGAATCTTTACTTTGAAACACTGTTCTTTACCTTTTTCACACTATGAAACAGCTTTGTATTCACCTTAAACACTGTTTCAGAGCAAGACATCTTGTTTTTAACCAAATTGAATAACTTACAATGTGTTAAGAAAACACATATTTCAAGTGAAAAGAGTTTATACAGGGGAGAAACAAGTTGTTTTAACATGGTTCTAATGTGACCCTTGAAAGTAATTGCAACTCTGTTTTTACACCTCTAACCACAAGGAGGCAACGTTTCCACACATTATAATTGGCTTATACATAGTTTCAGAGCAAGAAATAATGTTTTTAACCAAACTGAACAACTTAACCATTTAAAGTATTTGCAACTCTGTTTGTACACCTCTAACCAGAACGAAACAGGGTTTCTATGCATTGTAATCAGCTTATACAGCGTTTCAGAGCAAGACATATTGTTTTTGACCAAACTGAATAACTTACAATATCCTAAGAAAACACATATTTCAAGTGAAAAGAGTTTATACAGGGGAGAAACAAGGTGTTTGATATATGACAATTTAAGGTAATTGCAACTCTGTTTGTATACCTCTAACCACAAAGAAACAGGGCGTCTATGCATTGTAATCAGCTTATACACAGAGCAAGACATCTTGTTTTTAACCAAATGGAAAAGCTTAAACACTGTTTCAGGGCAAGAGATTGTGTTTTAGACTAAAAGGGAATGCATTATAAGAAGAATCTTTACTTTGAAACTCTGTTCTTTACCTTTTCACACTATGAAACAGCTTTGTATTCACCTTAAACACTGTTTCAGGGCAAGAGATTGTGTTTTAGACTAAAAGGGAATGCATTATAAGAAGAATCTTTACTTTGAAACTCTGTTCTTTACCTTTTTCAGACTATGAAACAGCTTTGTATTCACCTTAAACACTTGCAGGGCAAGAGATTGTGTTATAGACTAAAAGGGAATGCATTATAAGAAGAATCTTTACTTTGTATCTCTGTTCTTTACCCTTTTCACACTATGAAACAGCTTTGTATTCACCTTAAACACTGTTTCAGGGCAAGAGATTGTGTTTTAGACTAAAAGGGAATGCATTATAAGAAGAATCTTTACTTAGAAACTCTGTTCTTTACCTTTTTCACACTATGAAACAGCTTTGTATTCACCTTAAACACTGTTTCAGGGCAAGACATCTTGTTTTTAACCAAATTGAATAACTTTCAATGTGTTAAGTAAACACATATTTCAAGTGAAAAGAGTTTATACAGGGGAGAAACAAGGTGTTTGTAATATGACAATTTAAAGTAATTGCAACTCTGTTTGAACACGTCTCACCACAACGAAACAGGGTTTCTATGCATTGTAATCGGCTTATACAGCGTTTCAGAGCAAGAAATATTGTTTTTATCCAAACTGAACAACTTACAATATCCTAAGAAAACACATATTTCAAGTGAAAAGAGTTTATACAGGGGAGAAACAAGTTGTTTTAACATGGTTCTAATGTGACCCTTGAAAGTAATTGCAACTCTGTTTTTACACCTCTAACCACAAAGAGGCAACGTTTCCACGCATTATAATTGGCTTATACATAGTTTCAGAGCAAGAAATATTGTTTTTAACCAAACTGAACAACTTAACCATTTAAAGTAATTGCAACTCTGTTTGTACACCTCTAACCAGAACGAAACAGGGTTTCTATGCATTGTAATCAGCTTATACAGCGTTTCAGAGCAAGACATATTGTTTTTGACCAAACTGAATAACTTACAATATCCTAAGAAAACACATATTTCAAGTGAAAAGAGTTTATACAGGGGAGAAACAAGGTGTTTGATATATGACAATTTAAGGTAATTGCAACTCTGTTTGTACACCTCTAACCACAAAGAAACAGGGCGTCTATGCATTGTAATCAGCTTATACACTGTTTCAGAGCAAGACATCTTGTTTTTAACCAAATTGAAAAGCTTAAACACTGTTTCAGGGCAAGAGATTGTGTTTTAGACTAAAAGGGAATGCATTATAAGAAGAATCTTTACTTTGAAACTCTGTTCTTTACCTTTTTCAGACTATGAAACAGCTTTGTATTCACCTTAAACACTTGCAGGGCAAGAGATTGTGTTATAGACTAAAAGGGAATGCATTATAAGAAGAATCTTTACTTTGTATCTCTGTTCTTTACCCTTTTCACACTATGAAACAGCTTTGTATTCACCTTAAACACTGTTTCAGGGCAAGAGATTGTGTTTTAGACTAAAAGGGAATGCATTATAAGAAGAATATTTACTTTGAAACTCTGTTCTTTACCTTTTTCACACTATTTAACAGCTTTGTATTCACCTTAAACACTGTTGCAGGGCAAGAGATTGTGTTTTAGACTAAAAGGGAATGCATTATAAGAAGAATCTTTACTTTGAAACTCTGTTCTTTACCTTTTTCACACTATGAAACAGCTTTTTATTCACCTTAAACATTGTTGCGGGGCAAGAGATTGTGTTTTAGACTAAAAGGGAATGCATTATAAGAAGAATCTTTACTTAGAAACTCTGTTCTTTACCTTTTTCACACTATGAAACAGCTTTGTATTCAACTTAAACACTGTTTCAGAGCAAGACATCTTGTTTTTAACCAAATTGAATAACTTACAATGTGTTAAGAAAACACATATTTCAAGTGAAAAGCGTTTATACAGGGGAGAAACAAGGTGTTTGTAATATGACAATTTAAAGTAATTGCAACTCTGTTTGAACACGTCTCACCACAACGAAACAGGGTTTCTATGCATTGTAATCGGCTTATACAGCGTTTCAGAGCAAGAAATATTGTTTTTATCCAAACTGAACAACTTACAATATCCTAAGAAAACACATATTTCAAGTGAAAAGAGTTTATACAGGGGAGAAACAAGTTGTTTTAACATGGTTCTAATGTGACCCTTGAAAGTAATTGCAAATCTGTTTTTACACCTCTAACCACAAGGAGGCAACGTTTCCACGCATTATAATTGGCTTATACATAGTTTCAGAGCAAGAAATATTGTTTTTAACCAAATTGAAAAGCTTAAACACTGTTTCAGGGCAAGAGATTGTGTTTTAGACTAAAAGGGAATGCATTATAAGAAGAATCTTTACTTTGAAACTCTGTTCTTTACCTTTTTCACACTATTTAACAGCTTTGTATTCACCTTAAACATTGTTGCGGGGCAAGAGATTGTGTTTTAGACTAAAAGGGTATGCATTATAAGAAGAATCTTTACTTAGAAACTCTGTTCTTTACCTTTTTCTCACTATGAAACAGCTTTGTATTCAACTTAAACACTGTTTCAGAGCAAGACATCTTGTTTTTAACCAAATTGAATAACTTACAATGTGTTAAGAAAACACATATTTCAAGTGAAAAGCGTTTATACAGGGGAGAAACAAGGTGTTTGAAATATGACAATTTAAAGTAATTGCAACTCTGTTTGAACACGTCTCACCACAACGAAACAGGGTTTCTATGCATTGTAATCGGCTTATACAGCGTTTCAGAGCAAGAAATATTGTTTTTATCCAAACTGAACAACTTACAATATCCTAAGAAAACACATATTTCAAGTGAAAAGAGTTTATACAGGGGAGAAACAAGTTGTTTTAACATGGTTCTAATGTGACCCTTGAAAGTAATTGCAACTCTGTTTTTACACCTCTAACCACAAGGAGGCAACGTTTCCACGCATTATAATTGGCTTATACATAGTTTCAGAGCAAGAAATATTGTTTTTAACCAAACTGAACAACTTAACCATTTAAAGTAATTGCAACTCTGTTTGTACACCTCTAACCAGAACGAAACAGGGTTTCTATGCATTGTAATCAGCTTATACAGCGTTTCAGAGCAAGACATATTGTTTTTGACCAAACTGAATAACTTACAATATCCTAAGAAAACACATATTTCAAGTGAAAAGAGTTTATACAGGGGAGAAACAAGGTGTTTGATATATGACAATTTAAGGTAATTGCAACTCTGTTTGTACACCTCTAACCACAAAGAAACAGGGCGTCTATGCATTGTAGTCAGCTTATACACTGTTTCAGAGCAAGACATCTTGTTTTTAACCAAATTGAAAAGCTTAAACACTGTTTCAGGGCAAGAGATTGTGTTTTAGACTAAAAGGGAATGCATTATAAGAAGAATCTTTACTTTGAAACTCTGTTCTTTACCTTTTTCACACTATGAAACAGCTTTGTATTCACCTTAAACACTTGCAGGGCAAGAGATTGTGTTATAGACTAAAAGGGAATGCATTATAAGAAGAATCTTTACTTTGTATCTCTGTTCTTTACCCTTTTCACACTATGAAACAGCTTTGTATTCACCTTAAACACTGTTTCAGGGCAAGAGATTGTGTTTTAGACTAAAAGGGAATGCATTATAAGAAGAATATTTACTTTGAAACTCTGTTCTTTACCTTTTTCACACTATTTAACAGCTTTGTATTCACCTTAAACACTGTTGCAGGGCAAGAGATTGTGTTTTAGACTAAAAGGGAATGCATTATAAGAAGAATCTTTACTTAGAAACTCTGTTCTTTACCTTTTTCACACTATGAAACAGCTTTGTATTCAACTTAAACACTGTTTCAGAGCAAGACATCTTGTTTTTAACCAAATCGAATAACTTACAATGTGTTAAGAAAACACATATTTCAAGTGAAAAGCGTTTATACAGGGGACAAACAAGGTGTTTGTAATATGACAATTTAAAGTAATTGCAACTCTGTTTGAACACGTCTCACCACAACGAAACAGGGTTTCTATGCATTGTAATCGGCTTATACAGCGTTTCAGAGCAAGAAATATTGTTTTTATCCAAACTGAACAACTTACAATATCCTAAGAAAACACATATTTCAAGTGAAAAGAGTTTATACAGGGGAGAAACAAGTTGTTTTAACATGGTTCTAATGTGACCCTTGAAAGTAATTGCAACTCTGTTTTTACACCTCTAACCACAAGGAGGCAACGTTTCCACGCATTATAATTGGCTTATACATAGTTTCAGAGCAAGAAATATTGTTTTTAACCAAATTGAAAAGCTTAAACACTTTTTCAGGGCAAGAGATTGTGTTTTAGACTAAAAGGGAATGCATTATAAGAAGAATCTTTACTTTGAAACTCTGTTCTTTACCTTTTTCACACTATTTAACAGCTTTGTATTCACCTTAAACACTGTTGCAGGGCAAGAGATTGTGTTTTAGACTAAAAGGGAATGCATTATAAGAAGAATCTTTACTTTGAAACTCTGTTCTTTACCTTTTTCACAGTATGAAACAGCTTTTTATTCACCTTAAACATTGTTGCGGGGCAAGAGATTGTGTTTTAGACTAAAAGGGAATGCATTATAAGAAGAATCTTTACTTTGAAACTCTGTTCTTTACCTTTTTCACACTATGAAACAGCTTTTTATTCACCTTAAACATTGTTGCGGGGCAAGAGATTGTGTTTTAGACTAAAAGGGAATGCATTATAAGAAGAATCTTTACTTAGAAACTCTGTTCTTTACCTTTTTCACACTATGAAACAGCTTTGTATTCAACTTAAACACTGTTTCAGAGCAAGACATCTTGTTTTTAACCAAATTGAATAACTTACAATGTGTTAAGAAAACACATATTTCAAGTGAAAAGCGTTTATACAGGGGAGAAACAAGGTGTTTGTAATATGACAATTTAAAGTAATTGCAACTCTGTTTGAACACGTCTCACCACAACGAAACAGGGTTTCTATGCATTGTAATCGGCTTATACAGCGTTTCAGAGCAAGAAATATTGTTTTTATCCAAACTGAACAACTTACAATATCCTAAGAAAACACATATTTCAAGTGAAAAGAGTTTATACAGGGGAGAAACAAGTTGTTTTAACATGGTTCTAATGTGACCCTTGAAAGTAATTGCAACTCTGTTTTTACACCTCTAACCACAAGGAGGCAACGTTTCCACGCATTATAATTGGCTTATACATAGTTTCAGAGCAAGAAATATTGTTTTTAACCAAACTGAACAACTTAACCATTTAAAGTAATTGCAACTCTGTTTGTACACCTCTAACCAGAACGAAACAGGGTTTCTATGCATTGTAATCAGCTTATACAGCGTTTCAGAGCAAGACATATTGTTTTTGACCAAACTGAATAACTTACAATATCCTAAGAAAACACATATTTCAAGTGAAAAGAGTTTATACAGGGGAGAAACAAGGTGTTTGATATATGACAATTTAAGGTAATTGCAACTCTGTTTGTACACCTCTAACCACAAAGAAACAGGGTGTCTATGCATTGTAGTCAGCTTATACACTGTTTCAGAGCAAGACATCTTGTTTTTAACCAAATTGAAAAGCTTAAACACTGTTTCAGGGCAAGAGATTGTGTTTTAGACTAAAAGGGAATGCATTATAAGAAGAATCTTTACTTTGAAACTCTGTTCTTTACCTTTTTCAGACTATGAAACAGCTTTGTATTCACCTTAAACACTTGCAGGGCAAGAGATTGTGTTATAGACTAAAAGGGAATGCATTATAAGAAGAATCTTTACTTTGTATCTCTGTTCTTTACCCTTTTCACACTATGAAACAGCTTTGTATTCACCTTAAACACTGTTTCAGGGCAAGAGATTGTGTTTTAGACTAAAAGGGAATGCATTATAAGAAGAATATTTACTTTGAAACTCTGTTCTTTACCTTTTTCACACTATTTAACAGCTTTGTATTCACCTTAAACACTGTTGCAGGGCAAGAGATTGTGTTTTAGACTAAAAGGGAATGCATTATAAGAAGAATCTTTACTTTGAAACTCTGTTCTTTACCTTTTTCACACTATGAAACAGCTTTTTATTCACCTTAAACATTGTTGCGGGGCAAGAGATTGTGTTTTAGACTAAAAGGGAATGCATTATAAGAAGAATCTTTACTTAGAAACTCTGTTCTTTACCTTTTTCACACTATGAAACAGCTTTGTATTCAACTTAAACACTGTTTCAGAGCAAGACATCTTGTTTTTAACCAAATTGAATAACTTACAATGTGTTAAGAAAACACATATTTCAAGTGAAAAGCGTTTATACAGGGGAGAAACAAGGTGTTTGTAATATGACAATTTAAAGTAATTGCAACTCTGTTTGAACACGTCTCACCACAACGAAACAGGGTTTCTATGCATTGTAATCGGCTTATACAGCGTTTCAGAGCAAGAAATATTGTTTTTATCCAAACTGAACAACTTACAATATCCTAAGAAAACACATATTTCAAGTGAAAAGAGTTTATACAGGGGAGAAACAAGTTGTTTTAACATGGTTCTAATGTGACCCTTGAAAGTAATTGCAACTCTGTTTTTACACCTCTAACCACAAGGAGGCAACGTTTCCACGCATTATAATTGGCTTATACATAGTTTCAGAGCAAGAAATATTGTTTTTAACCAAACTGAACAACTTAACCATTTAAAGTAATTGCAACTCTGTTTGTACACCTCTAACCAGAACGAAACAGGGTTTCTATGCATTGTAATCAGCTTATACAGCGTTTCAGAGCAAGACATATTGTTTTTGACCAAACTGAATAACTTACAATATCCTAAGAAAACACATATTTCAAGTGAAAAGAGTTTATACAGGGGAGAAACAAGGTGTTTGATATATGACAATTTAAGGTAATTGCAACTCTGTTTGTACACCTCTAACCACAAAGAAACAGGGCGTCTATGCATTGTAATCAGCTTATACACTGTTTCAGAGCAAGACATCTTGTTTTTAACCAAATTGAAAAGCTTAAACACTGTTTCAGGGCAAGAGATTGCGTTTTAGACTAAAAGGGAATGCATTATAAGAAGAATCTTTACTTTGAAACTCTGTTCTTTACCTTTTTCAGACTATGAAACAGCTTTGTATTCACCTTAAACACTTGCAGGGCAAGAGATTGTGTTATAGACTAAAAGGGAATGCATTATAAGAAGAATCTTTACTTTGTATCTCTGTTCTTTACCCTTTTCACACTATGAAACAGCTTTGTATTCACCTTAAACACTGTTTCAGGGCAAGAGATTGTGTTTTAGACTAAAAGGGAATGCATTATAAGAAGAATATTTACTTTGAAACTCTGTTCTTTACCTTTTTCACACTATTTAACAGCTTTGTATTCACCTTAAACACTGTTGCAGGGCAAGAGATTGTGTTTTAGACTAAAAGGGAATGCATTATAAGAAGAATCTTTACTTTGAAACTCTGTTCTTTACCTTTTTCACACTATGAAACAGCTTTTTATTCACCTTAAACATTGTTGCGGGGCAAGAGATTGTGTTTTAGACTAAAAGGGAATGCATTATAAGAAGAATCTTTACTTAGAAACTCTGTTCTTTACCTTTTTCACACTATGAAACAGCTTTGTATTCAACTTAAACACTGTTTCAGAGCAAGACATCTTGTTTTTAACCAAATTGAATAACTTACAATGTGTTAAGAAAACACATATTTCAAGTGAAAAGCGTTTATACAGGGGAGAAACAAGGTGTTTGTAATATGACAATTTAAAGTAATTGCAACTCTGTTTGAACACGTCTCACCACAACGAAACAGGGTTTCTATGCATTGTAATCGGCTTATACAGCGTTTCAGAGCAAGAAATATTGTTTTTATCCAAACTGAACAACTTACAATATCCTAAGAAAACACATATTTCAAGTGAAAAGAGTTTATACAGGGGAGAAACAAGTTGTTTTAACATGGTTCTAATGTGACCCTTGAAAGTAATTGCAACTCTGTTTTTACACCTCTAACCACAAGGAGGCAACGTTTCCACGCATTATAATTGGCTTATACATAGTTTCAGAGCAAGAAATATTGTTTTTAACCAAATTGAAAAGCTTAAACACTGTTTCAGGGCAAGAGATTGTGTTTTAGACTAAAAGGGAATGCATTATAAGAAGAATCTTTACTTTGAAACTCTGTTCTTTACCTTTTTCACACTATTTAACAGCTTTGTATTCACCTTAAACACTGTTGCAGGGCAAGAGATTGTGTTTTAGACTAAAAGGGAATGCATTATAAGAAGAATCTTTACTTTGAAATTCTGTTCTTTACCTTTTTCACACTATGAAACAGCTTTTTATTCAACTTAAACATTGTTGCGGGGCAAGAGATTGTGTTTTAGACTAAAAGGGAATGCATTATAAGAAGAATCTTTACTTAGAAACTCTGTTCTTTACCTTTTTCACACTATGAAACAGCTTTTTATTCACTTTAAACATTGTTGCGGGGCAAGAGATTGTGTTTTAGACTAAAAGGGTATGCATTATAAGAAGAATCTTTACTTAGAAACTCTGTTCTTTACCTTTTTCTCACTATGAAACAGCTTTGTATTCAACTTAAACACTGTTTCAGAGCAAGACATCTTGTTTTTAACCAAATTGAATAACTTACAATGTGTTAAGAAAACACATATTTCAAGTGAAAAGCGTTTATACAGGGGAGAAACAAGGTGTTTGTAATATGACAATTTAAAGTAATTGCAACTCTGTTTGAACACGTCTCACCACAACGAAACAGGGTTTCTATGCATTGTAATCGGCTTATACAGCGTTTCAGAGCAAGAAATATTGTTTTTATCCAAACTGAACAACTTACAATATCCTAAGAAAACACATATTTCAAGTGAAAAGAGTTTATACAGGGGAGAAACAAGTTGTTTTAACATGGTTCTAATGTGACCCTTGAAAGTAATTGCAACTCTGTTTTTACACCTCTAACCACAAGGAGGCAACGTTTCCACGCATTATAATTGGCTTATACATAGTTTCAGAGCAAGAAATATTGTTTTTAACCAAACTGAACAACTTAACCATTTAAAGTAATTGCAACTCTGTTTGTACACCTCTAACCAGAACGAAACAGGGTTTCTATGCATTGTAATCAGCTTATACAGCGTTTCAGAGCAAGACATATTGTTTTTGACCAAACTGAATAACTTACAATATCCTAAGAAAACACATATTTCAAGTGAAAAGAGTTTATACAGGGGAGAAACAAGGTGTTTGATATATGACAATTTAAGGTAATTGCAACTCTGTTTGTACACCTCTAACCACAAAGAAACAGGGCGTCTATGCATTGTAGTCAGCTTATACACTGTTTCAGAGCAAGACATCTTGTTTTTAACCAAATTGAAAAGCTTAAACACTGTTTCAGGGCAAGAGATTGTGTTTTAGACTAAAAGGGAATGCATTATAAGAAGAATCTTTACTTTGAAACTCTGTTCTTTACCTTTTTCAGACTATGAAACAGCTTTGTATTCACCTTAAACACTTGCAGGGCAAGAGATTGTGTTATAGACTAAAAGGGAATGCATTATAAGAAGCATCTTTACTTTGTATCTCTGTTCTTTACCCTTTTCACACTATGAAACAGCTTTGTATTCACCTTAAACACTGTTTCAGGGCAAGAGATTGTGTTTTAGACTAAAAGGGAATGCATTATAAGAAGAATCTTTACTTTGAAACTCTGTTCTTTACCTTTTTCACACTATGAAACAGCTTTTTATTCACCTTAAACATTGTTGCGGGGCAAGAGATTGTGTTTTAGACTAAAAGGGAATGCATTATAAGAAGAATCTTTACTTTGAAACTCTGTTCTTTACCTTTTTCACACTATGAAACAGCTTTTTATTCACCTTAAACATTGTTGCGGGGCAAGAGATTGTGTTTTAGACTAAAAGGGAATGCATTATAAGAAGAATCTTTACTTAGAAACTCTGTTCTTTACCTTTTTCACACTATGAAACAGCTTTGTATTCAACTTAAACACTGTTTCAGAGCAAGACATCTTGTTTTTAACCAAATTGAATAACTTACAATGTGTTAAGAAAACACATATTTCAAGTGAAAAGCGTTTATACAGGGGAGAAACAAGGTGTTTGTAATATGACAATTTAAAGTAATTGCAACTCTGTTTGAACACGTCTCACCACAACGAAACAGGGTTTCTATGCATTGTAATCGGCTTATACAGCGTTTCAGAGCAAGAAATATTGTTTTTATCCAAACTGAACAACTTACAATATCCTAAGAAAACACATATTTCAAGTGAAAAGAGTTTATACAGGGGAGAAACAAGTTGTTTTAACATGGTTCTAATGTGACCCTTGAAAGTAATTGCAACTCTGTTTTTACACCTCTAACCACAAGGAGGCAACGTTTCCACGCATTATAATTGGCTTATACATAGTTTCAGAGCAAGAAATATTGTTTTTAACCAAACTGAACAACTTAACCATTTAAAGTAATTGCAACTCTGTTTGTACACCTCTAACCAGAACGAAACAGGGTTTCTATGCATTGTAATCAGCTTATACAGCGTTTCAGAGCAAGACATATTGTTTTTGACCAAACTGAATAACTTACAATATCCTAAGAAAACACATATTTCAAGTGAAAAGAGTTTATACAGGGGAGAAACAAGGTGTTTGATATATGACAATTTAAGGTAATTGCAACTCTGTTTGTACACCTCTAACCACAAAGAAACAGGGCGTCTATGCATTGTAATCAGCTTATACACTGTTTCAGAGCAAGACATCTTGTTTTTAACCAAATTGAAAAGCTTAAACACTGTTTCAGGGCAAGAGATTGCGTTTTAGACTAAAAGGGAATGCATTATAAGAAGAATCTTTACTTTGAAACTCTGTTCTTTACCTTTTTCAGACTATGAAACAGCTTTGTATTCACCTTAAACACTTGCAGGGCAAGAGATTGTGTTATAGACTAAAAGGGAATGCATTATAAGAAGAATCTTTACTTTGTATCTCTGTTCTTTACCCTTTTCACACTATGAAACAGCTTTGTATTCACCTTAAACACTGTTTCAGGGCAAGAGATTGTGTTTTAGACTAAAAGGGAATGCATTATAAGAAGAATATTTACTTTGAAACTCTGTTCTTTACCTTTTTCACACTATTTAACAGCTTTGTATTCACCTTAAACACTGTTGCAGGGCAAGAGATTGTGTTTTAGACTAAAAGGGAATGCATTATAAGAAGAATCTTTACTTTGAAACTCTGTTCTTTACCTTTTTCACACTATGAAACAGCTTTTTATTCACCTTAAACATTGTTGCGGGGCAAGAGATTGTGTTTTAGACTAAAAGGGAATGCATTATAAGAAGAATCTTTACTTTGAAACTCTGTTCTTTACCTTTTTCACACTATGAAACAGCTTTGTATTCAACTTAAACACTGTTTCAGAGCAAGACATCTTGTTTTTAACCAAATTGAATAACTTACAATGTGTTAAGAAAACACATATTTCAAGTGAAAAGCGTTTATACAGGGGAGAAACAAGGTGTTTGTAATATGACAATTTAATGTAATTGCAACTCTGTTTGAACACGTCTCACCACAACGAAACAGGGTTTCTATGCATTGTAATCGGCTTATACAGCGTTTCAGAGCAAGAAATATTGTTTTTATCCAAACTGAACAACTTACAATATCCTAAGAAAACACATATTTCAAGTGAAAAGAGTTTATACAGGGGAGAAACAAGTTGTTTTAACATGGTTCTAATGTGACCCTTGAAAGTAATTGCAACTCTGTTTTTACACCTCTAACCACAAGGAGGCAACGTTTCCACGCATTATAATTGGCTTATACATAGTTTCAGAGCAAGAAATATTGTTTTTAACCAAATTGAAAAGCTTAAACACTGTTTCAGGGCAAGAGATTGTGTTTTAGACTAAAAGGGAATGCATTATAAGAAGAATCTTTACTTTGAAACTCTGTTCTTTACCTTTTTCACACTATTTAACAGCTTTGTATTCACCTTAAACACTGTTGCAGGGCAAGAGATTGTGTTTTAGACTAAAAGGGAATGCATTATAAGAAGAATCTTTACTTTGAAATTCTGTTCTTTACCTTTTTCACACTATGAAACAGCTTTTTATTCAACTTAAACATTGTTGCGGGGCAAGAGATTGTGTTTTAGACTAAAAGGGAATGCATTATAAGAAGAATCTTTACTTAGAAACTCTGTTCTTTACCTTTTTCACACTATGAAACAGCTTTTTATTCACTTTAAACATTGTTGCGGGGCAAGAGATTGTGTTTTAGACTAAAAGGGTATGCATTATAAGAAGAATCTTTACTTAGAAACTCTGTTCTTTACCTTTTTCTCACTATGAAACAGCTTTGTATTCAACTTAAACACTGTTTCAGAGCAAGACATCTTGTTTTTAACCAAATTGAATAACTTACAATGTGTTAAGAAAACACATATTTCAAGTGAAAAGCGTTTATACAGGGGAGAAACAAGGTGTTTGTAATATGACAATTTAAAGTAATTGCAACTCTGTTTGAACACGTCTCACCACAACGAAACAGGGTTTCTATGCATTGTAATCGGCTTATACAGCGTTTCAGAGCAAGAAATATTGTTTTTATCCAAACTGAACAACTTACAATATCCTAAGAAAACACATATTTCAAGTGAAAAGAGTTTATACAGGGGAGAAACAAGTTGTTTTAACATGGTTCTAATGTGACCCTTGAAAGTAATTGCAACTCTGTTTTTACACCTCTAACCACAAGGAGGCAACGTTTCCACGCATTATAATTGGCTTATACATAGTTTCAGAGCAAGAAATATTGTTTTTAACCAAACTGAACAACTTAACCATTTAAAGTAATTGCAACTCTGTTTGTACACCTCTAACCAGAACGAAACAGGGTTTCTATGCATTGTAATCAGCTTATACAGCGTTTCAGAGCAAGACATATTGTTTTTGACCAAACTGAATAACTTACAATATCCTAAGAAAACACATATTTCAAGTGAAAAGAGTTTATACAGGGGAGAAACAAGGTGTTTGATATATGACAATTTAAGGTAATTGCAACTCTGTTTGTACACCTCTAACCACAAAGAAACAGGGCGTCTATGCATTGTAGTCAGCTTATACACTGTTTCAGAGCAAGACATCTTGTTTTTAACCAAATTGAAAAGCTTAAACACTGTTTCAGGGCAAGAGATTGTGTTTTAGACTAAAAGGGAATGCATTATAAGAAGAATCTTTACTTTGAAACTCTGTTCTTTACCTTTTTCAGACTATGAAACAGCTTTGTATTCACCTTAAACACTTGCAGGGCAAGAGATTGTGTTATAGACTAAAAGGGAATGCATTATAAGAAGCATCTTTACTTTGTATCTCTGTTCTTTACCCTTTTCACACTATGAAACAGCTTTGTATTCACCTTAAACACTGTTTCAGGGCAAGAGATTGTGTTTTAGACTAAAAGGGAATGCATTATAAGAAGAATCTTTACTTTGAAACTCTGTTCTTTACCTTTTTCACACTATGAAACAGCTTTTTATTCACCTTAAACATTGTTGCGGGGCAAGAGATTGTGTTTTAGACTAAAAGGGAATGCATTATAAGAAGAATCTTTACTTAGAAACTCTGTTCTTTACCTTTTTCACACTATGAAACAGCTTTGTATTCACCTTAAACATTGTTGTGGGGCAAGAGATTGTGTTTTAGACTAAAAGGGAATGCATTATAAGAAGAATCTTTACTTAGAAACTCTGTTCTTTACCTTTTTCACACTATGAAACAGCTTTGTATTCAACTTAAACACTGTTTCAGAGCAAGACATCTTGTTTTTAACCAAATTGAATAACTTACAATGTGTTAAGAAAACACATATTTCAAGTGAAAAGCGTTTATACAGGGGAGAAACAAGGTGTTTGTAATATGACAATTTAAAGTAATTGCAACTCTGTTTGAACACGTCTCACCACAACGAAACAGGGTTTCTATGCATTGTAATCGGCTTAAACAGCGTTTCAGAGCAAGAAATATTGTTTTTATCCAAACTGAACAACTTACAATATCCTAAGAAAACACATATTTCAAGTGAAAAGAGTTTATACAGGGGAGAAACAAGTTGTTTTAACATGGTTCTAATGTGACCCTTGAAAGTAATTGCAACTCTGTTTTTACACCTCTAACCACAAGGAGGCAACGTTTCCACGTATTATAATTGGCTTATACATAGTTTCAGAGTAAGAAATATTGTTTTTAACCAAACTGAACAACTTAACCATTTAAAGTAATTGCAACTCTGTTTATACACCTCTAACCAGAACGAAACAGGGTTTCTATGCATTGTAATCAGCTTATACAGCGTTTCAGAGCAAGACATATTGTTTTTGACCAAACTGAATAACTTACAATATCCTAAGAAAACACATATTTCAAGTGAAAAGAGTTTATACAGGGGAGAAACAAGGTGTTTGATATATGACAATTTAAGGTAATTGCAACTCTGTTTGTACACCTCTAACCAGAACGAAACAGGGTTTCTATGCATTGTAATCAGCTTATACACTGTTTCAGAGCAAGACATCTTGTTTTTAACCAAATTGAAAAGCTTAAACACTGTTTCAGGGCAAGAGATTGTGTTTTAGACTAAAAGGGAATGCATTATAAGAAGAATCTTTACTTTGAAACTCTGTTCTTTACCTTTTTCAGACTATGAAACAGCTTTGTATTCACCTTAAACACTTGCAGGGCAAGAGATTGTGTTATAGACTAAAAGGGAATGCATTATAAGAAGAATCTTTACTTTGTATCTCTGTTCTTTACCCTTTTCACACTATGAAATAGCTTTGTATTCACCTTAAACACTGTTTCAGGGCAAGAGATTGTGTTTTAGACTAAAAGGGAATGCATTATAAGAAGAATATTTACTTTGAAACTCTGTTCTTTACCTTTTTCACACTATTTAACAGCTTTGTATTCACCTTAAACACTGTTGCAGGGCAAGAGATTGTGTTTTAGACTAAAAGGGAATGCATTATAAGAAGAATCTTTACTTAGAAACTCTGTTCTTTACCTTTTTCACACTATGAAACAGCTTTGTATTCAACTTAAGCACTGTTTCAGAGCAAGACATCTTGTTTTTAACCAAATCGAATAACTTACAATGTGTTAAGAAAACACATATTTCAAGTGAAAAGCGTTTATACAGGGGAGAAACAAGGTGTTTGTAATATGACAATTTAAAGTAATTGCAACTCTGTTTGAACACGTCTCACCACAACGAAACAGGGTTTCTATGCATTGTAATCGGCTTATACAGCGTTTCAGAGCAAGAAATATTGTTTTTATCCAAACTGAACAACTTACAATATCCTAAGAAAACACATATTTCAAGTGAAAAGAGTTTATACAGGGGAGAAACAAGTTGTTTTAACATGGTTCTAATGTGACCCTTGAAAGTAATTGCAACTCTGTTTTTACACCTCTAACCACAAGGAGGCAACGTTTCCACGCATTATAATTGGCTTATACATAGTTTCAGAGCAAGAAATATTGTTTTTAACCAAACTGAACAACTTAACCATTTAAAGTAATTGCAACTCTGTTTGTACACCTCTAACCAGAACGAAACAGGGTTTCTATGCATTGTAATCAGCTTATACAGCGTTTCAGAGCAAGACATATTGTTTTTGACCAAACTGAATAACTTACAATATCCTAAGAAAACACATATTTCAAGTGAAAAGAGTTTATACAGGGGAGAAACAAGGTGTTTGATATATGACAATTTAAGGTAATTGCAACTCTGTTTGTACACCTCTAACCAGAACGAAACAGGGTTTCTATGCATTGTAATCAGCTTATACACTGTTTCAGAGCAAGACATCTTGTTTTTAACCAAATTGAAAAGCTTAAACACTGTTTCAGGGCAAGAGATTGTGTTTTAGACTAAAAGGGAATGCATTATAAGAAGAATCTTTACTTTGAAACTCTGTTCTTTACCTTTTTCAGACTATGAAACAGCTTTGTATTCACCTTAAACACTTGCAGGGCAAGAGATTGTGTTATAGACTAAAAGGGAAGGCATTATAAGAAGAATCTTTACTTTGTATCTCTGTTCTTTACCCTTTTCACACTATGAAACAGCTTTGTATTCACCTTAAACACTGTTTCAGGGCAAGAGATTGTGTTTTAGACTAAAAGGGAATGCATTATAAGAAGAATATTTACTTTGAAACTCTGTTCTTTACCTTTTTCACACTATTTAACAGCTTTGTATTCACCTTAAACACTGTTGCAGGGCAAGAGATTGTGTTTTAGACTAAAAGGGAATGCATTATAAGAAGAATCTTTACTTAGAAACTCTGTTCTTTACCTTTTTCACACTATGAAACAGCTTTGTATTCAACTTAAGCACTGTTTCAGAGCAAGACATCTTGTTTTTAACCAAATCGAATAACTTACAATGTGTTAAGAAAACACATATTTCAAGTGAAAAGCGTTTATACAGGGGAGAAACAAGGTGTTTGTAATATGACAATTTAAAGTAATTGCAACTCTGTTTGAACACGTCTCACCACAACGAAACAGGGTTTCTATGCATTGTAATCGGCTTATACAGCGTTTCAGAGCAAGAAATATTGTTTTTATCCAAACTGAACAACTTACAATATCCTAAGAAAACACATATTTCAAGTGAAAAGAGTTTATACAGGGGAGAAACAAGTTGTTTTAACATGGTTCTAATGTGACCCTTGAAAGTAATTGCAACTCTGTTTTTACACCTCTAACCACAAGGAGGCAACGTTTCCACGCATTATAATTGGCTTATACATAGTTTCAGAGCAAGAAATATTGTTTTTAACCAAACTGAACAACTTAACCATTTAAAGTAATTGCAACTCTGTTTGTACACCTCTAACCAGAACGAAACAGGGTTTCTATGCATTGTAATCAGCTTATACAGCGTTTCAGAGCAAGACATATTGTTTTTGACCAAACTGAATAACTTACAATATCCTAAGAAAACACATATTTCAAGTGAAAAGAGTTTATACAGGGGAGAAACAAGGTGTTTGATATATGACAATTTAAGGTAATTGCAACTCTGTTTGTACACCTCTAACCACAAAGAAACAGGGCGTCTATGCATTGTAGTCAGCTTATACACTGTTTCAGAGCAAGACATCTTGTTTTTAACCAAATTGAAAAGCTTAAACACTGTTTCAGGGCAAGAGATTGTGTTTTAGACTAAAAGGGAATGCATTATAAGAAGAATCTTTACTTTGAAACTCTGTTCTTTACCTTTTTCAGACTATGAAACAGCTTTGTATTCACCTTAAACACTTGCAGGGCAAGAGATTGTGTTATAGACTAAAAGGGAATGCATTATAAGAAGCATCTTTACTTTGTATCTCTGTTCTTTACCCTTTTCACACTATGAAACAGCTTTGTATTCACCTTAAACACTGTTTCAGGGCAAGAGATTGTGTTTTAGACTAAAAGGGAATGCATTATAAGAAGAATATTTACTTTGAAACTCTGTTCTTTACCCTTTTCACACTATTTAACAGCTTTGTATTCACCTTAAACACTGTTGCAGGGCAAGAGATTGTGTTTTAGACTAAAAGGGAATGCATTATAAGAAGAATCTTTACTTTGAAACTCTGTTCTTTACCTTTTTCACACTATGAAACAGCTTTTTATTCACCTTAAACATTGTTGCGGGGCAAGAGATTGTGTTTTAGACTAAAAGGGAATGCATTATAAGAAGAATCTTTACTTAGAAACTCTGTTCTTTACCTTTTTCACACTATGAAACAGCTTTGTATTCAACTTAAACACTGTTTCAGAGCAAGACATCTTGTTTTTAACCAAATTGAATAACTTACAATGTGTTAAGAAAACACATATTTCAAGTGAAAAGCGTTTATACAGCGGAGAAACAAGGTGTTTGTAATATGACAATTTAAAGTAATTGCAACTCTGTTTGAACACGTCTCACCACAACGAAACAGGGTTTCTATGCATTGTAATCGGCTTATACAGCGTTTCAGAGCAAGAAATATTGTTTTTATCCAAACTGAACAACTTACAATATCCTAAGAAAACACATATTTCAAGTGAAAAGAGTTTATACAGGGGAGAAACAAGTTGTTTTAACATGGTTCTAATGTGACCCTTGAAAGTAATTGCAACTCTGTTTTTACACCTCTAACCACAAAGAAACAGGGCGTCTATGCATTGTAATCAGCTTATACACTGTTTCAGAGCAAGACATCTTGTTTTTAACCAAATTGAAAAGCTTAAACACTGTTTCAGGGCAAGAGATTGTGTTTTAGACTAAAAGGGAATGCATTATAAGAAGAATCTTTCCTTTGAAACTCTGTTCTTTACCTTTTTCAGACTATGAAACAGCTTTGTATTCACCTTAAACACTTGCAGGGCAAGAGATTGTGTTATAGACTAAAAGGGAATGCATTATAAGAAGAATCTTTACTTTGTATCTCTGTTCTTTACCCTTTTCACACTATGAAACAGCTTTGTATTCACCTTAAACACTGTTGCAGGGCAAGAGATTGTGTTTTAGACTAAAAGGGAATGCATTATAAGAAGAATCTTTACTTTGAAACTCTGTTCTTTACCTTTTTCACACTATGAAACAGCTTTTTATTCACCTTAAACATTGTTGCGGGGCAAGAGATTGTGTTTTAGACTAAAAGGGAATGCATTATAAGAAGAATCTTTACTTAGAAACTCTGTTCTTTACCTTTTTCACACTATGAAACAGCTTTGTATTCAACTTAAACACTGTTTCAGAGCAAGACATCTTGTTTTTAACCAAATTGAATAACTTACAATGTGTTAAGAAAACACATATTTCAAGTGAAAAGCGTTTATACAGGGGAGAAACAAGGTGTTTGTAATATGACAATTTAAAGTAATTGCAACTCTGTTTGAACACGTCTCACCACAACGAAACAGGGTTTCTATGCATTGTAATGGGCTTATACAGCGTTTCAGAGCAAGAAATATTGTTTTTATCCAAACTGAACAACTTACAATATCCTAAGAAAACACATATTTCAAGTGAAAAGAGTTTATACAGGGGAGAAACAAGTTGTTTTAACATGGTTCTAATGTGACCCTTGAAAGTAATTGCAACTCTGTTTTTACACCTCTAACCACAAGGAGGCAACGTTTCCACGCATTATAATTGGCTTATACATAGTTTCAGAGTAAGAAATATTGTTTTTAACCAAACTGAACAACTTAACCATTTAAAGTAATTGCAACTCTGTTTGTACACCTCTAACCAGAACGAAACAGGGTTTCTATGCATTGTAATCAGCTTATACAGCGTTTCAGAGCAAGACATATTGTTTTTGACCAAACTGAATAACTTACAATATCCTAAGAAAACACATATTTCAAGTGAAAAGAGTTTATACAGGGGAGAAACAAGGTGTTTGATATATGACAATTTAAGGTAATTGCAACTCTGTTTGTACACCTCTAACCACAAAGAAACAGGGCGTCTATGCATTGTAATCAGCTTATACACTGTTTCAGAGCAAGACATCTTGTTTTTAACCAAATTGAAAAGCGTAAACACTGTTTCAGGGCAAGAGATTGTGTTTTAGACTAAAAGGGAATGCATTATAAGAAGAATCTTTACTTTGAAACTCTGTTCTTTACCTTTTTCAGACTATGAAACAGCTTTGTATTCACCTTAAACACTTGCAGGGCAAGAGATTGTGTTATAGACTAAAAGGGAATGCATTATAAGAAGAATCTTTACTTTGAATCTCTGTTCTTTACCCTTTTCACACTATGAAACAGCTTTGTATTCACCTTAAACACTGTTTCAGGGCAAGAGATTGTGTTTTAGACTAAAAGGGAATGCATTATAAGAAGAATATTTACTTTGAAACTCTGTTCTTTACCTTTTTCACACTATTTAACAGCTTTGTATTCACCTTAAACACTGTTGCAGGGCAAGAGATTGTGTTTTAGACTAAAAGGGAATGCATTATAAGAAGAATCTTTACTTAGAAACTCTGTTCTTTACCTTTTTCACACTATGAAACAGCTTTGTATTCAACTTAAACACTGTTTCAGAGCAAGACATCTTGTTTTTAACCAAATCGAATAACTTACAATGTGTTAAGAAAACACATATTTCAAGTGAAAAGCGTTTATACAGGGGAGAAACAAGGTGTTTGTAATATGACAATTTAAAGTAATTGCAACTCTGTTTGAACACGTCTCACCACAACGAAACAGGGTTTCTATGCATTGTAATCGGCTTATACAGCGTTTCAGAGCAAGAAATATTGTTTTTATCCAAACTGAACAACTTACAATATCCTAAGAAAACACATATTTCAAGTGAAAAGAGTTTATACAGGGGAGAAACAAGTTGTTTTAACATGGTTCTAATGTGACCCTTGAAAGTAATTGCAACTCTGTTTTTACACCTCTAACCACAAGGAGGCAACGTTTCCACGCATTATAATTGGCTTATACATAGTTTCAGAGCAAGAAATATTGTTTTTAACCAAATTGAAAAGCTTAAACACTTTTTCAGGGCAAGAGATTGTGTTTTAGACTAAAAGGGAATGCATTATAAGAAGAATCTTTACTTTGAAACTCTGTTCTTTACCTTTTTCACACTATTTAACAGCTTTGTATTCACCTTAAACACTGTTGCAGGGCAAGAGATTGTGTTTTAGACTAAAAGGGAATGCATTATAAGAAGAATCTTTACTTTGAAACTCTGTTCTTTACCTTTTTCACACTATGAAACAGCTTTTTATTCACCTTAAACATTGTTGCGGGGCAAGAGATTGTGTTTTAGACTAAAAGGGAATGCATTATAAGAAGAATCTTTACTTAGAAACTCTGTTCTTTACCTTTTTCACACTATGAAACAGCTTTTTATTCACCTTAAACATTGTTGCGGGGCAAGAGATTGTGTTTTAGACTAAAAGGGAATGCATTATAAGAAGAATCTTTACTTAGAAACTCTGTTCTTTACCTTTTTCACACTATGAAACAGCTTTGTATTCAACTTAAACACTGTTTCAGAGCAAGACATCTTGTTTTTAACCAAATTGAATAACTTACAATGTGTTAAGAAAACACATATTTCAAGTGAAAAGCGTTTATACAGGGGAGAAACAAGGTGTTTGTAATATGACAATTTAAAGTAATTGCAACTCTGTTTGAACACGTCTCACCACAACGAAACAGGGTTTCTATGCATTGTAATCGGCTTATACAGCGTTTCAGAGCAAGAAATATTGTTTTTATCCAAACTGAACAACTTACAATATCCTAAGAAAACACATATTTCAAGTGAAAAGAGTTTATACAGGGGAGAAACAAGTTGTTTTAACATGGTTCTAATGTGACCCTTGAAAGTAATTGCAACTCTGTTTTTACACCTCTAACCACAAGGAGGCAACGTTTCCACGCATTATAATTGGCTTATACATAGTTTCAGAGCAAGAAATATTGTTTTTAACCAAACTGAACAACTTAACCATTTAAAGTAATTGCAACTCTGTTTGTACACCTCTAACCAGAACGAAACAGGGTTTCTATGCATTGTAATCGGCTTATACAGCGTTTCAGAGCAAGACATATTGTTTTTGACCAAACTGAATAACTTACAATATCCTAAGAAAACACATATTTCAAGTGAAAAGAGTTTATACAGGGGAGAAACAAGGTGTTTGATATATGACAATTTAAGGTAATTGCAACTCTGTTTGTACACCTCTAACCACAAAGAAACAGGGCGTCTATGCATTGTAGTCAGCTTATACACTGTTTCAGAGCAAGACATCTTGTTTTTAACCAAATTGAAAAGCTTAAACACTGTTTCAGGGCAAGAGATTGTGTTTTAGACTAAAAGGGAATGCATTATAAGAAGAATCTTTACTTTGAAACTCTGTTCTTTACCTTTTTCAGACTATGAAACAGCTTTGTATTCACCTTAAACACTTGCAGGGCAAGAGATTGTGTTATAGACTAAAAGGGAATGCATTATAAGAAGAATCTTTACTTTGTATCTCTGTTCTTTACCCTTTTCACACTATGAAACAGCTTTGTATTCACCTTAAACACTGTTGCAGGGCAAGAGATTGTGTTTTAGACTAAAAGGGAATGCATTATAAGAAGAATCTTTACTTTGAAACTCTGTTCTTTACCTTTTTCACACTATGAAACAGCTTTTTATTCACCTTAAACATTGTTGCGGGGCAAGAGATTGTGTTTTAGACTAAAAGGGAATGCATTATAAGAAGAATCTTTACTTAGAAACTCTGTTCTTTACCTTTTTCACACTATGAAACAGCTTTGTATTCAACTTAAACACTGTTTCAGAGCAAGACATCTTGTTTTTAACCAAATTGAATAACTTACAATGTGTTAAGAAAACACATATTTCAAGTGAAAAGCGTTTATACAGGGGAGAAACAAGGTGTTTGTAATATGACAATTTAAAGTAATTGCAACTCTGTTTGAACACGTCTCACCACAACGAAACAGGGTTTCTATGCATTGTAATCGGCTTATACAGCGTTTCAGAGCAAGAAATATTGTTTTTATCCAAACTGAACAACTTACAATATCCTAAGAAAACACATATTTCAAGTGAAAAGAGTTTATACAGGGGAGAAACAAGTTGTTTTAACATGGTTCTAATGTGACCCTTGAAAGTAATTGCAACTCTGTTTTTACACCTCTAACCACAAAGAAACAGGGCGTCTATGCATTGTAATCAGCTTATACACTGTTTCAGAGCAAGACATCTTGTTTTTAACCAAATTGAAAAGCTTAAACACTGTTTCAGGGCAAGAGATTGTGTTTTAGACTAAAAGGGAATGCATTATAAGAAGAATCTTTCCTTTGAAACTCTGTTCTTTACCTTTTTCAGACTATGAAACAGCTTTGTATTCACCTTAAACACTTGCAGGGCAAGAGATTGTGTTATAGACTAAAAGGGAATGCATTATAAGAAGAATCTTTACTTTGTATCTCTGTTCTTTACCCTTTTCACACTATGAAACAGCTTTGTATTCACCTTAAACACTGTTTCAGGGCAAGAGATTGTGTTTTAGACTAAAAGGAAATGCATTATAAGAAGAATCTTTACTTAGAAACTCTGTTCTTTACCTTTTTCACACTATGAAACAGCTTTTTATTCACCTTAAACATTGTTGCGGGGCAAGAGATTGTGTTTTAGACTAAAAGGGAATGCATTATAAGAAGAATCTTTACTTAGAAACTCTGTTCTTTACCTTTTTCACACTATGAAACAGCTTTGTATTCAACTTAAACACTGTTTCAGAGCAAGACATCTTGTTTTTAACCAAATTGAATAACTTACAATGTGTTAAGAAAACACATATTTCAAGTGAAAAGCGTTTATACAGGGGAGAAACAAGGTGTTTGTAATATGACAATTTAAAGTAATTGCAACTCTGTTTGAACACGTCTCACCACAACGAAACAGGGTTTCTATGCATTGTAATCGGCTTAAACAGCGTTTCAGAGCAAGAAATATTGTTTTTATCCAAACTGAACAACTTACAATATCCTAAGAAAACACATATTTCAAGTGAAAAGAGTTTATACAGGGGAGAAACAAGTTGTTTTAACATGGTTCTAATGTGACCCTTGAAAGTAATTGCAACTCTGTTTTTACACCTCTAACCACAAAGAAACAGGGCGTCTATGCATTGTAATCAGCTTATACACTGTTTCAGAGCAAGACATCTTGTTTTTAACCAAATTGAAAAGCTTAAACACTGTTTCAGGGCAAGAGATTGTGTTTTAGACTAAAAGGGAATGCATTATAAGAAGAATCTTTCCTTTGAAACTCTGTTCTTTACCTTTTTCAGACTATGAAACAGCTTTGTATTCACCTTAAACACTTGCAGGGCAAGAGATTGTGTTATAGACTAAAAGGGAATGCATTATAAGAAGAATCTTTACTTTGTATCTCTGTTCTTTACCCTTTTCACACTATGAAACAGCTTTGTATTCACCTTAAACACTGTTGCAGGGCAAGAGATTGTGTTTTAGACTAAAAGGGAATGCATTATAAGAAGAATCTTTACTTTGAAACTCTGTTCTTTACCTTTTTCACACTATGAAACAGCTTTTTATTCACCTTAAACATTGTTGCGGGGCAAGAGATTGTGTTTTAGACTAAAAGGGAATGCATTATAAGAAGAATCTTTACTTAGAAACTCTGTTCTTTACCTTTTTCACACTATGAAACAGCTTTGTATTCAACTTAAACACTGTTTCAGAGCAAGACATCTTGTTTTTAACCAAATTGAATAACTTACAATGTGTTAAGAAAACACATATTTCAAGTGAAAAGCGTTTATACAGGGGAGAAACAAGGTGTTTGTAATATGACAATTTAAAGTAATTGCAACTCTGTTTGAACACGTCTCACCACAACGAAACAGGGTTTCTATGCATTGTAATGGGCTTATACAGCGTTTCAGAGCAAGAAATATTGTTTTTATCCAAACTGAACAACTTACAATATCCTAAGAAAACACATATTTCAAGTGAAAAGAGTTTATACAGGGGAGAAACAAGTTGTTTTAACATGGTTCTAATGTGACCCTTGAAAGTAATTGCAACTCTGTTTTTACACCTCTAACCACAAAGAAACAGGGCGTCTATGCATTGTAATCAGCTTATACACTGTTTCAGAGCAAGACATCTTGTTTTTAACCAAATTGAAAAGCTTAAACACTGTTTCAGGGCAAGAGATTGTGTTTTAGACTAAAAGGGAATGCATTATTAGAAGAATCTTTACTTTGAAACTCTGTTCTGTACCTTTTTCAGACTATAAAACAGCTTTGTATTCACCTTAAACACTTGCAGGGCAAGAGATTGTGTTATAGACTAAAAGGGAATGCATTATAAGAAGAATCTTTACTTTGTATCTCTGTTCTTTACCCTTTTCACACTATGAAACAGCTTTGTATTCACCTTAAACACTGTTTCAGGGCAAGAGATTGTGTTTTAGACTAACAGGGAATGCATTATAAGAAGAATCTTTACTTTGAAACTCTGTTCTTTACCTTTTTCACACTATGAAACAGCTTTGTATTCACCTTAAACATTGTTGTGGGGCAAGAGATTGTGTTTTAGACTAAAAGGGAATGCATTATAAGAAGAATCTTTACTTAGAAACTCTGTTCTTTACCTTTTTCACACTATGAAACAGCTTTGTATTCAACTTAAACACTGTTTCAGAGCAAGACATCTTGTTTTTAACCAAATTGAATAACTTACAATGTGTTAAGAAAACACATATTTCAAGTGAAAAGCGTTTATACAGGGGAGAAACAAGGTGTTTGTAATATGACAATTTAAAGTAATTGCAACTCTGTTTGAACACGTCTCACCACAACGAAACAGGGTTTCTATGCATTGTAATCGGCTTAAACAGCGTTTCAGAGCAAGAAATATTGTTTTTATCCAAACTGAACAACTTACAATATCCTAAGAAAACACATATTTCAAGTGAAAAGAGTTTATACAGGGGAGAAACAAGTTGTTTTAAAATGGTTCTAATGTGACCCTTGAAAGTAATTGCAACTCTGTTTTTACACCTCTAACCACAAGGAGGCAACGTTTCCACGTATTATAATTGGCTTATACATAGTTTCAGAGTAAGAAATATTGTTTTTAACCAAACTGAACAACTTAACCATTTAAAGTAATTGCAACTCTGTTTGTACACCTCTAACCAGAACGAAACAGGGTTTCTATGCATTGTAATCAGCTTATACAGCGTTTCAGAGCAAGACATATTGTTTTTGACCAAACTGAATAACTTACAATATCCTAAGAAAACACATATTTCAAGTGAAAAGAGTTTATACAGGGGAGAAACAAGGTGTTTGATATATGACAATTTAAGGTAATTGCAACTCTGTTTGTACACCTCTAACCAGAACGAAACAGGGTTTCTATGCATTGTAATCAGCTTATACATAGTTTCAGAGCAAGAAATATTGTTTTTAACCAAATTGAAAAGCTTAAACACTGTTTCAGGGCAAGAGATTGTGTTTTAGACTAAAAGGGAATGCATTATAAGAAGAATCTTTACTTTGAAACTCTGTTCTTTACCTTTTTCAGACTATGAAACAGCTTTGTATTCACCTTAAACACTTGCAGGGCAAGAGATTGTGTTATAGACTAAAAGGGAATGCATTATAAGAAGAATCTTTACTTTGTATCTCTGTTCTTTACCCTTTTCAAACTATGAAACAGCTTTGTATTCACCTTAAACACTGTTTCATGGCAAGAGATTGTGTTTTAGACTAAAAGGGAATGCATTATAAGAAGAATATTTACTTTGAAACTCTGTTCTTTACCTTTTTCACACTATTTAACAGCTTTGTATTCACCTTAAACACTGTTGCAGGGCAAGAGATTGTGTTTTAGACTAAAAGGGAATGCATTATAAGAAGAATCTTTACTTAGAAACTCTGTTCTTTACCTTTTTCACACTATGAAACAGCTTTGTATTCAACTTAAGCACTGTTTCAGAGCAAGACATCTTGTTTTTAACCAAATCGAATAACTTACAATGTGTTAAGAAAACACATATTTCAAGTGAAAAGCGTTTATACAGGGGAGAAACAAGGTGTTTGTAATATGACAATTTAAAGTAATTGCAACTCTGTTTGAACACGTCTCACCACAACGAAACAGGGTTTCTATGCATTGTAATCGGCTTATACAGCGTTTCAGAGCAAGAAATATTGTTTTTATCCAAACTGAACAACTTACAATATCCTAAGAAAACACATATTTCAAGTGAAAAGAGTTTATACAGGGGAGAAACAAGTTGTTTTAACATGGTTCTAATGTGACCCTTGAAAGTAATTGCAACTCTGTTTTTACACCTCTAACCACAAGGAGGCAACGTTTCCACGCATTATAATTGGCTTATACATAGTTTCAGAGCAAGAAATATTGTTTTTAACCAAATTGAAAAGCTTAAACACTGTTTCAGGGCAAGAGATTGTGTTTTAGACTAAAAGGGAATGCATTATAAGAAGAATCTTTACTTTGAAACTCTGTTCTTTACCTTTTTCAGACTATGAAACAGCTTTGTATTCACCTTAAACACTTGCAGGGCAAGAGATTGTGTTATAGACTAAAAGGGAATGCATTATAAGAAGAATCTTTACTTTGTATCTCTGTTCTTTACCCTTTTCACACTATGAAACAGCTTTGTATTCACCTTAAACACTGTTTCAGGGCAAGAGATTGTGTTTTAGACTAAAAGGGAATGCATTATAAGAAGAATATTTACTTTGAAACTCTGTTCTTTACCTTTTTCACACTATTTAACAGCTTTGTATTCACCTTAAACACTGTTGCAGGGCAAGAGATTGTGTTTTAGACTAAAAGGGAATGCATTATAAGAAGAATCTTTACTTAGAAACTCTGTTCTTTACCTTTTTCACACTATGAAACAGCTTTGTATTCAACTTAAGCACTGTTTCAGAGCAAGACATCTTGTTTTTAACCAAATCGAATAACTTACAATGTGTTAAGAAAACACATATTTCAAGTGAAAAGCGTTTATACAGGGGAGAAACAAGGTGTTTGTAATATGACAATTTAAAGTAATTGCAACTCTGTTTGAACACGTCTCACCACAACGAAACAGGGTTTCTATGCATTGTAATCGGCTTATACAGCGTTTCAGAGCAAGAAATATTGTTTTTATCCAAACTGAACAACTTACAATATCCTAAGAAAACACATATTTCAAGTGAAAAGAGTTTATACAGGGGAGAAACAAGTTGTTTTAACATGGTTCTAATGTGACCCTTGAAAGTAATTGCAACTCTGTTTTTACACCTCTAACCACAAGGAGGCAACGTTTCCACGCATTATAATTGGCTTATACATAGTTTCAGAGCAAGAAATATTGTTTTTAACCAAATTGAAAAGCTTAAACACTGTTTCAGGGCAAGAGATTGTGTTTTAGACTAAAAGGGAATGCATTATAAGAAGAATCTTTACTTTGAAACTCTGTTCTTTACCTTTTTCAGACTATGAAACAGCTTTGTATTCACCTTAAACACTTGCAGGGCAAGAGATTGTGTTATAGACTAAAAGGGAATGCATTATAAGAAGAATCTTTACTTTGTATCTCTGTTCTTTACCCTTTTCACACTATGAAACAGCTTTGTATTCACCTTAAACACTGTTTCAGGGCAAGAGATTGTGTTTTAGACTAAAAGGGAATGCATTATAAGAAGAATATTTACTTTGAAACTCTGTTCTTTACCTTTTTCACACTATTTAACAGCTTTGTATTCACCTTAAACACTGTTGCAGGGCAAGAGATTGTGTTTTAGACTAAAAGGGAATGCATTATAAGAAGAATCTTTACTTAGAAACTCTGTTCTTTACCTTTTTCACACTATGAAACAGCTTTGTATTCAACTTAAACACTGTTTCAGAGCAAGACATCTTGTTTTTAACCAAATTGAATAACTTACAATGTGTTAAGAAAACACATATTTCAAGTGAAAAGCGTTTATACAGGGGAGAAACAAGGTGTTTGTAATATGACAATTTAAAGTAATTGCAACTCTGTTTGAACACGTCTCACCACAACGAAACAGGGTTTCTATGCATTGTAATCGGCTTATACAGCGTTTCAGAGCAAGAAATATTGTTTTTATCCAAACTGAACAACTTACAATATCCTAAGAAAACACATATTTCAAGTGAAAAGAGTTTATACAGGGGAGAAACAAGTTGTTTTAACATGGTTCTAATGTGACCCTTGAAAGTAATTGCAACTCTGTTTTTACACCTCTAACCACAAGGAGGCAACGTTTCCACGCATTATAATTGGCTTATACATAGTTTCAGAGCAAGAAATATTGTTTTTAACCAAACTGAACAACTTAACCATTTAAAGTAATTGCAACTCTGTTTGTACACCTCTAACCAGAACGAAACAGGGTTTCTATGCATTGTAATCAGCTTATACAGCGTTTCAGAGCAAGACATATTGTTTTTGACCAAACTGAATAACTTACAATATCCTAAGAAAACACATATTTCAAGTGAAAAGAGTTTATACAGGGGAGAAACAAGGTGTTTGATATATGACAATTTAAGGTAATTGCAACTCTGTTTGTACACCTCTAACCACAAAGAAACAGGGCGTCTATGCATTGTAGTCAGCTTATACACTGTTTCAGAGCAAGACATCTTGTTTTTAACCAAATTGAAAAGCTTAAACACTGTTTCAGGGCAAGAGATTGTGTTTTAGACTAAAAGGGAATGCATTATAAGAAGAATCTTTACTTTGAAACTCTGTTCTTTACCTTTTTCAGACTATGAAACAGCTTTGTATTCACCTTAAACACTTGCAGGGCAAGAGATTGTGTTATAGACTAAAAGGGAATGCATTATAAGAAGAATCTTTACTTTGAAACTCTGTTCTTTACCTTTTTCAGACTATGAAACAGCTTTGTATTCACCTTAAACACTTGCAGGGCAAGAGATTGTGTTATAGACTAAAAGGGAATGCATTATAAGAAGAATCTTTACTTTGTATCTCTGTTCTTTACCCTTTTCACACTATGAAACAGCTTTGTATTCACCTTAAACACTGTTTCAGGGCAAGAGATTGTGTTTTAGACTAAAAGGGAATGCATTATAAGAAGAATATTTACTTTGAAACTCTGTTCTTTACCTTTTTCACACTATTTAACAGCTTTGTATTCACCTTAAACACTGTTGCAGGGCAAGAGATTGTGTTTTAGACTAAAAGGGAATGCATTATAAGAAGAATCTTTACTTAGAAACTCTGTTCTTTACCTTTTTCACACTATGAAACAGCTTTGTATTCAACTTAAGCACTGTTTCAGAGCAAGACATCTTGTTTTTAACCAAATCGAATAACTTACAATGTGTTAAGAAAACACATATTTCAAGTGAAAAGCGTTTATACAGGGGAGAAACAAGGTGTTTGTAATATGACAATTTAAAGTAATTGCAACTCTGTTTGAACACGTCTCACCACAACGAAACAGGGTTTCTATGCATTGTAATCGGCTTATACAGCGTTTCAGAGCAAGAAATATTGTTTTTATCCAAACTGAACAACTTACAATATCCTAAGAAAACACATATTTCAAGTGAAAAGAGTTTATACAGGGGAGAAACAAGTTGTTTTAACATGGTTCTAATGTGACCCTTGAAAGTAATTGCAACTCTGTTTTTACACCTCTAACCACAAGGAGGCAACGTTTCCACGCATTATAATTGGCTTATACATAGTTTCAGAGCAAGAAATATTGTTTTTAACCAAATTGAAAAGCTTAAACACTGTTTCAGGGCAAGAGATTGTGTTTTAGACTAAAAGGGAATGCATTATAAGAAGAATCTTTACTTTGAAACTCTGTTCTTTACCTTTTTCAGACTATGAAACAGCTTTGTATTCACCTTAAACACTTGCAGGGCAAGAGATTGTGTTATAGACTAAAAGGGAATGCATTATAAGAAGAATCTTTACTTTGTATCTCTGTTCTTTACCCTTTTCACACTATGAAACAGCTTTGTATTCACCTTAAACACTGTTTCAGGGCAAGAGATTGTGTTTTAGACTAACAGGGAATGCATTATAAGAAGAATCTTTACTTTGAAACTCTGTTCTTTACCTTTTTCACACTATGAAACAGCTTTGTATTCACCTTAAACATTGTTGTGGGGCAAGAGATTGTGTTTTAGACTAAAAGGGAATGCATTATAAGAAGAATCTTTACTTAGAAACTCTGTTCTTTACCTTTTTCACACTATGAAACAGCTTTGTATTCAACTTAAACACTGTTTCAGAGCAAGACATCTTGTTTTTAACCAAATTGAATAACTTACAATGTGTTAAGAAAACACATATTTCAAGTGAAAAGCGTTTATACAGGGGAGAAACAAGGTGTTTGTAATATGACAATTTAAAGTAATTGCAACTCTGTTTGAACACGTCTCACCACAACGAAACAGGGTTTCTATGCATTGTAATCGGCTTAAACAGCGTTTCAGAGCAAGAAATATTGTTTTTATCCAAACTGAACAACTTACAATATCCTAAGAAAACACATATTTCAAGTGAAAAGAGTTTATACAGGGGAGAAACAAGTTGTTTTAACATGGTTCTAATGTGACCCTTGAAAGTAATTGCAACTCTGTTTTTACACCTCTAACCACAAGGAGGCAACGTTTCCACGCATTATAATTGGCTTATACATAGTTTCAGAGTAAGAAATATTGTTTTTAACCAAACTGAACAACTTAACCATTTAAAGTAATTGCAACTCTGTTTGTACACCTCTAACCAGAACGAAACAGGGTTTCTATGCATTGTAATCAGCTTATACAGCGTTTCAGAGCAAGACATATTGTTTTTGACCAAACTGAATAACTTACAATATCCTAAGAAAACACATATTTCAAGTGAAAAGAGTTTATACAGGGGAGAAACAAGGTGTTTGATATATGACAATTTAAGGTAATTGCAACTCTGTTTGTACACCTCTAACCACAAGGAGGCAACGTTTCCACGCATTATAATTGGCTTATACATAGTTTCAGAGCAAGAAATATTGTTTTTAACCAAATTGAAAAGCTTAAACACTTTTTCAGGGCAAGAGATTGTGTTTTAGACTAAAAGGGAATGCATTATAAGAAGAATCTTTACTTTGAAACTCTGTTCTTTACCTTTTTCACACTATTTAACAGCTTTGTATTCACCTTAAACACTGTTGCAGGGCAAGAGATTGTGTTTTAGACTAAAAGGGAATGCATTATAAGAAGAATCTTTACTTTGAAACTCTGTTCTTTACCTTTTTCACACTATGAAACAGCTTTTTATTCACCTTAAACATTGTTGCGGGGCAAGAGATTGTGTTTTAGACTAAAAGGGAATGCATTATAAGAAGAATCTTTACTTAGAAACTCTGTTCTTTACCTTTTTCACACTATGAAACAGCTTTTTATTCACCTTAAACATTGTTGCGGGGCAAGAGATTGTGTTTTAGACTAAAAGGGAATGCATTATAAGAAGAATCTTTACTTAGAAACTCTGTTCTTTACCTTTTTCACACTATGAAACAGCTTTGTATTCAACTTAAACACTGTTTCAGAGCAAGACATCTTGTTTTTAACCAAATTGAATAACTTACAATGTGTTAAGAAAACACATATTTCAAGTGAAAAGCGTTTATACAGGGGAGAAACAAGGTGTTTGTAATATGACAATTTAAAGTAATTGCAACTCTGTTTGAACACGTCTCACCACAACGAAACAGGGTTTCTATGCATTGTAATCGGCTTATACAGCGTTTCAGAGCAAGAAATATTGTTTTTATCCAAACTGAACAACTTACAATATCCTAAGAAAACACATATTTCAAGTGAAAAGAGTTTATACAGGGGAGAAACAAGTTGTTTTAACATGGTTCTAATGTGACCCTTGAAAGTAATTGCAACTCTGTTTTTACACCTCTAACCACAAGGAGGCAACGTTTCCACGCATTATAATTGGCTTATACATAGTTTCAGAGCAAGAAATATTGTTTTTAACCAAACTGAACAACTTAACCATTTAAAGTAATTGCAACTCTGTTTGTACACCTCTAACCAGAACGAAACAGGGTTTCTATGCATTGTAATCAGCTTATACAGCGTTTCAGAGCAAGACATATTGTTTTTGACCAAACTGAATAACTTACAATATCCTAAGAAAACACATATTTCAAGTGAAAAGAGTTTATACAGGGGAGAAACAAGGTGTTTGATATATGACAATTTAAGGTAATTGCAACTCTGTTTGTACACCTCTAACCACAAAGAAACAGGGCGTCTATGCATTGTAGTCAGCTTATACACTGTTTCAGAGCAAGACATCTTGTTTTTAACCAAATTGAAAAGCTTAAACACTGTTTCAGGGCAAGAGATTGTGTTTTAGACTAAAAGGGAATGCATTATAAGAAGAATCTTTACTTTGAAACTCTGTTCTTTACCTTTTTCAGACTATGAAACAGCTTTGTATTCACCTTAAACACTTGCAGGGCAAGAGATTGTGTTATAGACTAAAAGGGAATGCATTATAAGAAGAATCTTTACTTTGTATCTCTGTTCTTTACCCTTTTCACACTATGAAACAGCTTTGTATTCACCTTAAACACTGTTTCAGGGCAAGAGATTGTGTTTTAGACTAAAAGGGAATGCATTATAAGAAGAATATTTACTTTGAAACTCTGTTCTTTACCTTTTTCACACTATTTAACAGCTTTGTATTCACCTTAAACACTGTTGCAGGGCAAGAGATTGTGTTTTAGACTAAAAGGGAATGCATTATAAGAAGAATCTTTACTTTGAAACTCTGTTCTTTACCTTTTTCACACTATGAAACAGCTTTTTATTCACCTTAAACATTGTTGCGGGGCAAGAGATTATGTTTTAGACTAAAAGGGAATGCATTATAAGAAGAATCTTTACTTAGAAACTCTGTTCTTTACCTTTTTCACACTATGAAACAGCTTTGTATTCAACTTAAACACTGTTTCAGAGCAAGACATCTTGTTTTTAACCAAATTGAATAACTTACAATGTGTTAAGAAAACACATATTTCAAGTGAAAAGCGTTTATACAGGGGAGAAACAAGGTGTTTGTAATATGACAATTTAAAGTAATTGCAACTCTGTTTGAACACGTCTCACCACAACGAAACAGGGTTTCTATGCATTGTAATCGGCTTAAACAGCGTTTCAGAGCAAGAAATATTGTTTTTATCCAAACTGAACAACTTACAATATCCTAAGAAAACACATATTTCAAGTGAAAAGAGTTTATACAGGGGAGAAACAAGTTGTTTTAACATGGTTCTAATGTGACCCTTGAAAGTAATTGCAACTCTGTTTTTACACCTCTAACCACAAGGAGGCAACGTTTCCACGCATTATAATTGGCTTATACATAGTTTCAGAGTAAGAAATATTGTTTTTAACCAAACTGAACAACTTAACCATTTAAAGTAATTGCAACTCTGTTTGTACACCTCTAACCAGAACGAAACAGGGTTTCTATGCATTGTAATCAGCTTATACAGCGTTTCAGAGCAAGACATATTGTTTTTGACCAAACTGAATAACTTACAATATCCTAAGAAAACACATATTTCAAGTGAAAAGAGTTTATACAGGGGAGAAACAAGGTGTTTGTTATATGACAATTTAAAGTAATTGCAACTCTGTTTTTACACCTCTAACCACAAGGAGGCAACGTTTCCACGCATTATAATTGGCTTATACATAGTTTCAGAGCAAGAAATATTGTTTTTAACCAAATTGAAAAGCTTAAACACTTTTTCAGGGCAAGAGATTGTGTTTTAGACTAAAAGGGAATGCATTATAAGAAGAATCTTTACTTTGAAACTCTGTTCTTTACCTTTTTCACACTATTTAACAGCTTTGTATTCACCTTAAACACTGTTGCAGGGCAAGAGATTGTGTTTTAGACTAAAAGGGAATGCATTATAAGAAGAATCTTTACTTTGAAACTCTGTTCTTTACCTTTTTCACACTATGAAACAGCTTTTTATTCACCTTAAACATTGTTGCGGGGCAAGAGATTGTGTTTTAGACTAAAAGGGAATGCATTATAAGAAGAATCTTTACTTAGAAACTCTGTTCTTTACCTTTTTCACACTATGAAACAGCTTTGTATTCAACTTAAACACTGTTTCAGAGCAAGACATCTTGTTTTTAACCAAATTGAATAACTTACAATGTGTTAAGAAAACACATATTTCAAGTGAAAAGCGTTTATACAGGGGAGAAACAAGGTGTTTGTAATATGACAATTTAAAGTAATTGCAACTCTGTTTGAACACGTCTCACCACAACGAAACAGGGTTTCTATGCATTGTAATCGGCTTATACAGCGTTTCAGAGCAAGAAATATTGTTTTTATCCAAACTGAACAACTTACAATATCCTAAGAAAACACATATTTCAAGTGAAAAGAGTTTATACAGGGGAGAAACAAGTTGTTTTAACATGGTTCTAATGTGACCCTTGAAAGTAATTGCAACTCTGTTTTTACACCTCTAACCACAAAGAAACAGGGCGTCTATGCATTGTAATCAGCTTATACACTGTTTCAGAGCAAGACATCTTGTTTTTAACCAAATTGAAAAGCTTAAACACTGTTTCAGGGCAAGAGATTGTGTTTTAGACTAAAAGGGAATGCATTATTAGAAGAATCTTTACTTTGAAACTCTGTTCTTTACCTTTTTCAGACTATAAAACAGCTTTGTATTCACCTTAAACACTTGCAGGGCAAGAGATTATGTTATAGACTAAAAGGGAATGCATTATAAGAAGAATCTTTACTTTGTATCTCTGTTCTTTACCCTTTTCACACTATGAAACAGCTTTGTATTCACCTTAAACACTGTTTCAGGGCAAGAGATTGTGTTTTAGACTAACAGGGAATGCATTATAAGAAGAATCTTTACTTTGAAACTGTTCTTTACCTTTTTCACACTATGAAACAGCTTTGTATTCACCTTAAACATTGTTGTGGGGCAAGAGATTGTGTTTTAGACTAAAAGGGAATGCATTATAAGAAGAATCTTTACTTAGAAACTCTGTTCTTTACCTTTTTCACACTATGAAACAGCTTTGTATTCAACTTAAACACTGTTTCAGAGCAAGACATCTTGTTTTTAACCAAATTGAATAACTTACAATGTGTTAAGAAAACACATATTTCAAGTGAAAAGCGTTTATACAGGGGAGAAACAAGGTGTTTGTAATATGACAATTTAAAGTAATTGCAACTCTGTTTGAACACGTCTCACCACAACGAAACAGGGTTTCTATGCATTGTAATCGGCTTAAACAGCGTTTCAGAGCAAGAAATATTGTTTTTATCCAAACTGAACAACTTACAATATCCTAAGAAAACACATATTTCAAGTGAAAAGAGTTTATACAGGGGAGAAACAAGTTGTTTTAACATGGTTCTAATGTGACCCTTGAAAGTAATTGCAACTCTGTTTTTACACCTCTAACCACAAGGAGGCAACGTTTCCACGTATTATAATTGGCTTATACATAGTTTCAGAGTAAGAAATATTGTTTTTAACCAAACTGAACAACTTAACCATTTAAAGTAATTGCAACTCTGTTTGTACACCTCTAACCAGAACGAAACAGGGTTTCTATGCATTGTAATCAGCTTATACAGCGTTTCAGAGCAAGACATATTGTTTTTGACCAAACTGAATAACTTACAATATCCTAAGAAAACACATATTTCAAGTGAAAAGAGTTTATACAGGGGAGAAACAAGGTGTTTGATATATGACAATTTAAGGTAATTGCAACTCTGTTTGTACACCTCTAACCAGAACGAAACAGGGTTTCTATGCATTGTAATCAGCTTATACACTGTTTCAGAGCAAGACATCTTGTTTTTAACCAAATTGAAAAGCTTAAACACTGTTTCAGGGCAAGAGATTGTGTTTTAGACTAAAAGGGAATGCATTATAAGAAGAATCTTTACTTTGAAACTCTGTTCTTTACCTTTTTCAGACTATGAAACAGCTTTGTATTCACCTTAAACACTTGCAGGGCAAGAGATTGTGTTATAGACTAAAAGGGAATGCATTATAAGAAGAATCTTTACTTTGTATCTCTGTTCTTTACCCTTTTCACACTATGAAACAGCTTTGTATTCACCTTAAACACTGTTTCAGGGCAAGAGATTGTGTTTTAGACTAAAAGGGAATGCATTATAAGAAGAATATTTACTTTGAAACTCTGTTCTTTACCTTTTTCACACTATGAAACAGCTTTTTATTCACCTTAAACATTGTTGCGGGGCAAGAGATTGTGTTTTAGACTAAAAGGGAATGCATTATAAGAAGAATCTTTACTTAGAAACTCTGTTCTTTACCTTTTTCACACTATGAAACAGCTTTGTATTCAACTTAAACACTGTTTCAGAGCAAGACATCTTGTTTTTAACCAAATTGAATAACTTACAATGTGTTAAGAAAACACATATTTCAAGTGAAAAGCGTTTATACAGGGGAGAAACAAGGTGTTTGTAATATGACAATTTAAAGTAATTGCAACTCTGTTTGAACACGTCTCACCACAACGAAACAGGGTTTCTATGCATTGTAATCGGCTTATACAGCGTTTCAGAGCAAGAAATATTGTTTTTATCGAAACTGAACAACTTACAATATCCTAAGAAAACACATATTTCAAGTGAAAAGAGTTTATACAGGGGAGAAACAAGTTGTTTTAACATGGTTCTAATGTGACCCTTGAAAGTAATTGCAACTCTGTTTTTACACCTCTAACCACAAGGAGGCAACGTTTCCACGCATTATAATTGGCTTATACATAGTTTCAGAGCAAGAAATATTGTTTTTAACCAAATTGAAAAGCTTAAACACTGTTTCAGGGCAAGAGATTGTGTTTTAGACTAAAAGGGAATGCATTATAAGAAGAATCTTTACTTTGAAACTCTGTTCTTTACCTTTTTCAGACTATGAAACAGCTTTGTATTCACCTTAAACACTTGCAGGGCAAGAGATTGTGTTATAGACTAAAAGGGAATGCATTATAAGAAGAATCTTTACTTTGTATCTCTGTTCTTTACCCTTTTCACACTATGAAACAGCTTTGTATTCACCTTAAACACTGTTTCAGGGCAAGAGATTGTGTTTTAGACTAACAGGGAATGCATTATAAGAAGAATCTTTACTTTGAAACTCTGTTCTTTACCTTTTTCACACTATGAAACAGCTTTGTATTCACCTTAAACATTGTTGTGGGGCAAGAGATTGTGTTTTAGACTAAAAGGGAATGCATTATAAGAAGAATCTTTACTTAGAAACTCTGTTCTTTACCTTTTTCACACTATGAAACAGCTTTGTATTCAACTTAAACACTGTTTCAGAGCAAGACATCTTGTTTTTAACCAAATTGAATAACTTACAATGTGTTAAGAAAACACATATTTCAAGTGAAAAGCGTTTATACAGGGGAGAAACAAGGTGTTTGTAATATGACAATTTAAAGTAATTGCAACTCTGTTTGAACACGTCTCACCACAACGAAACAGGGTTTCTATGCATTGTAATCGGCTTAAACAGCGTTTCAGAGCAAGAAATATTGTTTTTATCCAAACTGAACAACTTACAATATCCTAAGAAAACACATATTTCAAGTGAAAAGAGTTTATACAGGGGAGAAACAAGTTGTTTTAACATGGTTCTAATGTGACCCTTGAAAGTAATTGCAACTCTGTTTTTACACCTCTAACCACAAGGAGGCAACGTTTCCACGCATTATAATTGGCTTATACATAGTTTCAGAGTAAGAAATATTGTTTTTAACCAAACTGAACAACTTAACCATTTAAAGTAATTGCAACTCTGTTTGTACACCTCTAACCAGAACGAAACAGGGTTTCTATGCATTGTAATCAGCTTATACAGCGTTTCAGAGCAAGACATATTGTTTTTGACCAAACTGAATAACTTACAATATCCTAAGAAAACACATATTTCAAGTGAAAAGAGTTTATACAGGGGAGAAACAAGGTGTTTGATATATGACAATTTAAGGTAATTGCAACTCTGTTTGTACACCTCTAACCACAAAGAAACAGGGCGTCTATGCATTGTAGTCAGCTTATACACTGTTTCAGAGCAAGACATCTTGTTTTTAACCAAATTGAAAAGCTTAAACACTGTTTCAGGGCAAGAGATTGTGTTTTAGACTAAAAGGGAATGCATTATAAGAAGAATCTTTACTTTGAAACTCTGTTCTTTACCTTTTTCAGACTATGAAACAGCTTTGTATTCACCTTAAACACTTGCAGGGCAAGAGATTGTGTTATAGACTAAAAGGGAATGCATTATAAGAAGAATCTTTACTTTGTATCTCTGTTCTTTACCCTTTTCACACTATGAAACAGCTTTGTATTCACCTTAAACACTGTTTCAGGGCAAGAGATTGTGTTTTAGACTAAAAGGGAATGCATTATAAGAAGAATATTTACTTTGAAACTCTGTTCTTTACCTTTTTCACACTATTTAACAGCTTTGTATTCACCTTAAACACTGTTGCAGGGCAAGAGATTGTGTTTTAGACTAAAAGGGAATGCATTATAAGAAGAATCTTTACTTTGAAACTCTGTTCTTTACCTTTTTCACACTATGAAACAGCTTTGTATTCACCTTAAACATTGTTGCGGGGCAAGAGATTGTGTTTTAGACTAAAAGGGAATGCATTATAAGAAGAATCTTTACTTAGAAACTCTGTTCTTTACCTTTTTCACACTATGAAACAGCTTTGTATTCAACTTAAACACTGTTTCAGAGCAAGACATCTTGTTTTTAACCAAATTGAATAACTTACAATGTGTTAAGAAAACACATATTTCAAGTGAAAAGCGTTTATACCGGGGAGAAACAAGGTGTTTGTAATATGACAATTTAAAGTAATTGCAACTCTGTTTGAACACGTCTCACCACAACGAAACAGGGTTTCTATGCATTGTAATCGGCTTATACAGCGTTTCAGAGCAAGAAATATTGTTTTTATCCAAACTGAACAACTTACAATATCCTAAGAAAACACATATTTCAAGTGAAAAGAGTTTATACAGGGGAGAAACAAGTTGTTTTAACATGGTTCTAATGTGACCCTTGAAAGTAATTGCAAATCTGTTTTTACACCTCTAACCACAAAGAAACAGGGCGTCTATGCATTGTAATCAGCTTATACACTGTTTCAGAGCAAGACATCTTGTTTTTAACCAAATTGAAAAGCTTAAACACTGTTTCAGGGCAAGAGATTGTGTTTTAGACTAAAAGGGAATGCATTATTAGAAGAATCTTTACTTTGAAACTCTGTTCTTTACCTTTTTCAGACTATGAAACAGCTTTGTATTCACCTTAAACACTTGCAGGGCAAGAGATTGTGTTTTAGACTAAAAGGGAATGCATTATAAGAAGAATCTTTACTTTGAAACTCTGTTCTTTACCTTTTTCACACTATGAAACAGCTTTTTATTCACCTTAAACATTGTTGCGGGGCAAGAGATTGTGTTTTAGACTAAAAGGGAATGCATTATAAGAAGAATCTTTACTTAGAAACTCTGTTCTTTACCTTTTTCACACTATGAAACAGCTTTTTATTCACCTTAAACATTGTTGCGGGGCAAGAGATTGTGTTTTAGACTAAAAGGGAATGCATTATAAGAAGAATCTTTACTTAGAAACTCTGTTCTTTACCTTTTTCACACTATGAAACAGCTTTGTATTCAACTTAAACACTGTTTCAGAGCAAGACATCTTGTTTTTAACCAAATTGAATAACTTACAATGTGTTAAGAAAACACATATTTCAAGTGAAAAGCGTTTATACAGGGGAGAAACAAGGTGTTTGTAATATGACAATTTAAAGTAATTGCAACTCTGTTTGAACACGTCTCACCACAACGAAACAGGGTTTCTATGCATTGTAATCGGCTTATACAGCGTTTCAGAGCAAGAAATATTGTTTTTATCCAAACTGAACAACTTACAATATCCTAAGAAAACACATATTTCAAGTGAAAAGAGTTTATACAGGGGAGAAACAAGTTGTTTTAACATGGTTCTAATGTGACCCTTGAAAGTAATTGCAACTCTGTTTTTACACCTCTAACCACAAGGAGGCAACGTTTCCACGCATTATAATTGGCTTATACATAGTTTCAGAGCAAGAAATATTGTTTTTAACCAAATTGAAAAGCTTAAACACTGTTTCAGGGCAAGAGATTGTGTTTTAGACTAAAAGGGAATGCATTATAAGAAGAATCTTTACTTTGAAACTCTGTTCTTTACCTTTTTCAGACTATGAAACAGCTTTGTATTCACCTTAAACACTTGCAGGGCAAGAGATTGTGTTATAGACTAAAAGGGAATGCATTATAAGAAGAATCTTTACTTTGTATCTCTGTTCTTTACCCTTTTCACACTATGAAACAGCTTTGTATTCACCTTAAACACTGTTTCAGGGCAAGAGATTGTGTTTTAGACTAACAGGGAATGCATTATAAGAAGAATCTTTACTTTGAAACTCTGTTCTTTACCTTTTTCACACTATGAAACAGCTTTGTATTCACCTTAAACATTGTTGTGGGGCAAGAGATTGTGTTTTAGACTAAAAGGGAATGCATTATAAGAAGAATCTTTACTTAGAAACTCTGTTCTTTACCTTTTTCACACTATGAAACAGCTTTGTATTCAACTTAAACACTGTTTCAGAGCAAGACATCTTGTTTTTAACCAAATTGAATAACTTACAATGTGTTAAGAAAACACATATTTCAAGTGAAAAGCGTTTATACAGGGGAGAAACAAGGTGTTTGTAATATGACAATTTAAAGTAATTGCAACTCTGTTTGAACACGTCTCACCACAACGAAACAGGGTTTCTATGCATTGTAATCGGCTTATACAGCGTTTCAGAGCAAGAAATATTGTTTTTATCCAAACTGAACAACTTACAATATCCTAAGAAAACACATATTTCAAGTGAAAAGAGTTTATACAGGGGAGAAACAAGTTGTTTTAACATGGTTCTAATGTGACCCTTGAAAGTAATTGCAACTCTGTTTTTACACCTCTAACCACAAGGAGGCAACGTTTCCACGCATTATAATTGGCTTATACATAGTTTCAGAGCAAGAAATATTGTTTTTAACCAAACTGAACAACTTAACCATTTAAAGTAATTGCAACTCTGTTTGTACAACTCTAACCAGAACGAAACAGGGTTTCTATGCATTGTAATCAGCTTATACAGCGTTTCAGAGCAAGACATATTGTTTTTGACCAAACTGAATAACTTACAATATCCTAAGAAAACACATATTTCAAGTGAAAAGAGTTTATACAGGGGAGAAACAAGGTGTTTGATATATGACAATTTAAGGTAATTGCAACTCTGTTTGTACACCTCTAACCACAAAGAAACAGGGCGTCTATGCATTGTAGTCAGCTTATACACTGTTTCAGAGCAAGACATCTTGTTTTTAACCAAATTGAAAAGCTTAAACACTGTTTCAGGGCAAGAGATTGTGTTTTAGACTAAAAGGGAATGCATTATTAGAAGAATCTTTACTTTGAAACTCTGTTCTTTACCTTTTTCAGACTATAAAACAGCTTTGTATTCACCTTAAACACTTGCAGGGCAAGAGATTGTGTTATAGACTAAAAGGGAATGCATTATAAGAAGAATCTTTACTTTGTATCTCTGTTCTTTACCCTTTTCACACTATGAAACAGCTTTGTATTCACCTTAAACACTGTTTCAGGGCAAGAGATTGTGTTTTAGACTAACAGGGAATGCATTATAAGAAGAATCTTTACTTAGAAACTCTGTTCTTTACCTTTTTCACACTATGAAACAGCTTTGTATTCAACTTAAACACTGTTTCAGAGCAAGACATCTTGTTTTTAACCAAATTGAATAACTTACAATGTGTTAAGAAAACACATATTTCAAGTGAAAAGCGTTTATACAGGGGAGAAACAAGGTGTTTGTAATATGACAATTTAAAGTAATTGCAACTCTGTTTGAACACGTCTCACCACAACGAAACAGGGTTTCTATGCATTGTAATCGGCTTAAACAGCGTTTCAGAGCAAGAAATATTGTTTTTATCCAAACTGAACAACTTACAATATCCTAAGAAAACACATATTTCAAGTGAAAAGAGTTTATACAGGGGAGAAACAAGTTGTTTTAACATGGTTCTAATGTGACCCTTGAAAGTAATTGCAACTCTGTTTTTACACCTCTAACCACAAGGAGGCAACGTTTCCACGCATTATAATTGGCTTATACATAGTTTCAGAGTAAGAAATATTGTTTTTAACCAAACTGAACAACTTAACCATTTAAAGTAATTGCAACTCTGTTTGTACACCTCTAACCAGAACGAAACAGGGTTTCTATGCATTGTAATCAGCTTATACAGCGTTTCAGAGCAAGACATATTGTTTTTGACCAAACTGAATAACTTACAATATCCTAAGAAAACACATATTTCAAGTGAAAAGAGTTTATACAGGGGAGAAACAAGGTGTTTGATATATGACAATTTAAGGTAATTGCAACTCTGTTTGTACACCTCTAACCACAAAGAAACAGGGCGTCTATGCATTGTAATCAGCTTATACACTGTTTCAGAGCAAGACATCTTGTTTTTAACCAAATTGAAAAGCTTAAACACTGTTTCAGGGCAAGAGATTGTGTTTTAGACTAAAAGGGAATGCATTATAAGAAGAATCTTTACTTTGAAACTCTGTTCTTTACCTTTTTCAGACTATGAAACAGCTTTGTATTCACCTTAAACACTTGCAGGGCAAGAGATTGTGTTATAGACTAAAAGGGAATGCATTATAAGAAGAATCTTTAATTTGTATCTCTGTTCTTTACCCTTTTCACACTATGAAACAGCTTTGTATTCACCTTAAACACTGTTTCAGGGCAAGAGATTGTGTTTTAGACTAAAAGGGAATGCATTATAAGAAGAATATTTACTTTGAAACTCTGTTCTTTACCTTTTTCACACTATTTAACAGCTTTGTATTCACCTTAAACACTGTTGCAGGGCAAGAGATTGTGTTTTAGACTAAAAGGGAATGCATTATAAGAAGAATCTTTACTTTGAAACTCTGTTCTTTACCTTTTTCACACTATGAAACAGCTTTGTATTCACCTTAAACATTGTTGCGGGGCAAGAGATTGTGTTTTAGACTAAAAGGGAATGCATTATAAGAAGAATCTTTACTTAGAAACTCTGTTCTTTACCTTTTTCACACTATGAAACAGCTTTGTATTCAACTTAAACACTGTTTCAGAGCAAGACATCTTGTTTTTAACCAAATTGAATAACTTACAATGTGTTAAGAAAACACATATTTCAAGTGAAAAGCGTTTATACCGGGGAGAAACAAGGTGTTTGTAATATGACAATTTAAAGTAATTGCAACTCTGTTTGAACACGTCTCACCACAACGAAACAGGGTTTCTATGCATTGTAATCGGCTTATACAGCGTTTCAGAGCAAGAAATATTGTTTTTATCCAAACTGAACAACTTACAATATCCTAAGAAAACACATATTTCAAGTGAAAAGAGTTTATACAGGGGAGAAACAAGTTGTTTTAACATGGTTCTAATGTGACCCTTGAAAGTAATTGCAAATCTGTTTTTACACCTCTAACCACAAAGAAACAGGGCGTCTATGCATTGTAATCAGCTTATACACTGTTTCAGAGCAAGACATCTTGTTTTTAACCAAATTGAAAAGCTTAAACACTGTTTCAGGGCAAGAGATTGTGTTTTAGACTAAAAGGGAATGCATTATTAGAAGAATCTTTACTTTGAAACTCTGTTCTTTACCTTTTTCAGACTATAAAACAGCTTTGTATTCACCTTAAACACTTGCAGGGCAAGAGATTGTGTTTTAGACTAAAAGGGAATGCATTATAAGAAGAATCTTTACTTTGAAACTCTGTTCTTTACCTTTTTCACACTATGAAACAGCTTTTTATTCACCTTAAACATTGTTGCGGGGCAAGAGATTGTGTTTTAGACTAAAAGGGAATGCATTATAAGAAGAATCTTTACTTAGAAACTCTGTTCTTTACCTTTTTCACACTATGAAACAGCTTTTTATTCACCTTAAACATTGTTGCGGGGCAAGAGATTGTGTTTTAGACTAAAAGGGAATGCATTATAAGAAGAATCTTTACTTAGAAACTCTGTTCTTTACCTTTTTCACACTATGAAACAGCTTTGTATTCAACTTAAACACTGTTTCAGAGCAAGACATCTTGTTTTTAACCAAATTGAATAACTTACAATGTGTTAAGAAAACACATATTTCAAGTGAAAAGCGTTTATACAGGGGAGAAACAAGGTGTTTGTAATATGACTTTAAAGTAATTGCAACTCTGTTTGAACACGTCTCACCACAACGAAACAGGGTTTCTATGCATTGTAATCGGCTTATACAGCGTTTCAGAGCAAGAAATATTGTTTTTATCCAAACTGAACAACTTACAATATCCTAAGAAAACACATATTTCAAGTGAAAAGAGTTTATACAGGGGAGAAACAAGTTGTTTTAACATGGTTCTAATGTGACCCTTGAAAGTAATTGCAAATCTGTTTTTACACCTCTAACCACAAAGAAACAGGGCGTCTATGCATTGTAATCAGCTTATACACTGTTTCAGAGCAAGACATCTTGTTTTTAACCAAATTGAAAAGCTTAAACACTGTTTCAGGGCAAGAGATTGTGTTTTAGACTAAAAGGGAATGCATTATTAGAAGAATCTTTACTTTGAAACTCTGTTCTTTACCTTTTTCAGACTATAAAACAGCTTTGTATTCACCTTAAACACTTGCAGGGCAAGAGATTGTGTTTTAGACTAAAAGGGAATGCATTATAAGAAGAATCTTTACTTTGAAACTCTGTTCTTTACCTTTTTCACACTATGAAACAGCTTTTTATTCACCTTAAACATTGTTGCGGGGCAAGAGATTGTGTTTTAGACTAAAAGGGAATGCATTATAAGAAGAATCTTTACTTAGAAACTCTGTTCTTTACCTTTTTCACACTATGAAACAGCTTTGTATTCAACTTAAACACTGTTTCAGAGCAAGACATCTTGTTTTTAACCAAATTGAATAACTTACAATGTGTTAAGAAAACACATATTTCAAGTGAAAAGCGTTTATACAGGGGAGAAACAAGGTGTTTGTAATATGACAATTTAAAGTAATTGCAACTCTGTTTGAACACGTCTCACCACAACGAAACAGGGTTTCTATGCATTGTAATCGGCTTATACAGCGTTTCAGAGCAAGAAATATTGTTTTTATCCAAACTGAACAACTTACAATATCCTAAGAAAACACATATTTCAAGTGAAAAGAGTTTATACAGGGGAGAAACAAGTTGTTTTAACATGGTTCTAATGTGACCCTTGAAAGTAATTGCAACTCTGTTTTTACACCTCTAACCACAAGGAGGCAACGTTTCCACGCATTATAATTGGCTTATACATAGTTTCAGAGCAAGAAATATTGTTTTTAACCAAATTGAAAAGCTTAAACACTGTTTCAGGGCAAGAGATTGTGTTTTAGACTAAAAGGGAATGCATTATAAGAAGAATCTTTACTTTGAAACTCTGTTCTTTACCTTTTTCAGACTATGAAACAGCTTTGTATTCACCTTAAACACTTGCAGGGCAAGAGATTGTGTTATAGACTAAAAGGGAATGCATTATAAGAAGAATCTTTACTTTGTATCTCTGTTCTTTACCCTTTTCACACTATGAAACAGCTTTGTATTCACCTTAAACACTGTTTCAGGGCAAGAGATTGTGTTTTAGACTAACAGGGAATGCATTATAAGAAGAATCTTTACTTTGAAACTCTGTTCTTTACCTTTTTCACACTATGAAACAGCTTTGTATTCACCTTAAACATTGTTGTGGGGCAAGAGATTGTGTTTTAGACTAAAAGGGAATGCATTATAAGAAGAATCTTTACTTAGAAACTCTGTTCTTTACCTTTTTCACACTATGAAACAGCTTTGTATTCAACTTAAACACTGTTTCAGAGCAAGACATCTTGTTTTTAACCAAATTGAATAACTTACAATGTGTTAAGAAAACACATATTTCAAGTGAAAAGCGTTTATACAGGGGAGAAACAAGGTGTTTGTAATATGACTTTAAAGTAATTGCAACTCTGTTTGAACACGTCTCACCACAACGAAACAGGGTTTCTATGCATTGTAATCGGCTTATACAGCGTTTCAGAGCAAGAAATATTGTTTTTATCCAAACTGAACAACTTACAATATCCTAAGAAAACACATATTTCAAGTGAAAAGAGTTTATACAGGGGAGAAACAAGTTGTTTTAACATGGTTCTAATGTGACCCTTGAAAGTAATTGCAAATCTGTTTTTACACCTCTAACCACAAAGAAACAGGGCGTCTATGCATTGTAATCAGCTTATACACTGTTTCAGAGCAAGACATCTTGTTTTTAACCAAATTGAAAAGCTTAAACACTGTTTCAGGGCAAGAGATTGTGTTTTAGACTAAAAGGGAATGCATTATTAGAAGAATCTTTACTTTGAAACTCTGTTCTTTACCTTTTTCAGACTATAAAACAGCTTTGTATTCACCTTAAACACTTGCAGGGCAAGAGATTGTGTTTTAGACTAAAAGGGAATGCATTATAAGAAGAATCTTTACTTTGAAACTCTGTTCTTTACCTTTTTCACACTATGAAACAGCTTTTTATTCACCTTAAACATTGTTGCGGGGCAAGAGATTGTGTTTTAGACTAAAAGGGAATGCATTATAAGAAGAATCTTTACTTAGAAACTCTGTTCTTTACCTTTTTCACACTATGAAACAGCTTTGTATTCAACTTAAACACTGTTTCAGAGCAAGACATCTTGTTTTTAACCAAATTGAATAACTTACAATGTGTTAAGAAAACACATATTTCAAGTGAAAAGCGTTTATACAGGGGAGAAACAAGGTGTTTGTAATATGACAATTTAAAGTAATTGCAACTCTGTTTGAACACGTCTCACCACAACGAAACAGGGTTTCTATGCATTGTAATCGGCTTATACAGCGTTTCAGAGCAAGAAATATTGTTTTTATCCAAACTGAACAACTTACAATATCCTAAGAAAACACATATTTCAAGTGAAAAGAGTTTATACAGGGGAGAAACAAGTTGTTTTAACATGGTTCTAATGTGACCCTTGAAAGTAATTGCAACTCTGTTTTTACACCTCTAACCACAAGGAGGCAACGTTTCCACGCATTATAATTGGCTTATACATAGTTTCAGAGCAAGAAATATTGTTTTTAACCAAATTGAAAAGCTTAAACACTGTTTCAGGGCAAGAGATTGTGTTTTAGACTAAAAGGGAATGCATTATAAGAAGAATCTTTACTTTGAAACTCTGTTCTTTACCTTTTTCAGACTATGAAACAGCTTTGTATTCACCTTAAACACTTGCAGGGCAAGAGATTGTGTTATAGACTAAAAGGGAATGCATTATAAGAAGAATCTTTACTTTGTATCTCTGTTCTTTACCCTTTTCACACTATGAAACAGCTTTGTATTCACCTTAAACACTGTTTCAGGGCAAGAGATTGTGTTTTAGACTAACAGGGAATGCATTATAAGAAGAATCTTTACTTTGAAACTCTGTTCTTTACCTTTTTCACACTATGAAACAGCTTTGTATTCACCTTAAACATTGTTGTGGGGCAAGAGATTGTGTTTTAGACTAAAAGGGAATGCATTATAAGAAGAATCTTTACTTAGAAACTCTGTTCTTTACCTTTTTCACACTATGAAACAGCTTTGTATTCAACTTAAACACTGTTTCAGAGCAAGACATCTTGTTTTTAACCAAATTGAATAACTTACAATGTGTTAAGAAAACACATATTTCAAGTGAAAAGCGTTTATACAGGGGAGAAACAAGGTGTTTGTAATATGACAATTTAAAGTAATTGCAACTCTGTTTGAACACGTCTCACCACAACGAAACAGGGTTTCTATGCATTGTAATCGGCTTATACAGCGTTTCAGAGCAAGAAATATTGTTTTTATCCAAACTGAACAACTTACAATATCCTAAGAAAACACATATTTCAAGTGAAAAGAGTTTATACAGGGGAGAAACAAGTTGTTTTAACATGGTTCTAATGTGACCCTTGAAAGTAATTGCAACTCTGTTTTTACACCTCTAACCACAAGGAGGCAACGTTTCCACGCATTATAATTGGCTTATACATAGTTTCAGAGCAAGAAATATTGTTTTTAACCAAACTGAACAACTTAACCATTTAAAGTAATTGCAACTCTGTTTGTACAACTCTAACCAGAACGAAACAGGGTTTCTATGCATTGTAATCAGCTTATACAGCGTTTCAGAGCAAGACATATTGTTTTTGACCAAACTGAATAACTTACAATATCCTAAGAAAACACATATTTCAAGTGAAAAGAGTTTATACAGGGGAGAAACAAGGTGTTTGATATATGACAATTTAAGGTAATTGCAACTCTGTTTGTACACCTCTAACCACAAAGAAACAGGGCGTCTATGCATTGTAGTCAGCTTATACACTGTTTCAGAGCAAGACATCTTGTTTTTAACCAAATTGAAAAGCTTAAACACTGTTTCAGGGCAAGAGATTGTGTTTTAGACTAAAAGGGAATGCATTATTAGAAGAATCTTTACTTTGAAACTCTGTTCTTTACCTTTTTCAGACTATAAAACAGCTTTGTATTCACCTTAAACACTTGCAGGGCAAGAGATTGTGTTATAGACTAAAAGGGAATGCATTATAAGAAGAATCTTTACTTTGTATCTCTGTTCTTTACCCTTTTCACACTATGAAACAGCTTTGTATTCACCTTAAACACTGTTTCAGGGCAAGAGATTGTGTTTTAGACTAACAGGGAATGCATTATAAGAAGAATCTTTACTTAGAAACTCTGTTCTTTACCTTTTTCACACTATGAAACAGCTTTGTATTCAACTTAAACACTGTTTCAGAGCAAGACATCTTGTTTTTAACCAAATTGAATAACTTACAATGTGTTAAGAAAACACATATTTCAAGTGAAAAGCGTTTATACAGGGGAGAAACAAGGTGTTTGTAATATGACAATTTAAAGTAATTGCAACTCTGTTTGAACACGTCTCACCACAACGAAACAGGGTTTCTATGCATTGTAATCGGCTTAAACAGCGTTTCAGAGCAAGAAATATTGTTTTTATCCAAACTGAACAACTTACAATATCCTAAGAAAACACATATTTCAAGTGAAAAGAGTTTATACAGGGGAGAAACAAGTTGTTTTAACATGGTTCTAATGTGACCCTTGAAAGTAATTGCAACTCTGTTTTTACACCTCTAACCACAAGGAGGCAACGTTTCCACGCATTATAATTGGCTTATACATAGTTTCAGAGTAAGAAATATTGTTTTTAACCAAACTGAACAACTTAACCATTTAAAGTAATTGCAACTCTGTTTGTACACCTCTAACCAGAACGAAACAGGGTTTCTATGCATTGTAATCAGCTTATACAGCGTTTCAGAGCAAGACATATTGTTTTTGACCAAACTGAATAACTTACAATATCCTAAGAAAACACATATTTCAAGTGAAAAGAGTTTATACAGGGGAGAAACAAGGTGTTTGATATATGACAATTTAAGGTAATTGCAACTCTGTTTGTACACCTCTAACCACAAAGAAACAGGGCGTCTATGCATTGTAATCAGCTTATACACTGTTTCAGAGCAAGACATCTTGTTTTTAACCAAATTGAAAAGCTTAAACACTGTTTCAGGGCAAGAGATTGTGTTTTAGACTAAAAGGGAATGCATTATAAGAAGAATCTTTACTTTGAAACTCTGTTCTTTACCTTTTTCAGACTATGAAACAGCTTTGTATTCACCTTAAACACTTGCAGGGCAAGAGATTGTGTTATAGACTAAAAGGGAATGCATTATAAGAAGAATCTTTACTTAGAAACTCTGTTCTTTACCTTTTTCACACTATGAAACAGCTTTTTATTCACCTTAAACATTGTTGCGGGGCAAGAGATTGTGTTTTAGACTAAAAGGGAATGCATTATAAGAAGAATCTTTACTTAGAAACTCTGTTCTTTACCTTTTTCACACTATGAAACAGCTTTGTATTCAACTTAAACACTGTTTCAGAGCAAGACATCTTGTTTTTAACCAAATTGAATAACTTACAATGTGTTAAGAAAACACATATTTCAAGTGAAAAGCGTTTATACAGGGGAGAAACAAGGTGTTTGTAATATGACAATTTAAAGTAATTGCAACTCTGTTTGAACACGTCTCACCACAACGAAACAGGGTTTCTATGCATTGTAATCGGCTTATACAGCGTTTCAGAGCAAGAAATATTGTTTTTATCCAAACTGAACAACTTACAATATCCTAAGAAAACACATATTTCAAGTGAAAAGAGTTTATACAGGGGAGAAACAAGTTGTTTTAACATGGTTCTAATGTGACCCTTGAAAGTAATTGCAACTCTGTTTTTACACCTCTAACCACAAGGAGGCAACGTTTCCACGCATTATAATTGGCTTATACATAGTTTCAGAGCAAGAAATATTGTTTTTAACCAAATTGAAAAGCTTAAACACTGTTTCAGGGCAAGAGATTGTGTTTTAGACTAAAAGGGAATGCATTATAAGAAGAATCTTTACTTTGAAACTCTGTTCTTTACCTTTTTCAGACTATGAAACAGCTTTGTATTCACCTTAAACACTTGCAGGGCAAGAGATTGTGTTATAGACTAAAAGGGAATGCATTATAAGAAGAATCTTTACTTTGTATCTCTGTTCTTTACCCTTTTCACACTATGAAACAGCTTTGTATTCACCTTAAACACTGTTTCAGGGCAAGAGATTGTGTTTTAGACTAACAGGGAATGCATTATAAGAAGAATCTTTACTTTGAAACTCTGTTCTTTACCTTTTTCACACTATGAAACAGCTTTGTATTCACCTTAAACATTGTTGTGGGGCAAGAGATTGTGTTTTAGACTAAAAGGGAATGCATTATAAGAAGAATCTTTACTTAGAAACTCTGTTCTTTACCTTTTTCACACTATGAAACAGCTTTGTATTCAACTTAAACACTGTTTCAGAGCAAGACATCTTGTTTTTAACCAAATTGAATAACTTACAATGTGTTAAGAAAACACATATTTCAAGTGAAAAGCGTTTATACAGGGGAGAAACAAGGTGTTTGTAATATGACAATTTAAAGTAATTGCAACTCTGTTTGAACACGTCTCACCACAACGAAACAGGGTTTCTATGCATTGTAATCGGCTTAAACAGCGTTTCAGAGCAAGAAATATTGTTTTTATCCAAACTGAACAACTTACAATATCCTAAGAAAACACATATTTCAAGTGAAAAGAGTTTATACAGGGGAGAAACAAGTTGTTTTAACATGGTTCTAATGTGACCCTTGAAAGTAATTGCAACTCTGTTTTTACACCTCTAACCACAAGGAGGCAACGTTTCCACGCATTATAATTGGCTTATACATAGTTTCAGAGTAAGAAATATTGTTTTTAACCAAACTGAACAACTTAACCATTTAAAGTAATTGCAACTCTGTTTGTACACCTCTAACCAGAACGAAACAGGGTTTCTATGCATTGTAATCAGCTTATACAGCGTTTCAGAGCAAGACATATTGTTTTTGACCAAACTGAATAACTTACAATATCCTAAGAAAACACATATTTCAAGTGAAAAGAGTTTATACAGGGGAGAAACAAGGTGTTTGATATATGACAATTTAAGGTAATTGCAACTCTGTTTGTACACCTCTAACCACAAAGAAACAGGGCGTCTATGCATTGTAGTCAGCTTATACACTGTTTCAGAGCAAGACATCTTGTTTTTAACCAAATTGAAAAGCTTAAACACTGTTTCAGGGCAAGAGATTGTGTTTTAGACTAAAAGGGAATGCATTATAAGAAGAATCTTTACTTTGAAACTCTGTTCTTTACCTTTTTCAGACTATGAAACAGCTTTGTATTCACCTTAAACACTTGCAGGGCAAGAGATTGTGTTATAGACTAAAAGGGAATGCATTATAAGAAGAATCTTTACTTAGAAACTCTGTTCTTTACCTTTTTCACACTATGAAACAGCTTTTTATTCACCTTAAACATTGTTGCGGGGCAAGAGATTGTGTTTTAGACTAAAAGGGAATGCATTATAAGAAGAATCTTTACTTAGAAACTCTGTTCTTTACCTTTTTCACACTATGAAACAGCTTTGTATTCAACTTAAACACTGTTTCAGAGCAAGACATCTTGTTTTTAACCAAATTGAATAACTTACAATGTGTTAAGAAAACACATATTTCAAGTGAAAAGCGTTTATACAGGGGAGAAACAAGGTGTTTGTAATATGACAATTTAAAGTAATTGCAACTCTGTTTGAACACGTCTCACCACAACGAAACAGGGTTTCTATGCATTGTAATCGGCTTATACAGCGTTTCAGAGCAAGAAATATTGTTTTTATCCAAACTGAACAACTTACAATATCCTAAGAAAACACATATTTCAAGTGAAAAGAGTTTATACAGGGGAGAAACAAGTTGTTTTAACATGGTTCTAATGTGACCCTTGAAAGTAATTGCAACTCTGTTTTTACACCTCTAACCACAAGGAGGCAACGTTTCCACGCATTATAATTGGCTTATACATAGTTTCAGAGCAAGAAATATTGTTTTTAACCAAATTGAAAAGCTTAAACACTGTTTCAGGGCAAGAGATTGTGTTTTAGACTAAAAGGGAATGCATTATAAGAAGAATCTTTACTTTGAAACTCTGTTCTTTACCTTTTTCAGACTATGAAACAGCTTTGTATTCACCTTAAACACTTGCAGGGCAAGAGATTGTGTTATAGACTAAAAGGGAATGCATTATAAGAAGAATCTTTACTTTGTATCTCTGTTCTTTACCCTTTTCACACTATGAAACAGCTTTGTATTCACCTTAAACACTGTTTCAGGGCAAGAGATTGTGTTTTAGACTAACAGGGAATGCATTATAAGAAGAATCTTTACTTTGAAACTCTGTTCTTTACCTTTTTCACACTATGAAACAGCTTTGTATTCACCTTAAACATTGTTGTGGGGCAAGAGATTGTGTTTTAGACTAAAAGGGAATGCATTATAAGAAGAATCTTTACTTAGAAACTCTGTTCTTTACCTTTTTCACACTATGAAACAGCTTTGTATTCAACTTAAACACTGTTTCAGAGCAAGACATCTTGTTTTTAACCAAATTGAATAACTTACAATGTGTTAAGAAAACACATATTTCAAGTGAAAAGCGTTTATACAGGGGAGAAACAAGGTGTTTGTAATATGACAATTTAAAGTAATTGCAACTCTGTTTGAACACGTCTCACCACAACGAAACAGGGTTTCTATGCATTGTAATCGGCTTAAACAGCGTTTCAGAGCAAGAAATATTGTTTTTATCCAAACTGAACAACTTACAATATCCTAAGAAAACACATATTTCAAGTGAAAAGAGTTTATACAGGGGAGAAACAAGTTGTTTTAACATGGTTCTAATGTGACCCTTGAAAGTAATTGCAACTCTGTTTTTACACCTCTAACCACAAGGAGGCAACGTTTCCACGCATTATAATTGGCTTATACATAGTTTCAGAGTAAGAAATATTGTTTTTAACCAAACTGAACAACTTAACCATTTAAAGTAATTGCAACTCTGTTTGTACACCTCTAACCAGAACGAAACAGGGTTTCTATGCATTGTAATCAGCTTATACAGCGTTTCAGAGCAAGACATATTGTTTTTGACCAAACTGAATAACTTACAATATCCTAAGAAAACACATATTTCAAGTGAAAAGAGTTTATACAGGGGAGAAACAAGGTGTTTGATATATGACAATTTAAGGTAATTGCAACTCTGTTTGTACACCTCTAACCACAAAGAAACAGGGCGTCTATGCATTGTAGTCAGCTTATACACTGTTTCAGAGCAAGACATCTTGTTTTTAACCAAATTGAAAAGCTTAAACACTGTTTCAGGGCAAGAGATTGTGTTTTAGACTAAAAGGGAATGCATTATAAGAAGAATCTTTACTTTGAAACTCTGTTCTTTACCTTTTTCAGACTATGAAACAGCTTTGTATTCACCTTAAACACTTGCAGGGCAAGAGATTGTGTTATAGACTAAAAGGGAATGCATTATAAGAAGAATCTTTACTTAGAAACTCTGTTCTTTACCTTTTTCACACTATGAAACAGCTTTTTATTCACCTTAAACATTGTTGCGGGGCAAGAGATTGTGTTTTAGACTAAAAGGGAATGCATTATAAGAAGAATCTTTACTTAGAAACTCTGTTCTTTACCTTTTTCACACTATGAAACAGCTTTGTATTCAACTTAAACACTGTTTCAGAGCAAGACATCTTGTTTTTAACCAAATTGAATAACTTACAATGTGTTAAGAAAACACATATTTCAAGTGAAAAGCGTTTATACAGGGGAGAAACAAGGTGTTTGTAATATGACAATTTAAAGTAATTGCAACTCTGTTTGAACACGTCTCACCACAACGAAACAGGGTTTCTATGCATTGTAATCGGCTTATACAGCGTTTCAGAGCAAGAAATATTGTTTTTATCCAAACTGAACAACTTACAATATCCTAAGAAAACACATATTTCAAGTGAAAAGAGTTTATACAGGGGAGAAACAAGTTGTTTTAACATGGTTCTAATGTGACCCTTGAAAGTAATTGCAACTCTGTTTTTACACCTCTAACCACAAGGAGGCAACGTTTCCACGCATTATAATTGGCTTATACATAGTTTCAGAGCAAGAAATATTGTTTTTAACCAAATTGAAAAGCTTAAACACTGTTTCAGGGCAAGAGATTGTGTTTTAGACTAAAAGGGAATGCATTATAAGAAGAATCTTTACTTTGAAACTCTGTTCTTTACCTTTTTCAGACTATGAAACAGCTTTGTATTCACCTTAAACACTTGCAGGGCAAGAGATTGTGTTATAGACTAAAAGGGAATGCATTATAAGAAGAATCTTTACTTTGTATCTCTGTTCTTTACCCTTTTCACACTATGAAACAGCTTTGTATTCACCTTAAACACTGTTTCAGGGCAAGAGATTGTGTTTTAGACTAACAGGGAATGCATTATAAGAAGAATCTTTACTTTGAAACTCTGTTCTTTACCTTTTTCACACTATGAAACAGCTTTGTATTCACCTTAAACATTGTTGTGGGGCAAGAGATTGTGTTTTAGACTAAAAGGGAATGCATTATAAGAAGAATCTTTACTTAGAAACTCTGTTCTTTACCTTTTTCACACTATGAAACAGCTTTGTATTCAACTTAAACACTGTTTCAGAGCAAGACATCTTGTTTTTAACCAAATTGAATAACTTACAATGTGTTAAGAAAACACATATTTCAAGTGAAAAGCGTTTATACAGGGGAGAAACAAGGTGTTTGTAATATGACAATTTAAAGTAATTGCAACTCTGTTTGAACACGTCTCACCACAACGAAACAGGGTTTCTATGCATTGTAATCGGCTTAAACAGCGTTTCAGAGCAAGAAATATTGTTTTTATCCAAACTGAACAACTTACAATATCCTAAGAAAACACATATTTCAAGTGAAAAGAGTTTATACAGGGGAGAAACAAGTTGTTTTAACATGGTTCTAATGTGACCCTTGAAAGTAATTGCAACTCTGTTTTTACACCTCTAACCACAAGGAGGCAACGTTTCCACGCATTATAATTGGCTTATACATAGTTTCAGAGTAAGAAATATTGTTTTTAACCAAACTGAACAACTTAACCATTTAAAGTAATTGCAACTCTGTTTGTACACCTCTAACCAGAACGAAACAGGGTTTCTATGCATTGTAATCAGCTTATACAGCGTTTCAGAGCAAGACATATTGTTTTTGACCAAACTGAATAACTTACAATATCCTAAGAAAACACATATTTCAAGTGAAAAGAGTTTATACAGGGGAGAAACAAGGTGTTTGATATATGACAATTTAAGGTAATTGCAACTCTGTTTGTACACCTCTAACCACAAAGAAACAGGGCGTCTATGCATTGTAGTCAGCTTATACACTGTTTCAGAGCAAGACATCTTGTTTTTAACCAAATTGAAAAGCTTAAACACTGTTTCAGGGCAAGAGATTGTGTTTTAGACTAAAAGGGAATGCATTATAAGAAGAATCTTTACTTTGAAACTCTGTTCTTTACCTTTTTCAGACTATGAAACAGCTTTGTATTCACCTTAAACACTTGCAGGGCAAGAGATTGTGTTATAGACTAAAAGGGAATGCATTATAAGAAGAATCTTTACTTTGTATCTCTGTTCTTTACCCTTTTCACACTATGAAACAGCTTTGTATTCACCTTAAACACTGTTTCAGGGCAAGAGATTGTGTTTTAGACTAAAAGGGAATGCATTATAAGAAGAATATTTACTTTGAAACTCTGTTCTTTACCTTTTTCACACTATTTAACAGCTTTGTATTCACCTTAAACACTGTTGCAGGGCAAGAGATTGTGTTTTAGACTAAAAGGGAATGCATTATAAGAAGAATCTTTACTTTGAAACTCTGTTCTTTACCTTTTTCACACTATGAAACAGCTTTTTATTCACCTTAAACATTGTTGCGGGGCAAGAGATTGTGTTTTAGACTAAAAGGGAATGCATTATAAGAAGAATCTTTACTTAGAAACTCTGTTCTTTACCTTTTTCACACTATGAAACAGCTTTGTATTCAACTTAAACACTGTTTCAGAGCAAGACATCTTGTTTTTAACCAAATTGAATAACTTACAATGTGTTAAGAAAACACATATTTCAAGTGAAAAGCGTTTATACAGGGGAGAAACAAGGTGTTTGTAATATGACTTTAAAGTAATTGCAACTCTGTTTGAACACGTCTCACCACAACGAAACAGGGTTTCTATGCATTGTAATCGGCTTATACAGCGTTTCAGAGCAAGAAATATTGTTTTTATCCAAACTGAACAACTTACAATATCCTAAGAAAACACATATTTCAAGTGAAAAGAGTTTATACAGGGGAGAAACAAGTTGTTTTAACATGGTTCTAATGTGACCCTTGAAAGTAATTGCAAATCTGTTTTTACACCTCTAACCACAAAGAAACAGGGCGTCTATGCATTGTAATCAGCTTATACACTGTTTCAGAGCAAGACATCTTGTTTTTAACCAAATTGAAAAGCTTAAACACTGTTTCAGGGCAAGAGATTGTGTTTTAGACTAAAAGGGAATGCATTATTAGAAGAATCTTTACTTTGAAACTCTGTTCTTTACCTTTTTCAGACTATAAAACAGCTTTGTATTCACCTTAAACACTTGCAGGGCAAGAGATTGTGTTTTAGACTAAAAGGGAATGCATTATAAGAAGAATCTTTACTTTGAAACTCTGTTCTTTACCTTTTTCACACTATGAAACAGCTTTTTATTCACCTTAAACATTGTTGCGGGGCAAGAGATTGTGTTTTAGACTAAAAGGGAATGCATTATAAGAAGAATCTTTACTTAGAAACTCTGTTCTTTACCTTTTTCACACTATGAAACAGCTTTTTATTCACCTTAAACATTGTTGCGGGGCAAGAGATTGTGTTTTAGACTAAAAGGGAATGCATTATAAGAAGAATCTTTACTTAGAAACTCTGTTCTTTACCTTTTTCACACTATGAAACAGCTTTGTATTCAACTTAAACACTGTTTCAGAGCAAGACATCTTGTTTTTAACCAAATTGAATAACTTACAATGTGTTAAGAAAACACATATTTCAAGTGAAAAGCGTTTATACAGGGGAGAAACAAGGTGTTTGTAATATGACAATTTAAAGTAATTGCAACTCTGTTTGAACACGTCTCACCACAACGAAACAGGGTTTCTATGCATTGTAATCGGCTTATACAGCGTTTCAGAGCAAGAAATATTGTTTTTATCCAAACTGAACAACTTACAATATCCTAAGAAAACACATATTTCAAGTGAAAAGAGTTTATACAGGGGAGAAACAAGTTGTTTTAACATGGTTCTAATGTGACCCTTGAAAGTAATTGCAACTCTGTTTTTACACCTCTAACCACAAGGAGGCAACGTTTCCACGCATTATAATTGGCTTATACATAGTTTCAGAGCAAGAAATATTGTTTTTAACCAAACTGAACAACTTAACCATTTAAAGTAATTGCAACTCTGTTTGTACACCTCTAACCAGAACGAAACAGGGTTTCTATGCATTGTAATCAGCTTATACAGCGTTTCAGAGCAAGACATATTGTTTTTGACCAAACTGAATAACTTACAATATCCTAAGAAAACACATATTTCAAGTGAAAAGAGTTTATACAGGGGAGAAACAAGGTGTTTGATATATGACAATTTAAGGTAATTGCAACTCTGTTTGTACACCTCTAACCACAAAGAAACAGGGCGTCTATGCATTGTAGTCAGCTTATACACTGTTTCAGAGCAAGACATCTTGTTTTTAACCAAATTGAAAAGCTTAAACACTGTTTCAGGGCAAGAGATTGTGTTTTAGACTAAAAGGGAATGCATTATTAGAAGAATCTTTACTTTGAAACTCTGTTCTTTACCTTTTTCAGACTATAAAACAGCTTTGTATTCACCTTAAACACTTGCAGGGCAAGAGATTGTGTTATAGACTAAAAGGGAATGCATTATAAGAAGAATCTTTACTTTGTATCTCTGTTCTTTACCCTTTTCACACTATGAAACAGCTTTTTATTCACCTTAAACATTGTTGCGGGGCAAGAGATTGTGTTTTAGACTAAAAGGGAATGCATTATAAGAAGAATCTTTACTTAGAAACTCTGTTCTTTACCTTTTTCACACTATGAAACAGCTTTTTATTCACCTTAAACATTGTTGCGGGGCAAGAGATTGTGTTTTAGACTAAAAGGGAATGCATTATAAGAAGAATCTTTACTTAGAAACTCTGTTCTTTACCTTTTTCACACTATGAAACAGCTTTGTATTCAACTTAAACACTGTTTCAGAGCAAGACATCTTGTTTTTAACCAAATTGAATAACTTACAATGTGTTAAGAAAACACATATTTCAAGTGAAAAGCGTTTATACAGGGGAGAAACAAGGTGTTTGTAATATGACAATTTAAAGTAATTGCAACTCTGTTTGAACACGTCTCACCACAACGAAACAGGGTTTCTATGCATTGTAATCGGCTTATACAGCGTTTCAGAGCAAGAAATATTGTTTTTATCCAAACTGAACAACTTACAATATCCTAAGAAAACACATATTTCAAGTGAAAAGAGTTTATACAGGGGAGAAACAAGTTGTTTTAACATGGTTCTAATGTGACCCTTGAAAGTAATTGCAACTCTGTTTTTACACCTCTAACCACAAGGAGGCAACGTTTCCACGCATTATAATTGGCTTATACATAGTTTCAGAGCAAGAAATATTGTTTTTAACCAAATTGAAAAGCTTAAACACTTTTTCAGGGCAAGAGATTGTGTTTTAGACTAAAAGGGAATGCATTATAAGAAGAATCTTTACTTTGAAACTCTGTTCTTTACCTTTTTCACACTATTTAACAGCTTTGTATTCACCTTAAACACTGTTGCAGGGCAAGAGATTGTGTTTTAGACTAAAAGGGAATGCATTATAAGAAGAATCTTTACTTTGAAACTCTGTTCTTTACCTTTTTCACAGTATGAAACAGCTTTTTATTCACCTTAAACATTGTTGCGGGGCAAGAGATTGTGTTTTAGACTAAAAGGGAATGCATTATAAGAAGAATCTTTACTTTGAAACTCTGTTCTTTACCTTTTTCACACTATGAAACAGCTTTTTATTCACCTTAAACATTGTTGCGGGGCAAGAGATTGTGTTTTAGACTAAAAGGGAATGCATTATAAGAAGAATCTTTACTTAGAAACTCTGTTCTTTACCTTTTTCACACTATGAAACAGCTTTGTATTCAACTTAAACACTGTTTCAGAGCAAGACATCTTGTTTTTAACCAAATTGAATAACTTACAATGTGTTAAGAAAACACATATTTCAAGTGAAAAGCGTTTATACAGGGGAGAAACAAGGTGTTTGTAATATGACAATTTAAAGTAATTGCAACTCTGTTTGAACACGTCTCACCACAACGAAACAGGGTTTCTATGCATTGTAATCGGCTTATACAGCGTTTCAGAGCAAGAAATATTGTTTTTATCCAAACTGAACAACTTACAATATCCTAAGAAAACACATATTTCAAGTGAAAAGAGTTTATACAGGGGAGAAACAAGTTGTTTTAACATGGTTCTAATGTGACCCTTGAAAGTAATTGCAACTCTGTTTTTACACCTCTAACCACAAGGAGGCAACGTTTCCACGCATTATAATTGGCTTATACATAGTTTCAGAGCAAGAAATATTGTTTTTAACCAAACTGAACAACTTAACCATTTAAAGTAATTGCAACTCTGTTTGTACACCTCTAACCAGAACGAAACAGGGTTTCTATGCATTGTAATCAGCTTATACAGCGTTTCAGAGCAAGACATATTGTTTTTGACCAAACTGAATAACTTACAATATCCTAAGAAAACACATATTTCAAGTGAAAAGAGTTTATACAGGGGAGAAACAAGGTGTTTGATATATGACAATTTAAGGTAATTGCAACTCTGTTTGTACACCTCTAACCACAAAGAAACAGGGTGTCTATGCATTGTAGTCAGCTTATACACTGTTTCAGAGCAAGACATCTTGTTTTTAACCAAATTGAAAAGCTTAAACACTGTTTCAGGGCAAGAGATTGTGTTTTAGACTAAAAGGGAATGCATTATAAGAAGAATCTTTACTTTGAAACTCTGTTCTTTACCTTTTTCAGACTATGAAACAGCTTTGTATTCACCTTAAACACTTGCAGGGCAAGAGATTGTGTTATAGACTAAAAGGGAATGCATTATAAGAAGAATCTTTACTTTGTATCTCTGTTCTTTACCCTTTTCACACTATGAAACAGCTTTGTATTCACCTTAAACACTGTTTCAGGGCAAGAGATTGTGTTTTAGACTAAAAGGGAATGCATTATAAGAAGAATATTTACTTTGAAACTCTGTTCTTTACCTTTTTCACACTATTTAACAGCTTTGTATTCACCTTAAACACTGTTGCAGGGCAAGAGATTGTGTTTTAGACTAAAAGGGAATGCATTATAAGAAGAATCTTTACTTTGAAACTCTGTTCTTTACCTTTTTCACACTATGAAACAGCTTTTTATTCACCTTAAACATTGTTGCGGGGCAAGAGATTGTGTTTTAGACTAAAAGGGAATGCATTATAAGAAGAATCTTTACTTAGAAACTCTGTTCTTTACCTTTTTCACACTATGAAACAGCTTTGTATTCAACTTAAACACTGTTTCAGAGCAAGACATCTTGTTTTTAACCAAATTGAATAACTTACAATGTGTTAAGAAAACACATATTTCAAGTGAAAAGCGTTTATACAGGGGAGAAACAAGGTGTTTGTAATATGACAATTTAAAGTAATTGCAACTCTGTTTGAACACGTCTCACCACAACGAAACAGGGTTTCTATGCATTGTAATCGGCTTAAACAGCGTTTCAGAGCAAGAAATATTGTTTTTATCCAAACTGAACAACTTACAATATCCTAAGAAAACACATATTTCAAGTGAAAAGAGTTTATACAGGGGAGAAACAAGTTGTTTTAACATGGTTCTAATGTGACCCTTGAAAGTAATTGCAACTCTGTTTTTACACCTCTAACCACAAGGAGGCAACGTTTCCACGCATTATAATTGGCTTATACATAGTTTCAGAGTAAGAAATATTGTTTTTAACCAAACTGAACAACTTAACCATTTAAAGTAATTGCAACTCTGTTTGTACACCTCTAACCAGAACGAAACAGGGTTTCTATGCATTGTAATCAGCTTATACAGCGTTTCAGAGCAAGACATATTGTTTTTGACCAAACTGAATAACTTACAATATCCTAAGAAAACACATATTTCAAGTGAAAAGAGTTTATACAGGGGAGAAACAAGGTGTTTGATATATGACAATTTAAGGTAATTGCAACTCTGTTTGTACACCTCTAACCACAAAGAAACAGGGCGTCTATGCATTGTAATCAGCTTATACACTGTTTCAGAGCAAGACATCTTGTTTTTAACCAAATTGAAAAGCTTAAACACTGTTTCAGGGCAAGAGATTGTGTTTTAGACTAAAAGGGAATGCATTATAAGAAGAATCTTTACTTTGAAACTCTGTTCTTTACCTTTTTCAGACTATGAAACAGCTTTGTATTCACCTTAAACACTTGCAGGGCAAGAGATTGTGTTATAGACTAAAAGGGAATGCATTATAAGAAGAATCTTTACTTAGAAACTCTGTTCTTTACCTTTTTCACACTATGAAACAGCTTTGTATTCACCTTAAACACTGTTTCAGGGCAAGAGATTGTGTTTTAGACTAACAGGGAATGCATTATAAGAAGAATCTTTACTTAGAAACTCTGTTCTTTACCTTTTTCACACTATGAAACAGCTTTGTATTCAACTTAAACACTGTTTCAGAGCAAGACATCTTGTTTTTAACCAAATTGAATAACTTACAATGTGTTAAGAAAACACATATTTCAAGTGAAAAGCGTTTATACAGGGGAGAAACAAGGTGTTTGTAATATGACAATTTAAAGTAATTGCAACTCTGTTTGAACACGTCTCACCACAACGAAACAGGGTTTCTATGCATTGTAATCGGCTTAAACAGCGTTTCAGAGCAAGAAATATTGTTTTTATCCAAACTGAACAACTTACAATATCCTAAGAAAACACATATTTCAAGTGAAAAGAGTTTATACAGGGGAGAAACAAGTTGTTTTAACATGGTTCTAATGTGACCCTTGAAAGTAATTGCAACTCTGTTTTTACACCTCTAACCACAAGGAGGCAACGTTTCCACGCATTATAATTGGCTTATACATAGTTTCAGAGTAAGAAATATTGTTTTTAACCAAACTGAACAACTTAACCATTTAAAGTAATTGCAACTCTGTTTGTACACCTCTAACCAGAACGAAACAGGGATTCTATGCATTGTAATCAGCTTATACAGCGTTTCAGAGCAAGACATATTGTTTTTGACCAAACTGAATAACTTACAATATCCTAAGAAAACACATATTTCAAGTGAAAAGAGTTTATACAGGGGAGAAACAAGGTGTTTGATATATGACAATTTAAGGTAATTGCAACTCTGTTTGTACACCTCTAACCACAAAGAAACAGGGCGTCTATGCATTGTAATCAGCTTATACACTGTTTCAGAACAAGACATCTTGTTTTTAACCAAATTGAAAAGCTTAAACACTGTTTCAGGGCAAGAGATTGTGTTTTAGACTAAAAGGGAATGCATTATAAGAAGAATCTTTACTTTGAAACTCTGTTCTTTACCTTTTTCAGACTATGAAACAGCTTTGTATTCACCTTAAACACTTGCAGGGCAAGAGATTGTGTTATAGACTAAAAGGGAATGCATTATAAGAAGAATCTTTACTTTGTATCTCTGTTCTTTACCCTTTTCACACTATGAAACAGCTTTGTATTCACCTTAAACACTGTTTCAGGGCAAGAGATTGTGTTTTAGACTAAAAGGGAATGCATTATAAGAAGAATATTTACTTTGAAACTCTGTTCTTTACCTTTTTCACACTATTTAACAGCTTTGTATTCACCTTAAACACTGTTGCAGGGCAAGAGATTGTGTTTTAGACTAAAAGGGAATGCATTATAAGAAGAATCTTTACTTAGAAACTCTGTTCTTTACCTTTTTCACACTATGAAACAGCTTTGTATTCACCTTAAACACTGTTTCAGGGCAAGAGATTGTGTTTTAGACTAACAGGGAATGCATTATAAGAAGAATCTTTACTTAGAAACTCTGTTCTTTACCTTTTTCACACTATGAAACAGCTTTGTATTCAACTTAAACACTGTTTCAGAGCAAGACATCTTGTTTTTAACCAAATTGAATAACTTACAATGTGTTAAGAAAACACATATTTCAAGTGAAAAGCGTTTATACAGGGGAGAAACAAGGTGTTTGTAATATGACAATTTAAAGTAATTGCAACTCTGTTTGAACACGTCTCACCACAACGAAACAGGGTTTCTATGCATTGTAATCGGCTTAAACAGCGTTTCAGAGCAAGAAATATTGTTTTTATCCAAACTGAACAACTTACAATATCCTAAGAAAACACATATTTCAAGTGAAAAGAGTTTATACAGGGGAGAAACAAGTTGTTTTAACATGGTTCTAATGTGACCCTTGAAAGTAATTGCAACTCTGTTTTTACACCTCTAACCACAAGGAGGCAACGTTTCCACGCATTATAATTGGCTTATACATAGTTTCAGAGTAAGAAATATTGTTTTTAACCAAACTGAACAACTTAACCATTTAAAGTAATTGCAACTCTGTTTGTACACCTCTAACCAGAACGAAACAGGGTTTCTATGCATTGTAATCAGCTTATACAGCGTTTCAGAGCAAGACATATTGTTTTTGACCAAACTGAATAACTTACAATATCCTAAGAAAACACATATTTCAAGTGAAAAGAGTTTATACAGGGGAGAAACAAGGTGTTTGATATATGACAATTTAAGGTAATTGCAACTCTGTTTGTACACCTCTAACCACAAAGAAACAGGGCGTCTATGCATTGTAATCAGCTTATACACTGTTTCAGAACAAGACATCTTGTTTTTAACCAAATTGAAAAGCTTAAACACTGTTTCAGGGCAAGAGATTGTGTTTTAGACTAAAAGGGAATGCATTATAAGAAGAATCTTTACTTTGAAACTCTGTTCTTTACCTTTTTCAGACTATGAAACAGCTTTGTATTCACCTTAAACACTTGCAGGGCAAGAGATTGTGTTATAGACTAAAAGGGAATGCATTATAAGAAGAATCTTTACTTTGTATCTCTGTTCTTTACCCTTTTCACACTATGAAACAGCTTTGTATTCACCTTAAACACTGTTTCAGGGCAAGAGATTGTGTTTTAGACTAAAAGGGAATGCATTATAAGAAGAATATTTACTTTGAAACTCTGTTCTTTACCTTTTTCACACTATTTAACAGCTTTGTATTCACCTTAAACACTGTTGCAGGGCAAGAGATTGTGTTTTAGACTAAAAGGGAATGCATTATAAGAAGAATCTTTACTTAGAAACTCTGTTCTTTACCTTTTTCACACTATGAAACAGCTTTGTATTCAACTTAAACACTGTTTCAGAGCAAGACATCTTGTTTTTAACCAAATTGAATAACTTACAATGTGTTAAGAAAACACATATTTCAAGTGAAAAGCGTTTATACAGGGGAGAAACAAGGTGTTTGTAATATGACAATTTAAAGTAATTGCAACTCTGTTTGAACACGTCTCACCACAACGAAACAGGGTTTCTATGCATTGTAATCGGCTTATACAGCGTTTCAGAGCAAGAAATATTGTTTTTATCCAAACTGAACAACTTACAATATCCTAAGAAAACACATATTTCAAGTGAAAAGAGTTTATACAGGGGAGAAACAAGTTGTTTTAACATGGTTCTAATGTGACCCTTGAAAGTAATTGCAACTCTGTTTTTACACCTCTAACCACAAGGAGGCAACGTTTCCACGCATTATAATTGGCTTATACATAGTTTCAGAGCAAGAAATATTGTTTTTAACCAAACTGAACAACTTAACCATTTAAAGTAATTGCAACTCTGTTTGTACACCTCTAACCAGAACGAAACAGGGTTTCTATGCATTGTAATCAGCTTATACAGCGTTTCAGAGCAAGACATATTGTTTTTGACCAAACTGAATAACTTACAATATCCTAAGAAAACACATATTTCAAGTGAAAAGAGTTTATACAGGGGAGAAACAAGGTGTTTGATATATGACAATTTAAGGTAATTGCAACTCTGTTTGTACACCTCTAACCACAAAGAAACAGGGCGTCTATGCATTGTAGTCAGCTTATACACTGTTTCAGAGCAAGACATCTTGTTTTTAACCAAATTGAAAAGCTTAAACACTGTTTCAGGGCAAGAGATTGTGTTTTAGACTAAAAGGGAATGCATTATAAGAAGAATCTTTACTTTGAAACTCTGTTCTTTACCTTTTTCAGACTATGAAACAGCTTTGTATTCACCTTAAACACTTGCAGGGCAAGAGATTGTGTTATAGACTAAAAGGGAATGCATTATAAGAAGAATCTTTACTTTGTATCTCTGTTCTTTACCCTTTTCACACTATGAAACAGCTTTGTATTCACCTTAAACACTGTTTCAGGGCAAGAGATTGTGTTTTAGACTAACAGGGAATGCATTATAAGAAGAATCTTTACTTTGAAACTCTGTTCTTTACCTTTTTCACACTATGAAACAGCTTTGTATTCACCTTAAACATTGTTGTGGGGCAAGAGATTGTGTTTTAGACTAAAAGGGAATGCATTATAAGAAGAATCTTTACTTAGAAACTCTGTTCTTTACCTTTTTCACACTATGAAACAGCTTTGTATTCAACTTAAACACTGTTTCAGAGCAAGACATCTTGTTTTTAACCAAATTGAATAACTTACAATGTGTTAAGAAAACACATATTTCAAGTGAAAAGCGTTTATACAGGGGAGAAACAAGGTGTTTGTAATATGACAATTTAAAGTAATTGCAACTCTGTTTGAACACGTCTCACCACAACGAAACAGGGTTTCTATGCATTGTAATCGGCTTAAACAGCGTTTCAGAGCAAGAAATATTGTTTTTATCCAAACTGAACAACTTACAATATCCTAAGAAAACACATATTTCAAGTGAAAAGAGTTTATACAGGGGAGAAACAAGTTGTTTTAACATGGTTCTAATGTGACCCTTGAAAGTAATTGCAACTCTGTTTTTACACCTCTAACCACAAGGAGGCAACGTTTCCACGCATTATAATTGGCTTATACATAGTTTCAGAGTAAGAAATATTGTTTTTAACCAAACTGAACAACTTAACCATTTAAAGTAATTGCAACTCTGTTTGTACACCTCTAACCAGAACGAAACAGGGTTTCTATGCATTGTAATCAGCTTATACAGCGTTTCAGAGCAAGACATATTGTTTTTGACCAAACTGAATAACTTACAATATCCTAAGAAAACACATATTTCAAGTGAAAAGAGTTTATACAGGGGAGAAACAAGGTGTTTGATATATGACAATTTAAGGTAATTGCAACTCTGTTTGTACACCTCTAACCACAAAGAAACAGGGCGTCTATGCTTTGTAGTCAGCTTATACACTGTTTCAGAGCAAGACATCTTGTTTTTAACCAAATTGAAAAGCTTAAACACTGTTTCAGGGCAAGAGATTGTGTTTTAGACTAAAAGGGAATGCATTATAAGAAGAATCTTTACTTTGAAACTCTGTTCTTTACCTTTTTCAGACTATGAAACAGCTTTGTATTCACCTTAAACACTTGCAGGGCAAGAGATTGTGTTATAGACTAAAAGGGAATGCATTATAAGAAGAATCTTTACTTTGTATCTCTGTTCTTTACCCTTTTCACACTATGAAACAGCTTTGTATTCACCTTAAACACTGTTTCAGGGCAAGAGATTGTGTTTTAGACTAAAAGGGAATGCATTATAAGAAGAATATTTACTTTGAAACTCTGTTCTTTACCTTTTTCACACTATTTAACAGCTTTGTATTCACCTTAAACACTGTTGCAGGGCAAGAGATTGTGTTTTAGACTAAAAGGGAATGCATTATAAGAAGAATCTTTACTTTGAAACTCTGTTCTTTACCTTTTTCACACTATGAAACAGCTTTTTATTCACCTTAAACATTGTTGCGGGGCAAGAGATTGTGTTTTAGACTAAAAGGGAATGCATTATAAGAAGAATCTTTACTTAGAAACTCTGTTCTTTACCTTTTTCACACTATGAAACAGCTTTGTATTCAACTTAAACACTGTTTCAGAGCAAGACATCTTGTTTTTAACCAAATTGAATAACTTACAATGTGTTAAGAAAACACATATTTCAAGTGAAAAGCGTTTATACAGGGGAGAAACAAGGTGTTTGTAATATGACTTTAAAGTAATTGCAACTCTGTTTGAACACGTCTCACCACAACGAAACAGGGTTTCTATGCATTGTAATCGGCTTATACAGCGTTTCAGAGCAAGAAATATTGTTTTTATCCAAACTGAACAACTTACAATATCCTAAGAAAACACATATTTCAAGTGAAAAGAGTTTATACAGGGGAGAAACAAGTTGTTTTAACATGGTTCTAATGTGACCCTTGAAAGTAATTGCAAATCTGTTTTTACACCTCTAACCACAAAGAAACAGGGCGTCTATGCATTGTAATCAGCTTATACACTGTTTCAGAGCAAGACATCTTGTTTTTAACCAAATTGAAAAGCTTAAACACTGTTTCAGGGCAAGAGATTGTGTTTTAGACTAAAAGGGAATGCATTATTAGAAGAATCTTTACTTTGAAACTCTGTTCTTTACCTTTTTCAGACTATAAAACAGCTTTGTATTCACCTTAAACACTTGCAGGGCAAGAGATTGTGTTTTAGACTAAAAGGGAATGCATTATAAGAAGAATCTTTACTTTGAAACTCTGTTCTTTACCTTTTTCACACTATGAAACAGCTTTTTATTCACCTTAAACATTGTTGCGGGGCAAGAGATTGTGTTTTAGACTAAAAGGGAATGCATTATAAGAAGAATCTTTACTTAGAAACTCTGTTCTTTACCTTTTTCACACTATGAAACAGCTTTTTATTCACCTTAAACATTGTTGCGGGGCAAGAGATTGTGTTTTAGACTAAAAGGGAATGCATTATAAGAAGAATCTTTACTTAGAAACTCTGTTCTTTACCTTTTTCACACTATGAAACAGCTTTGTATTCAACTTAAACACTGTTTCAGAGCAAGACATCTTGTTTTTAACCAAATTGAATAACTTACAATGTGTTAAGAAAACACATATTTCAAGTGAAAAGCGTTTATACAGGGGAGAAACAAGGTGTTTGTAATATGACAATTTAAAGTAATTGCAACTCTGTTTGAACACGTCTCACCACAACGAAACAGGGTTTCTATGCATTGTAATCGGCTTATACAGCGTTTCAGAGCAAGAAATATTGTTTTTATCCAAACTGAACAACTTACAATATCCTAAGAAAACACATATTTCAAGTGAAAAGAGTTTATACAGGGGAGAAACAAGTTGTTTTAACATGGTTCTAATGTGACCCTTGAAAGTAATTGCAACTCTGTTTTTACACCTCTAACCACAAGGAGGCAACGTTTCCACGCATTATAATTGGCTTATACATAGTTTCAGAGCAAGAAATATTGTTTTTAACCAAACTGAACAACTTAACCATTTAAAGTAATTGCAACTCTGTTTGTACACCTCTAACCAGAACGAAACAGGGTTTCTATGCATTGTAATCAGCTTATACAGCGTTTCAGAGCAAGACATATTGTTTTTGACCAAACTGAATAACTTACAATATCCTAAGAAAACACATATTTCAAGTGAAAAGAGTTTATACAGGGGAGAAACAAGGTGTTTGATATATGACAATTTAAGGTAATTGCAACTCTGTTTGTACACCTCTAACCACAAAGAAACAGGGCGTCTATGCATTGTAGTCAGCTTATACACTGTTTCAGAGCAAGACATCTTGTTTTTAACCAAATTGAAAAGCTTAAACACTGTTTCAGGGCAAGAGATTGTGTTTTAGACTAAAAGGGAATGCATTATTAGAAGAATCTTTACTTTGAAACTCTGTTCTTTACCTTTTTCAGACTATAAAACAGCTTTGTATTCACCTTAAACACTTGCAGGGCAAGAGATTGTGTTATAGACTAAAAGGGAATGCATTATAAGAAGAATCTTTACTTTGTATCTCTGTTCTTTACCCTTTTCACACTATGAAACAGCTTTGTATTCACCTTAAACACTGTTTCAGGGCAAGAGATTGTGTTTTAGACTAACAGGGAATGCATTATAAGAAGAATCTTTACTTAGAAACTCTGTTCTTTACCTTTTTCACACTATGAAACAGCTTTGTATTCAACTTAAACACTGTTTCAGAGCAAGACATCTTGTTTTTAACCAAATTGAATAACTTACAATGTGTTAAGAAAACACATATTTCAAGTGAAAAGCGTTTATACAGGGGAGAAACAAGGTGTTTGTAATATGACAATTTAAAGTAATTGCAACTCTGTTTGAACACGTCTCACCACAACGAAACAGGGTTTCTATGCATTGTAATCGGCTTAAACAGCGTTTCAGAGCAAGAAATATTGTTTTTATCCAAACTGAACAACTTACAATATCCTAAGAAAACACATATTTCAAGTGAAAAGAGTTTATACAGGGGAGAAACAAGTTGTTTTAACATGGTTCTAATGTGACCCTTGAAAGTAATTGCAACTCTGTTTTTACACCTCTAACCACAAGGAGGCAACGTTTCCACGCATTATAATTGGCTTATACATAGTTTCAGAGTAAGAAATATTGTTTTTAACCAAACTGAACAACTTAACCATTTAAAGTAATTGCAACTCTGTTTGTACACCTCTAACCAGAACGAAACAGGGTTTCTATGCATTGTAATCAGCTTATACAGCGTTTCAGAGCAAGACATATTGTTTTTGACCAAACTGAATAACTTACAATATCCTAAGAAAACACATATTTCAAGTGAAAAGAGTTTATACAGGGGAGAAACAAGGTGTTTGATATATGACAATTTAAGGTAATTGCAACTCTGTTTGTACACCTCTAACCACAAAGAAACAGGGCGTCTATGCATTGTAATCAGCTTATACACTGTTTCAGAGCAAGACATCTTGTTTTTAACCAAATTGAAAAGCTTAAACACTGTTTCAGGGCAAGAGATTGTGTTTTAGACTAAAAGGGAATGCATTATAAGAAGAATCTTTACTTTGAAACTCTGTTCTTTACCTTTTTCAGACTATGAAACAGCTTTGTATTCACCTTAAACACTTGCAGGGCAAGAGATTGTGTTATAGACTAAAAGGGAATGCATTATAAGAAGAATCTTTACTTAGAAACTCTGTTCTTTACCTTTTTCACACTATGAAACAGCTTTGTATTCACCTTAAACACTGTTTCAGGGCAAGAGATTGTGTTTTAGACTAACAGGGAATGCATTATAAGAAGAATCTTTACTTAGAAACTCTGTTCTTTACCTTTTTCACACTATGAAACAGCTTTGTATTCAACTTAAACACTGTTTCAGAGCAAGACATCTTGTTTTTAACCAAATTGAATAACTTACAATGTGTTAAGAAAACACATATTTCAAGTGAAAAGCGTTTATACAGGGGAGAAACAAGGTGTTTGTAATATGACAATTTAAAGTAATTGCAACTCTGTTTGAACACGTCTCACCACAACGAAACAGGGTTTCTATGCATTGTAATCGGCTTAAACAGCGTTTCAGAGCAAGAAATATTGTTTTTATCCAAACTGAACAACTTACAATATCCTAAGAAAACACATATTTCAAGTGAAAAGAGTTTATACAGGGGAGAAACAAGTTGTTTTAACATGGTTCTAATGTGACCCTTGAAAGTAATTGCAACTCTGTTTTTACACCTCTAACCACAAGGAGGCAACGTTTCCACGCATTATAATTGGCTTATACATAGTTTCAGAGTAAGAAATATTGTTTTTAACCAAACTGAACAACTTAACCATTTAAAGTAATTGCAACTCTGTTTGTACACCTCTAACCAGAACGAAACAGGGTTTCTATGCATTGTAATCAGCTTATACAGCGTTTCAGAGCAAGACATATTGTTTTTGACCAAACTGAATAACTTACAATATCCTAAGAAAACACATATTTCAAGTGAAAAGAGTTTATACAGGGGAGAAACAAGGTGTTTGATATATGACAATTTAAGGTAATTGCAACTCTGTTTGTACACCTCTAACCACAAAGAAACAGGGCGTCTATGCATTGTAATCAGCTTATACACTGTTTCAGAACAAGACATCTTGTTTTTAACCAAATTGAAAAGCTTAAACACTGTTTCAGGGCAAGAGATTGTGTTTTAGACTAAAAGGGAATGCATTATAAGAAGAATCTTTACTTTGAAACTCTGTTCTTTACCTTTTTCAGACTATGAAACAGCTTTGTATTCACCTTAAACACTTGCAGGGCAAGAGATTGTGTTATAGACTAAAAGGGAATGCATTATAAGAAGAATCTTTACTTTGTATCTCTGTTCTTTACCCTTTTCACACTATGAAACAGCTTTGTATTCACCTTAAACACTGTTTCAGGGCAAGAGATTGTGTTTTAGACTAAAAGGGAATGCATTATAAGAAGAATATTTACTTTGAAACTCTGTTCTTTACCTTTTTCACACTATTTAACAGCTTTGTATTCACCTTAAACACTGTTGCAGGGCAAGAGATTGTGTTTTAGACTAAAAGGGAATGCATTATAAGAAGAATCTTTACTTAGAAACTCTGTTCTTTACCTTTTTCACACTATGAAACAGCTTTGTATTCAACTTAAACACTGTTTCAGAGCAAGACATCTTGTTTTTAACCAAATCGAATAACTTACAATGTGTTAAGAAAACACATATTTCAAGTGAAAAGCGTTTATACAGGGGAGAAACAAGGTGTTTGTAATATGACAATTTAAAGTAATTGCAACTCTGTTTGAACACGTCTCACCACAACGAAACAGGGTTTCTATGCATTGTAATCGGCTTATACAGCGTTTCAGAGCAAGAAATATTGTTTTTATCCAAACTGACCACTTACAATATCCTAAGAAAACACATATTTCAAGTGAAAAGAGTTTATACAGGGGAGAAACAAGTTGTTTTAACATGGTTCTAATGTGACCCTTGAAAGTAATTGCAACTCTGTTTTTACACCTCTAACCACAAGGAGGCAACGTTTCCACGCATTATAATTGGCTTATACATAGTTTCAGAGCAAGAAATATTGTTTTTAACCAAACTGAACAACTTAACCATTTCAAGTAATTGCAACTCTGTTTGTACACCTCTAACCAGAACGAAACAGGGTTTCTATGCATTGTAATCAGCTTATACAGCGTTTCAGAGCAAGACATATTGTTTTTGACCAAACTGAATAACTTACAATATCCTAAGAAAACACATATTTCAAGTGAAAAGAGTTTATACAGGGGAGAAACAAGTTGTTTTAACATGGTTCTAATGTGACCCTTGAAAGTAATTGCAACTCTGTTTTTACACCTCTAACCACAAGGAGGCAACGTTTCCACGCATTATAATTGGCTTATACATAGTTTCAGAGCAAGAAATATTGTTTTTAACCAAACTGAACAACTTAACCATTTCAAGTAATTGCAACTCTGTTTGTACACCTCTAACCAGAACGAAACAGGGTTTCTATGCATTGTAATCAGCTTATACAGCGTTTCAGAGCAAGACATATTGTTTTTGACCAAACTGAATAACTTACAATATCCTAAGAAAACACATATTTCAAGTGAAAAGAGTTTATACAGGGGAGAAACAAGGTGTTTGATATATGACAATTTAAGGTAATTGCAACTCTGTTTGTACACCTCTAACCACAAAGAAACAGGGCGTCTATGCATTGTAGTCAGCTTATACACTGTTTCAGAGCAAGACATCTTGTTTTTAACCAAATTGAAAAGCTTAAACACTGTTTCAGGGCAAGAGATTGTGTTTTAGACTAAAAGGGAATGCATTATAAGAAGAATCTTTACTTTGAAACTCTGTTCTTTACCTTTTTCAGACTATGAAACAGCTTTGTATTCACCTTAAACACTTGCAGGGCAAGAGATTGTGTTATAGACTAAAAGGGAATGCATTATAAGAAGAATCTTTACTTTGTATCTCTGTTCTTTACCCTTTTCACACTATGAAACAGCTTTGTATTCACCTTAAACACTGTTTCAGGGCAAGAGATTGTGTTTTAGACTAAAAGGGAATGCATTATAAGAAGAATATTTACTTTGAAACTCTGTTCTTTACCTTTTTCACACTATTTAACAGCTTTGTATTCACCTTAAACACTGTTGCAGGGCAAGAGATTGTGTTTTAGACTAAAAGGGAATGCATTATAAGAAGAATCTTTACTTAGAAACTCTGTTCTTTACCTTTTTCACACTATGAAACAGCTTTGTATTCAACTTAAACACTGTTTCAGAGCAAGACATCTTGTTTTTAACCAAATTGAATAACTTACAATGTGTTAAGAAAACACATATTTCAAGTGAAAAGCGTTTATACAGGGGAGAAACAAGGTGTTTGTAATATGACAATTTAAAGTAATTGCAACTCTGTTTGAACACGTCTCACCACAACGAAACAGGGTTTCTATGCATTGTAATCGGCTTATACAGCGTTTCAGAGCAAGAAATATTGTTTTTATCCAAACTGAACAACTTACAATATCCTAAGAAAACACATATTTCAAGTGAAAAGAGTTTATACAGGGGAGAAACAAGTTGTTTTAACATGGTTCTAATGTGACCCTTGAAAGTAATTGCAACTCTGTTTTTACACCTCTAACCACAAGGAGGCAACGTTTCCACGCATTATAATTGGCTTATACATAGTTTCAGAGCAAGAAATATTGTTTTTAACCAAACTGAACAACTTAACCATTTAAAGTAATTGCAACTCTGTTTGTACACCTCTAACCAGAACGAAACAGGGTTTCTATGCATTGTAATCAGCTTATACAGCGTTTCAGAGCAAGACATATTGTTTTTGACCAAACTGAATAACTTACAATATCCTAAGAAAACACATATTTCAAGTGAAAAGAGTTTATACAGGGGAGAAACAAGGTGTTTGATATATGACAATTTAAGGTAATTGCAACTCTGTTTGTACACCTCTAACCACAAAGAAACAGGGCGTCTATGCATTGTAGTCAGCTTATACACTGTTTCAGAGCAAGACATCTTGTTTTTAACCAAATTGAAAAGCTTAAACACTGTTTCAGGGCAAGAGATTGTGTTTTAGACTAAAAGGGAATGCATTATTAGAAGAATCTTTACTTTGAAACTCTGTTCTTTACCTTTTTCAGACTATAAAACAGCTTTGTATTCACCTTAAACACTTGCAGGGCAAGAGATTGTGTTATAGACTAAAAGGGAATGCATTATAAGAAGAATCTTTACTTTGTATCTCTGTTCTTTACCCTTTTCACACTATGAAACAGCTTTGTATTCACCTTAAACACTGTTTCAGGGCAAGAGATTGTGTTTTAGACTAACAGGGAATGCATTATAAGAAGAATCTTTACTTAGAAACTCTGTTCTTTACCTTTTTCACACTATGAAACAGCTTTGTATTCAACTTAAACACTGTTTCAGAGCAAGACATCTTGTTTTTAACCAAATTGAATAACTTACAATGTGTTAAGAAAACACATATTTCAAGTGAAAAGCGTTTATACAGGGGAGAAACAAGGTGTTTGTAATATGACAATTTAAAGTAATTGCAACTCTGTTTGAACACGTCTCACCACAACGAAACAGGGTTTCTATGCATTGTAATCGGCTTAAACAGCGTTTCAGAGCAAGAAATATTGTTTTTATCCAAACTGAACAACTTACAATATCCTAAGAAAACACATATTTCAAGTGAAAAGAGTTTATACAGGGGAGAAACAAGTTGTTTTAACATGGTTCTAATGTGACCCTTGAAAGTAATTGCAACTCTGTTTTTACACCTCTAACCACAAGGAGGCAACGTTTCCACGCATTATAATTGGCTTATACATAGTTTCAGAGTAAGAAATATTGTTTTTAACCAAACTGAACAACTTAACCATTTAAAGTAATTGCAACTCTGTTTGTACACCTCTAACCAGAACGAAACAGGGTTTCTATGCATTGTAATCAGCTTATACAGCGTTTCAGAGCAAGACATATTGTTTTTGACCAAACTGAATAACTTACAATATCCTAAGAAAACACATATTTCAAGTGAAAAGAGTTTATACAGGGGAGAAACAAGGTGTTTGATATATGACAATTTAAGGTAATTGCAACTCTGTTTGTACACCTCTAACCACAAAGAAACAGGGCGTCTATGCATTGTAATCAGCTTATACACTGTTTCAGAGCAAGACATCTTGTTTTTAACCAAATTGAAAAGCTTAAACACTGTTTCAGGGCAAGAGATTGTGTTTTAGACTAAAAGGGAATGCATTATAAGAAGAATCTTTACTTTGAAACTCTGTTCTTTACCTTTTTCAGACTATGAAACAGCTTTGTATTCACCTTAAACACTTGCAGGGCAAGAGATTGTGTTATAGACTAAAAGGGAATGCATTATAAGAAGAATCTTTACTTAGAAACTCTGTTCTTTACCTTTTTCACACTATGAAACAGCTTTGTATTCACCTTAAACACTGTTTCAGGGCAAGAGATTGTGTTTTAGACTAACAGGGAATGCATTATAAGAAGAATCTTTACTTAGAAACTCTGTTCTTTACCTTTTTCACACTATGAAACAGCTTTGTATTCAACTTAAACACTGTTTCAGAGCAAGACATCTTGTTTTTAACCAAATTGAATAACTTACAATGTGTTAAGAAAACACATATTTCAAGTGAAAAGCGTTTATACAGGGGAGAAACAAGGTGTTTGTAATATGACAATTTAAAGTAATTGCAACTCTGTTTGAACACGTCTCACCACAACGAAACAGGGTTTCTATGCATTGTAATCGGCTTAAACAGCGTTTCAGAGCAAGAAATATTGTTTTTATCCAAACTGAACAACTTACAATATCCTAAGAAAACACATATTTCAAGTGAAAAGAGTTTATACAGGGGAGAAACAAGTTGTTTTAACATGGTTCTAATGTGACCCTTGAAAGTAATTGCAACTCTGTTTTTACACCTCTAACCACAAGGAGGCAACGTTTCCACGCATTATAATTGGCTTATACATAGTTTCAGAGTAAGAAATATTGTTTTTAACCAAACTGAACAACTTAACCATTTAAAGTAATTGCAACTCTGTTTGTACACCTCTAACCAGAACGAAACAGGGTTTCTATGCATTGTAATCAGCTTATACAGCGTTTCAGAGCAAGACATATTGTTTTTGACCAAACTGAATAACTTACAATATCCTAAGAAAACACATATTTCAAGTGAAAAGAGTTTATACAGGGGAGAAACAAGGTGTTTGATATATGACAATTTAAGGTAATTGCAACTCTGTTTGTACACCTCTAACCACAAAGAAACAGGGCGTCTATGCATTGTAATCAGCTTATACACTGTTTCAGAACAAGACATCTTGTTTTTAACCAAATTGAAAAGCTTAAACACTGTTTCAGGGCAAGAGATTGTGTTTTAGACTAAAAGGGAATGCATTATAAGAAGAATCTTTACTTTGAAACTCTGTTCTTTACCTTATTCAGACTATGAAACAGCTTTGTATTCACCTTAAACACTTGCAGGGCAAGAGATTGTGTTATAGACTAAAAGGGAATGCATTATAAGAAGAATCTTTACTTTGTATCTCTGTTCTTTACCCTTTTCACACTATGAAACAGCTTTGTATTCACCTTAAACACTGTTTCAGGGCAAGAGATTGTGTTTTAGACTAAAAGGGAATGCATTATAAGAAGAATATTTACTTTGAAACTCTGTTCTTTACCTTTTTCACACTATTTAACAGCTTTGTATTCACCTTAAACACTGTTGCAGGGCAAGAGATTGTGTTTTAGACTAAAAGGGAATGCATTATAAGAAGAATCTTTACTTAGAAACTCTGTTCTTTACCTTTTTCACACTATGAAACAGCTTTGTATTCAACTTAAACACTGTTTCAGAGCAAGACATCTTGTTTTTAACCAAATCGAATAACTTACAATGTGTTAAGAAAACACATATTTCAAGTGAAAAGCGTTTATACAGGGGAGAAACAAGTTGTTTGTAATATGACAATTTAAAGTAATTGCAACTCTGTTTGAACACGTCTCACCACAACGAAACAGGGTTTCTATGCATTGTAATCGGCTTATACAGCGTTTCAGAGCAAGAAATATTGTTTTTATCCAAACTGAACAACTTACAATATCCTAAGAAAACACATATTTCAAGTGAAAAGAGTTTATACAGGGGAGAAACAAGTTGTTTTAACATGGTTCTAATGTGACCCTTGAAAGTAATTGCGACTCTGTTTTTACACCTCTAACCACAAGGAGGCAACGTTTCCACGCATTATAATTGGCTTATACATAGTTTCAGAGCAAGAAATATTGTTTTTAACCAAATTGAAAAGCTTAAACACTTTTTCAGGGCAAGAGATTGTGTTTTAGACTAAAAGGGAATGCATTATAAGAAGAATCTTTACTTTGAAACTCTGTTCTTTACCTTTTTCACACTATTTAACAGCTTTGTATTCACCTTAAACACTGTTGCAGGGCAAGAGATTGTGTTTTAGACTAAAAGGGAATGCATTATAAGAAGAATCTTTACTTTGAAACTCTGTTCTTTACCTTTTTCACACTATGAAACTGCTTTTTATTCACCTTAAACATTGTTGCGGGGCAAGAGATTGTGTTTTAGACTAAAAGGGAATGCATTATAAGAAGAATCTTTACTTAGAAACTCTGTTCTTTACCTTTTTCACACTATGAAACAGCTTTTTATTCACCTTAAACATTGTTGCGGGGCAAGAGATTGTGTTTTAGACTAAAAGGGAATGCATTATAAGAAGAATCTTTACTTAGAAACTCTGTTCTTTACCTTTTTCACACTATGAAACAGCTTTGTATTCAACTTAAACACTGTTTCAGAGCAAGACATCTTGTTTTTAACCAAATTGAATAACTTACAATGTGTTAAGAAAACACATATTTCAAGTGAAAAGCGTTTATACAGGGGAGAAACAAGGTGTTTGTAATATGACAATTTAAAGTAATTGCAACTCTGTTTGAACACGTCTCACCACAACGAAACAGGGTTTCTATGCATTGTAATCGGCTTATACAGCGTTTCAGAGCAAGAAATATTGTTTTTATCCAAACTGAACAACTTACAATATCCTAAGAAAACACATATTTCAAGTGAAAAGAGTTTATACAGGGGAGAAACAAGTTGTTTTAACATGGTTCTAATGTGACCCTTGAAAGTAATTGCAACTCTGTTTTTACACCTCTAACCACAAGGAGGCAACGTTTCCACGCATTATAATTGGCTTATACATAGTTTCAGAGCAAGAAATATTGTTTTTAACCAAACTGAACAACTTAACCATTTAAAGTAATTGCAACTCTGTTTGTACACCTCTAACCAGAACGAAACAGGGTTTCTATGCATTGTAATCGGCTTATACAGCGTTTCAGAGCAAGACATATTGTTTTTGACCAAACTGAATAACTTACAATATCCTAAGAAAACACATATTTCAAGTGAAAAGAGTTTATACAGGGGAGAAACAAGGTGTTTGATATATGACAATTTAAGGTAATTGCAACTCTGTTTGTACACCTCTAACCACAAAGAAACAGGGCGTCTATGCATTGTAGTCAGCTTATACACTGTTTCAGAGCAAGACATCTTGTTTTTAACCAAATTGAAAAGCTTAAACACTGTTTCAGGGCAAGAGATTGTGTTTTAGACTAAAAGGGAATGCATTATAAGAAGAATCTTTACTTTGAAACTCTGTTCTTTACCTTTTTCAGACTATGAAAAAGCTTTGTATTCACCTTAAACACTTGCAGGGCAAGAGATTGTGTTATAGACTAAAAGGGAATGCATTATAAGAAGAATCTTTACTTTGTATCTCTGTTCTTTACCCTTTTCACACTATGAAACAGCTTTGTATTCACCTTAAACACTGTTTCAGGGCAAGAGATTGTGTTTTAGACTAAAAGGGAATGCATTATAAGAAGAATCTTTACTTTGAAACTCTGTTCTTTACCTTTTTCACACTATGAAACAGCTTTTTATTCACCTTAAACATTGTTGCGGGGCAAGAGATTGTGTTTTAGACTAAAAGGGAATGCATTATAAGAAGAATCTTTACTTAGAAACTCTGTTCTTTACCTTTTTCACACTATGAAACAGCTTTTTATTCACCTTAAACATTGTTGCGGGGCAAGAGATTGTGTTTTAGACTAAAAGGGAATGCATTATAAGAAGAATCTTTACTTAGAAACTCTGTTCTTTACCTTTTTCACACTATGAAACAGCTTTGTATTCACCTTAAACATTGTTGCGGGGCAAGAGATTGTGTTTTAGACTAAAAGGGAATGCATTATAAGAAGAATCTTTACTTAGAAACTCTGTTCTTTACCTTTTTCACACTATGAAACAGCTTTGTATTCAACTTAAACACTGTTTCAGAGCAAGACATCTTGTTTTTAACCAAATTGAATAACTTGCAATGTGTTAAGAAAACACATATTTCAAGTGAAAAGCGTTTATACAGGGGAGAAACAAGGTGTTTGTAATATGACAATTTAAAGTAATTGCAACTCTGTTTGAACACGTCTCACCACAACGAAACAGGGTTTCTATGCATTGTAATCGGCTTATACAGCGTTTCAGAGCAAGAAATATTGTTTTTATCCAAACTGAACAACTTACAATATCCTAAGAAAACACATATTTCAAGTGAAAAGAGTTTATACAGGGGAGAAACAAGTTGTTTTAACATGGTTCTAATGTGACCCTTGAAAGTAATTGCAACTCTGTTTTTACACCTCTAACCACAAGGAGGCAACGTTTCCACGCATTATAATTGGCTTATACATAGTTTCAGAGCAAGAAATATTGTTTTTAACCAAACTGAACAACTTAACCATTTAAAGTAATTGCAACTCTGTTTGTACACCTCTAACCAGAACGAAACAGGGTTTCTATGCATTGTAATCAGCTTATACAGCGTTTCAGAGCAAGACATATTGTTTTTGACCAAACTGAATAACTTACAATATCCTAAGAAAACACATATTTCAAGTGAAAAGAGTTTATACAGGGGAGAAACAAGGTGTTTGATATATGACAATTTAAGGTAATTGCAACTCTGTTTGTACACCTCTAACCACAAAGAAACAGGGCGTCTATGCATTGTAGTCAGCTTATACACTGTTTCAGAGCAAGACATCTTGTTTTTAACCAAATTGAAAAGCTTAAACACTGTTTCAGGGCAAGAGATTGTGTTTTAGACTAAAAGGGAATGCATTATAAGAAGAATCTTTACTTTGAAACTCTGTTCTTTACCTTTTTCAGACTAGGAAACAGCTTTGTATTCACCTTAAACACTTGCAGGGCAAGAGATTGTGTTATAGACTAAAAGGGAATGCATTATAAGAAGAATCTTTACTTTGTATCTCTGTTCTTTACCCTTTTCACACTATGAAACAGCTTTGTATTCACCTTAAACACTGTTTCAGGGCAAGAGATTGTGTTTTAGACTAAAAGGGAATGCATTATAAGAAGAATCTTTACTTAGAAACTCTGTTCTTTACCTTTTTCACACTATGAAACAGCTTTGTATTCAACTTAAGCACTGTTTCAGAGCAAGACATCTTGTTTTTAACCAAATCGAATAACTTACAATGTGTTAAGAAAACACATATTTCAAGTGAAAAGCGTTTATACAGGGGAGAAACAAGGTGTTTGTAATATGACAATTTAAAGTAATTGCAACTCTGTTTGAACACGTCTCACCACAACGAAACAGGGTTTCTATGCATTGTAATCGGCTTATACAGCGTTTCAGAGCAAGAAATATTGTTTTTATCGAAACTGAACAACTTACAATATCCTAAGAAAACACATATTTCAAGTGAAAAGAGTTTATACAGGGGAGAAACAAGTTGTTTTAACATGGTTCTAATGTGACCCTTGAAAGTAATTGCAACTCTGTTTTTACACCTCTAACCACAAGGAGGCAACGTTTCCACGCATTATAATTGGCTTATACATAGTTTCAGAGCAAGAAATATTGTTTTTAACCAAATTGAAAAGCTTAAACACTGTTTCAGGGCAAGAGATTGTGTTTTAGACTAAAAGGGAATGCATTATAAGAAGAATCTTTACTTTGAAACTCTGTTCTTTACCTTTTTCAGACTATGAAACAGCTTTGTATTCACCTTAAACACTGTTGCAGGGCAAGAGATTGTGTTTTAGACTAAAAGGGAATGCATTATAAGAAGAATCTTTACTTTGAAACTCTGTTCTTTACCTTTTTCACACTATGAAACAGCTTTTTATTCACCTTAAACATTGTTGCGGGGCAAGAGATTGTGTTTTAGACTAAAAGGGAATGCATTATAAGAAGAATCTTTACTTAGAAACTCTGTTCTTTACCTTTTTCACACTATGAAACAGCTTTTTATTCACCTTAAACATTGTTGCGGGGCAAGAGATTGTGTTTTAGACTAAAAGGGAATGCATTATAAGAAGAATCTTTACTTAGAAACTCTGTTCTTTACCTTTTTCACACTATGAAACAGCTTTGTATTCACCTTAAACATTGTTGCGGGGCAAGAGATTGTGTTTTAGACTAAAAGGGAATGCATTATAAGAAGAATCTTTACTTAGAAACTCTGTTCTTTACCTTTTTCACACTATGAAACAGCTTTGTATTCAACTTAAACACTGTTTCAGAGCAAGACATCTTGTTTTTAACCAAATTGAATAACTTGCAATGTGTTAAGAAAACACATATTTCAAGTGAAAAGCGTTTATACAGGGGAGAAACAAGGTGTTTGTAATATGACAATTTAAAGTAATTGCAACTCTGTTTGAACACGTCTCACCACAACGAAACAGGGTTTCTATGCATTGTAATCGGCTTATACAGCGTTTCAGAGCAAGAAATATTGTTTTTATCCAAACTGAACAACTTACAATATCCTAAGAAAACACATATTTCAAGTGAAAAGAGTTTATACAGGGGAGAAACAAGTTGTTTTAACATGGTTCTAATGTGACCCTTGAAAGTAATTGCAACTCTGTTTTTACACCTCTAACCACAAGGAGGCAACGTTTCCACGCATTATAATTGGCTTATACATAGTTTCAGAGCAAGAAATATTGTTTTTAACCAAACTGAACAACTTAACCATTTAAAGTAATTGCAACTCTGTTTGTACACCTCTAACCAGAACGAAACAGGGTTTCTATGCATTGTAATCAGCTTATACAGCGTTTCAGAGCAAGACATATTGTTTTTGACCAAACTGAATAACTTACAATATCCTAAGAAAACACATATTTCAAGTGAAAAGAGTTTATACAGGGGAGAAACAAGGTGTTTGATATATGACAATTTAAGGTAATTGCAACTCTGTTTGTACACCTCTAACCACAAAGAAACAGGGCGTCTATGCATTGTAGTCAGCTTATACACTGTTTCAGAGCAAGACATCTTGTTTTTAACCAAATTGAAAAGCTTAAACACTGTTTCAGGGCAAGAGATTGTGTTTTAGACTAAAAGGGAATGCATTATAAGAAGAATCTTTACTTTGAAACTCTGTTCTTTACCTTTTTCAGACTAGGAAACAGCTTTGTATTCACCTTAAACACTTGCAGGGCAAGAGATTGTGTTATAGACTAAAAGGGAATGCATTATAAGAAGAATCTTTACTTTGTATCTCTGTTCTTTACCCTTTTCACACTATGAAACAGCTTTGTATTCACCTTAAACACTGTTTCAGGGCAAGAGATTGTGTTTTAGACTAAAAGGGAATGCATTATAAGAAGAATCTTTACTTAGAAACTCTGTTCTTTACCTTTTTCACACTATGAAACAGCTTTGTATTCAACTTAAGCACTGTTTCAGAGCAAGACATCTTGTTTTTAACCAAATCGAATAACTTACAATGTGTTAAGAAAACACATATTTCAAGTGAAAAGCGTTTATACAGGGGAGAAACAAGGTGTTTGTAATATGACAATTTAAAGTAATTGCAACTCTGTTTGAACACGTCTCACCACAACGAAACAGGGTTTCTATGCATTGTAATCGGCTTATACAGCGTTTCAGAGCAAGAAATATTGTTTTTATCGAAACTGAACAACTTACAATATCCTAAGAAAACACATATTTCAAGTGAAAAGAGTTTATACAGGGGAGAAACAAGTTGTTTTAACATGGTTCTAATGTGACCCTTGAAAGTAATTGCAACTCTGTTTTTACACCTCTAACCACAAGGAGGCAACGTTTCCACGCATTATAATTGGCTTATACATAGTTTCAGAGCAAGAAATATTGTTTTTAACCAAATTGAAAAGCTTAAACACTGTTTCAGGGCAAGAGATTGTGTTTTAGACTAAAAGGGAATGCATTATAAGAAGAATCTTTACTTTGAAACTCTGTTCTTTACCTTTTTCAGACTATGAAACAGCTTTGTATTCACCTTAAACACTGTTGCAGGGCAAGAGATTGTGTTTTAGACTAAAAGGGAATGCATTATAAGAAGAATCTTTACTTTGAAACTCTGTTCTTTACCTTTTTCACACTATGAAACAGCTTTTTATTCACCTTAAACATTGTTGCGGGGCAAGAGATTGTGTTTTAGACTAAAAGGGAATGCATTATAAGAAGAATCTTTACTTAGAAACTCTGTTCTTTACCTTTTTCACACTATGAAACAGCTTTTTATTCACCTTAAACATTGTTGCGGGGCAAGAGATTGTGTTTTAGACTAAAAGGGAATGCATTATAAGAAGAATCTTTACTTAGAAACTCTGTTCTTTACCTTTTTCACACTATGAAACAGCTTTGTATTCAACTTAAACACTGTTTCAGAGCAAGACATCTTGTTTTTAACCAAATTGAATAACTTACAATGTGTTAAGAAAACACATATTTCAAGTGAAAAGCGTTTATACAGGGGAGAAACAAGGTGTTTGTAATATGACAATTTAAAGTAATTGCAACTCTGTTTGAACACGTCTCACCACAACGAAACAGGGTTTCTATGCATTGTAATCGGCTTATACAGCGTTTCAGAGCAAGAAATATTGTTTTTATCCAAACTGAACAACTTACAATATCCTAAGAAAACACATATTTCAAGTGAAAAGAGTTTATACAGGGGAGAAACAAGTTGTTTTAACATGGTTCTAATGTGACCCTTGAAAGTAATTGCAACTCTGTTTTTACACCTCTAACCACAAGGAGGCAACGTTTCCACGCATTATAATTGGCTTATACATAGTTTCAGAGCAAGAAATATTGTTTTTAACCAAACTGAACAACTTAACCATTTAAAGTAATTGCAACTCTGTTTGTACACCTCTAACCAGAACGAAACAGGGTTTCTATGCATTGTAATCAGCTTATACAGCGTTTCAGAGCAAGACATATTGTTTTTGACCAAACTGAATAACTTCCAATATCCTAAGAAAACACATATTTCAAGTGAAAAGAGTTTATACAGGGGAGAAACAAGGTGTTTGATATATGACAATTTAAGGTAATTGCAACTCTGTTTGTACACCTCTAACCACAAAGAAACAGGGCGTCTATGCATTGTAGTCAGCTTATACACTGTTTCAGAGCAAGACATCTTGTTTTTAACCAAATTGAAAAGCTTAAACACTGTTTCAGGGCAAGAGATTGTGTTTTAGACTAAAAGGGAATGCATTATAAGAAGAATCTTTACTTTGAAACTCTGTTCTTTACCTTTTTCAGACTATGAAACAGCTTTGTATTCACCTTAAACACTTGCAGGGCAAGAGATTGTGTTATAGACTAAAAGGGAATGCATTATAAGAAGAATCTTTACTTTGTATCTCTGTTCTTTACCCTTTTCACACTATGAAACAGCTTTGTATTCACCTTAAACACTGTTTCAGGGCAAGAGATTGTGTTTTAGACTAAAAGGGAATGCATTATAAGAAGAATATTTACTTTGAAACTCTGTTCTTTACCTTTTTCACACTATTTAACAGCTTTGTATTCACCTTAAACACTGTTGCAGGGCAAGAGATTGTGTTTTAGACTAAAAGGGAATGCATTATAAGAAGAATCTTTACTTAGAAACTCTGTTCTTTACCTTTTTCACACTATGAAACAGCTTTGTATTCAACTTAAACACTGTTTCAGAGCAAGACATCTTGTTTTTAACCAAATCGAATAACTTACAATGTGTTAAGAAAACACATATTTCAAGTGAAAAGCGTTTATACAGGGGAGAAACAAGGTGTTTGTAATATGACAATTTAAAGTAATTGCAACTCTGTTTGAACACGTCTCACCACAACGAAACAGGGTTTCTATGCATTGTAATCGGCTTATACAGCGTTTCAGAGCAAGAAATATTGTTTTTATCCAAACTGAACAACTTACAATATCCTAAGAAAACACATATTTCAAGTGAAAAGAGTTTATACAGGGGAGAAACAAGTTGTTTTAACATGGTTCTAATGTGACCCTTGAAAGTAATTGCAACTCTGTTTTTACACCTCTAACCACAAGGAGGCAACGTTTCCACGCATTATAATTGGCTTATACATAGTTTCAGAGCAAGAAATATTGTTTTTAACCAAATTGAAAAGCTTAAACACTTTTTCAGGGCAAGAGATTGTGTTTTAGACTAAAAGGGAATGCATTATAAGAAGAATCTTTACTTTGAAACTCTGTTCTTTACCTTTTTCACACTATTTAACAGCTTTGTATTCACCTTAAACACTGTTGCAGGGCAAGAGATTGTGTTTTAGACTAAAAGGGAATGCATTATAAGAAGAATCTTTACTTTGAAACTCTGTTCTTTACCTTTTTCACACTATGAAACAGCTTTTTATTCACCTTAAACATTGTTGCGGGGCAAGAGATTGTGTTTTAGACTAAAAGGGAATGCATTATAAGAAGAATCTTTACTTTGTATCTCTGTTCTTTACCCTTTTCACACTATGAAACAGCTTTGTATTCACCTTAAACACTGTTTCAGGGCAAGAGATTGTGTTTTAGACTAAAAGGGAATGCATTATAAGAAGAATATTTACTTTGAAACTCTGTTCTTTACCTTTTTCACACTATTTAACAGCTTTGTATTCACCTTAAACACTGTTGCAGGGCAAGAGATTGTGTTTTAGACTAAAAGGGAATGCATTATAAGAAGAATCTTTACTTTGAAACTCTGTTCTTTACCTTTTTCACACTATGAAACAGCTTTTTATTCACCTTAAACATTGTTGCGGGGCAAGAGATTGTGTTTTAGACTAAAAGGGAATGCATTATAAGAAGAATCTTTACTTAGAAACTCTGTTCTTTACCTTTTTCACACTATGAAACAGCTTTGTATTCAACTTAAACACTGTTTCAGAGCAAGACATCTTGTTTTTAACCAAATTGAATAACTTACAATGTGTTAAGAAAACACATATTTCAAGTGAAAAGCGTTTATACAGGGGAGAAACAAGGTGTTTGTAATATGACTTTAAAGTAATTGCAACTCTGTTTGAACACGTCTCACCACAACGAAACAGGGTTTCTATGCATTGTAATCGGCTTATACAGCGTTTCAGAGCAAGAAATATTGTTTTTATCCAAACTGAACAACTTACAATATCCTAAGAAAACACATATTTCAAGTGAAAAGAGTTTATACAGGGGAGAAACAAGTTGTTTTAACATGGTTCTAATGTGACCCTTGAAAGTAATTGCAACTCTGTTTTTACACCTCTAACCACAAGGAGGCAACGTTTCCACGCATTATAATTGGCTTATACATAGTTTCAGAGCAAGAAATATTGTTTTTAACCAAACTGAACAACTTAACCATTTAAAGTAATTGCAACTCTGTTTGTACACCTCTAACCAGAACGAAACAGGGTTTCTATGCATTGTAATCAGCTTATACAGCGTTTCAGAGCAAGACATATTGTTTTTGACCAAACTGAATAACTTACAATATCCAAGAAAACACATATTTCAAGTGAAAAGAGTTTATACAGGGGAGAAACAAGGTGTTTGATATATGACAATTTAAGGTAATTGCAACTCTGTTTGTACACCTCTAACCACAAAGAAACAGGGCGTCTATGCATTGTAGTCAGCTTATACACTGTTTCAGAGCAAGACATCTTGTTTTTAACCAAATTGAAAAGCTTAAACACTGTTTCAGGGCAAGAGATTGTGTTTTAGACTAAAAGGGAATGCATGATAAGAAGAATCTTTACTTTGAAACTCTGTTCTTTACCTTTTTCAGACTATGAAACAGCTTTGTATTCACCTTAAACACTTGCAGGGCAAGAGATTGTGTTATAGACTAAAAGGGAATGCATTATAAGAAGAATCTTTACTTTGTATCTCTGTTCTTTACCCTTTTCACACTATGAAACAGCTTTGTATTCACCTTAAACACTGTTTCAGGGCAAGAGATTGTGTTTTAGACTAAAAGGGAATGCATTATAAGAAGAATATTTACTTTGAAACTCTGTTCTTTACCTTTTTCACACTATTTAACAGCTTTGTATTCACCTTAAACACTGTTGCAGGGCAAGAGATTGTGTTTTAGACTAAAAGGGAATGCATTATAAGAAGAATCTTTACTTAGAAACTCTGTTCTTTACCTTTTTCACACTATGAAACAGCTTTGTATTCAACTTAAACACTGTTTCAGAGCAAGACATCTTGTTTTTAACCAAATTGAATAACTTACAATGTGTTAAGAAAACACATATTTCAAGTGAAAAGCGTTTATACAGGGGAGAAACAAGGTGTTTGTAATATGACAATTTAAAGTAATTGCAACTCTGTTTGAACACGTCTCACCACAACGAAACAGGGTTTCTATGCATTGTAATCGGCTTATACAGCGTTTCAGAGCAAGAAATATTGTTTTTATCCAAACTGAACAACTTACAATATCCTAAGAAAACACATATTTCAAGTGAAAAGAGTTTATACGGGGGAGAAACAAGTTGTTTTAACATGGTTCTAATGTGACCCTTGAAAGTAATTGCAACTCTGTTTTTACACCTCTAACCACAAAGAAACAGGGCGTCTATGCATTGTAATCAGCTTATACACTGTTTCAGAGCAAGACATCTTGTTTTTAACCAAATTGAAAAGCTTAAACACTGTTTCAGGGCAAGGGATTGTGTTTTAGACTAAAAGGGAATGCATTATTAGAAGAATCTTTACTTTGAAACTCTGTTCTTTACCTTTTTCAGACTATAAAACAGCTTTGTATTCACCTTAAACACTTGCAGGGCAAGAGATTGTGTTATAGACTAAAAGGGAATGCATTATAAGAAGAATCTTTACTTTGTATCTCTGTTCTTTACCCTTTTCACACTATGAAACAGCTTTGTATTCACCTTAAACACTGTTTCAGGGCAAGAGATTGTGTTTTAGACTAAAAGGGAATGCATTATAAGAAGAATATTTACTTTGAAACTCTGTTCTTTATCTTTTTCAGACTATGAAACAGCTTTGTATTCACCTTAAACACTTGCAGGGCAAGAGATTGTGTTATAGACTAAAAGGGAATGCATTATAAGAAGAATCTTTACTTTGTATCTCTGTTCTTTACCCTTTTCACACTATGAAACAGCTTTGTATTCACCTTAAACACTGTTTCAGGGCAAGAGATTGTGTTTTAGACTAAAAGGGAATGCATTATAAGAAGAATATTTACTTTGAAACTCTGTTCTTTACCTTTTTCACACTATTTAACAGCTTTGTATTCACCTTAAACACTGTTGCAGGGCAAGAGATTGTGTTTTAGACTAAAAGGGAATGCATTATAAGAAGAATCTTTACTTTGAAACTCTGTTCTTTACCTTTTTCACACTATGAAACAGCTTTTTATTCACCTTAAACATTGTTGCGGGGCAAGAGATTGTGTTTTAGACTAAAAGGGAATGCATTATAAGAAGAATCTTTACTTAGAAACTCTGTTCTTTACCTTTTTCACACTATGAAACAGCTTTGTATTCAACTTAAACACTGTTTCAGAGCAAGACATCTTGTTTTTAACCAAATTGAATAACTTACAATGTGTTAAGAAAACACATATTTCAAGTGAAAAGCGTTTATACAGGGGAGAAACAAGGTGTTTGTAATATGACAATTTAAAGTAATTGCAACTCTGTTTGAACACGTCTCACCACAACGAAACAGGGTTTCTATGCATTGTAATCGGCTTATACAGCGTTTCAGAGCAAGAAATATTGTTTTTATCCAAACTGAACAACTTACAATATCCTAAGAAAACACATATTTCAAGTGAAAAGAGTTTATACAGGGGAGAAACAAGTTGTTTTAACATGGTTCTAATGTGACCCTTGAAAGTAATTGCAACTCTGTTTTTACACCTCTAACCACAAGGAGGCAACGTTTCCACGCATTATAATTGGCTTATACATAGTTTCAGAGTAAGAAATATTGTTTTTAACCAAACTGAACAACTTAACCATTTAAAGTAATTGCAACTCTGTTTGTACACCTCTAACCAGAACGAAACAGGGTTTCTATGCATTGTAATCAGCTTATACAGCGTTTCAGAGCAAGACATATTGTTTTTGACCAAACTGAATAACTTCCAATATCCTAAGAAAACACATATTTCAAGTGAAAAGAGTTTATACAGGGGAGAAACAAGGTGTTTGATATATGACAATTTAAGGTAATTGCAACTCTGTTTGTACACCTCTAACCACAAAGAAACAGGGCGTCTATGCATTGTAGTCAGCTTATACACTGTTTCAGAGCAAGACATCTTGTTTTTAACCAAATTGAAAAGCTTAAACACTGTTTCAGGGCAAGAGATTGTGTTTTAGACTAAAAGGGAATGCATTATAAGAAGAATCTTTACTTTGAAACTCTGTTCTTTACCTTTTTCAGACTATGAAACAGCTTTGTATTCACCTTAAACACTTGCAGGGCAAGAGATTGTGTTATAGACTAAAAGGGAATGCATTATAAGAAGAATCTTTACTTTGTATCTCTGTTCTTTACCCTTTTCACACTATGAAACAGCTTTGTATTCACCTTAAACACTGTTTCAGGGCAAGAGATTGTGTTTTAGACTAAAAGGGAATGCATTATAAGAAGAATATTTACTTTGAAACTCTGTTCTTTACCTTTTTCACACTATTTAACAGCTTTGTATTCACCTTAAACACTGTTGCAGGGCAAGAGATTGTGTTTTAGACTAAAAGGGAATGCATTATAAGAAGAATCTTTACTTTGAAACTCTGTTCTTTACCTTTTTCACACTATGAAACAGCTTTTTATTCACCTTAAACATTGTTGCGGGGCAAGAGATTGTGTTTTAGACTAAAAGGGAATGCATTATAAGAAGAATCTTTACTTAGAAACTCTGTTCTTTACCTTTTTCACACTATGAAACAGCTTTGTATTCAACTTAAACACTGTTTCAGAGCAAGACATCTTGTTTTTAACCAAATTGAATAACTTACAATGTGTTAAGAAAACACATATTTCAAGTGAAAAGCGTTTATACAGGGGAGAAACAAGGTGTTTGTAATATGACAATTTAAAGTAATTGCTACTCTGTTTGAACACGTCTCACCACAACGAAACAGGGTTTCTATGCATTGTAATCGGCTTAAACAGCGTTTCAGAGCAAGAAATATTGTTTTTATCCAAACTGAACAACTTACAATATCCTAAGAAAACACATATTTCAAGTGAAAAGAGTTTATACAGGGGAGAAACAAGTTGTTTTAACATGGTTCTAATGTGACCCTTGAAAGTAATTGCAACTCTGTTTTTACACCTCTAACCACAAGGAGGCAACGTTTCCACGCATTATAATTGGCTTATACATAGTTTCAGAGTAAGAAATATTGTTTTTAACCAAACTGAACAACTTAACCATTTAAAGTAATTGCAACTCTGTTTGTACACCTCTAACCAGAACGAAACAGGGTTTCTATGCATTGTAATCAGCTTATACAGCGTTTCAGAGCAAGACATATTGTTTTTGACCAAACTGAATAACTTACAATATCCTAAGAAAACACATATTTCAAGTGAAAAGAGTTTATACAGGGGAGAAACAAGGTGTTTGATATATGACAATTTAAGGTAATTGCAACTCTGTTTGTACACCTCTAACCACAAAGAAACAGGGCGTCTATGCTTTGTAGTCAGCTTATACACTGTTTCAGAGCAAGACATCTTGTTTTTAACCAAATTGAAAAGCTTAAACACTGTTTCAGGGCAAGAGATTGTGTTTTAGACTAAAAGGGAATGCATTATAAGAAGAATCTTTACTTTGAAACTCTGTTCTTTACCTTTTTCAGACTATGAAACAGCTTTGTATTCACCTTAAACACTTGCAGGGCAAGAGATTGTGTTATAGACTAAAAGGGAATGCATTATAAGAAGAATCTTTACTTTGTATCTCTGTTCTTTACCCTTTTCACACTATGAAACAGCTTTGTATTCACCTTAAACACTGTTTCAGGGCAAGAGATTGTGTTTTAGACTAAAAGGGAATGCATTATAAGAAGAATATTTACTTTGAAACTCTGTTCTTTACCTTTTTCACACTATTTAACAGCTTTGTATTCACCTTAAACACTGTTGCAGGGCAAGAGATTGTGTTTTAGACTAAAAGGGAATGCATTATAAGAAGAATCTTTACTTTGAAACTCTGTTCTTTACCTTTTTCACACTATGAAACAGCTTTTTATTCACCTTAAACATTGTTGCGGGGCAAGAGATTGTGTTTTAGACTAAAAGGGAATGCATTATAAGAAGAATCTTTACTTAGAAACTCTGTTCTTTACCTTTTTCACACTATGAAACAGCTTTGTATTCAACTTAAACACTGTTTCAGAGCAAGACATCTTGTTTTTAACCAAATTGAATAACTTACAATGTGTTAAGAAAACACATATTTCAAGTGAAAAGCGTTTATACAGGGGAGAAACAAGGTGTTTGTAATATGACTTTAAAGTAATTGCAACTCTGTTTGAACACGTCTCACCACAACGAAACAGGGTTTCTATGCATTGTAATCGGCTTATACAGCGTTTCAGAGCAAGAAATATTGTTTTTATCCAAACTGAACAACTTACAATATCCTAAGAAAACACATATTTCAAGTGAAAAGAGTTTATACAGGGGAGAAACAAGTTGTTTTAACATGGTTCTAATGTGACCCTTGAAAGTAATTGCAAATCTGTTTTTACACCTCTAACCACAAAGAAACAGGGCGTCTATGCATTGTAATCAGCTTATACACTGTTTCAGAGCAAGACATCTTGTTTTTAACCAAATTGAAAAGCTTAAACACTGTTTCAGGGCAAGAGATTGTGTTTTAGACTAAAAGGGAATGCATTATTAGAAGAATCTTTACTTTGAAACTCTGTTCTTTACCTTTTTCAGACTATAAAACAGCTTTGTATTCACCTTAAACACTTGCAGGGCAAGAGATTGTGTTTTAGACTAAAAGGGAATGCATTATAAGAAGAATCTTTACTTTGAAACTCTGTTCTTTACCTTTTTCACACTATGAAACAGCTTTTTATTCACCTTAAACATTGTTGCGGGGCAAGAGATTGTGTTTTAGACTAAAAGGGAATGCATTATAAGAAGAATCTTTACTTAGAAACTCTGTTCTTTACCTTTTTCACACTATGAAACAGCTTTTTATTCACCTTAAACATTGTTGCGGGGCAAGAGATTGTGTTTTAGACTAAAAGGGAATGCATTATAAGAAGAATCTTTACTTAGAAACTCTGTTCTTTACCTTTTTCACACTATGAAACAGCTTTGTATTCAACTTAAACACTGTTTCAGAGCAAGACATCTTGTTTTTAACCAAATTGAATAACTTACAATGTGTTAAGAAAACACATATTTCAAGTGAAAAGCGTTTATACAGGGGAGAAACAAGGTGTTTGTAATATGACAATTTAAAGTAATTGCAACTCTGTTTGAACACGTCTCACCACAACGAAACAGGGTTTCTATGCATTGTAATCGGCTTATACAGCGTTTCAGAGCAAGAAATATTGTTTTTATCCAAACTGAACAACTTACAATATCCTAAGAAAACACATATTTCAAGTGAAAAGAGTTTATACAGGGGAGAAACAAGTTGTTTTAACATGGTTCTAATGTGACCCTTGAAAGTAATTGCAACTCTGTTTTTACACCTCTAACCACAAGGAGGCAACGTTTCCACGCATTATAATTGGCTTATACATAGTTTCAGAGCAAGAAATATTGTTTTTAACCAAACTGAACAACTTAACCATTTAAAGTAATTGCAACTCTGTTTGTACACCTCTAACCAGAACGAAACAGGGTTTCTATGCATTGTAATCAGCTTATACAGCGTTTCAGAGCAAGACATATTGTTTTTGACCAAACTGAATAACTTACAATATCCTAAGAAAACACATATTTCAAGTGAAAAGAGTTTATACAGGGGAGAAACAAGGTGTTTGATATATGACAATTTAAGGTAATTGCAACTCTGTTTGTACACCTCTAACCACAAAGAAACAGGGCGTCTATGCATTGTAGTCAGCTTATACACTGTTTCAGAGCAAGACATCTTGTTTTTAACCAAATTGAAAAGCTTAAACACTGTTTCAGGGCAAGAGATTGTGTTTTAGACTAAAAGGGAATGCATTATTAGAAGAATCTTTACTTTGAAACTCTGTTCTTTACCTTTTTCAGACTATAAAACAGCTTTGTATTCACCTTAAACACTTGCAGGGCAAGAGATTGTGTTATAGACTAAAAGGGAATGCATTATAAGAAGAATCTTTACTTTGTATCTCTGTTCTTTACCCTTTTCACACTATGAAACAGCTTTGTATTCACCTTAAACACTGTTTCAGGGCAAGAGATTGTGTTTTAGACTAACAGGGAATGCATTATAAGAAGAATCTTTACTTAGAAACTCTGTTCTTTACCTTTTTCACACTATGAAACAGCTTTGTATTCAACTTAAACACTGTTTCAGAGCAAGACATCTTGTTTTTAACCAAATTGAATAACTTACAATGTGTTAAGAAAACACATATTTCAAGTGAAAAGCGTTTATACAGGGGAGAAACAAGGTGTTTGTAATATGACAATTTAAAGTAATTGCAACTCTGTTTGAACACGTCTCACCACAACGAAACAGGGTTTCTATGCATTGTAATCGGCTTAAACAGCGTTTCAGAGCAAGAAATATTGTTTTTATCCAAACTGAACAACTTACAATATCCTAAGAAAACACATATTTCAAGTGAAAAGAGTTTATACAGGGGAGAAACAAGTTGTTTTAACATGGTTCTAATGTGACCCTTGAAAGTAATTGCAACTCTGTTTTTACACCTCTAACCACAAGGAGGCAACGTTTCCACGCATTATAATTGGCTTATACATAGTTTCAGAGTAAGAAATATTGTTTTTAACCAAACTGAACAACTTAACCATTTAAAGTAATTGCAACTCTGTTTGTACACCTCTAACCAGAACGAAACAGGGTTTCTATGCATTGTAATCAGCTTATACAGCGTTTCAGAGCAAGACATATTGTTTTTGACCAAACTGAATAACTTACAATATCCTAAGAAAACACATATTTCAAGTGAAAAGAGTTTATACAGGGGAGAAACAAGGTGTTTGATATATGACAATTTAAGGTAATTGCAACTCTGTTTGTACACCTCTAACCACAAAGAAACAGGGCGTCTATGCATTGTAATCAGCTTATACACTGTTTCAGAGCAAGACATCTTGTTTTTAACCAAATTGAAAAGCTTAAACACTGTTTCAGGGCAAGAGATTGTGTTTTAGACTAAAAGGGAATGCATTATAAGAAGAATCTTTACTTTGAAACTCTGTTCTTTACCTTTTTCAGACTATGAAACAGCTTTGTATTCACCTTAAACACTTGCAGGGCAAGAGATTGTGTTATAGACTAAAAGGGAATGCATTATAAGAAGAATCTTTACTTAGAAACTCTGTTCTTTACCTTTTTCACACTATGAAACAGCTTTGTATTCACCTTAAACACTGTTTCAGGGCAAGAGATTGTGTTTTAGACTAACAGGGAATGCATTATAAGAAGAATCTTTACTTAGAAACTCTGTTCTTTACCTTTTTCACACTATGAAACAGCTTTGTATTCAACTTAAACACTGTTTCAGAGCAAGACATCTTGTTTTTAACCAAATTGAATAACTTACAATGTGTTAAGAAAACACATATTTCAAGTGAAAAGCGTTTATACAGGGGAGAAACAAGGTGTTTGTAATATGACAATTTAAAGTAATTGCAACTCTGTTTGAACACGTCTCACCACAACGAAACAGGGTTTCTATGCATTGTAATCGGCTTAAACAGCGTTTCAGAGCAAGAAATATTGTTTTTATCCAAACTGAACAACTTACAATATCCTAAGAAAACACATATTTCAAGTGAAAAGAGTTTATACAGGGGAGAAACAAGTTGTTTTAACATGGTTCTAATGTGACCCTTGAAAGTAATTGCAACTCTGTTTTTACACCTCTAACCACAAGGAGGCAACGTTTCCACGCATTATAATTGGCTTATACATAGTTTCAGAGTAAGAAATATTGTTTTTAACCAAACTGAACAACTTAACCATTTAAAGTAATTGCAACTCTGTTTGTACACCTCTAACCAGAACGAAACAGGGTTTCTATGCATTGTAATCAGCTTATACAGCGTTTCAGAGCAAGACATATTGTTTTTGACCAAACTGAATAACTTACAATATCCTAAGAAAACACATATTTCAAGTGAAAAGAGTTTATACAGGGGAGAAACAAGGTGTTTGATATATGACAATTTAAGGTAATTGCAACTCTGTTTGTACACCTCTAACCACAAAGAAACAGGGCGTCTATGCATTGTAATCAGCTTATACACTGTTTCAGAACAAGACATCTTGTTTTTAACCAAATTGAAAAGCTTAAACACTGTTTCAGGGCAAGAGATTGTGTTTTAGACTAAAAGGGAATGCATTATAAGAAGAATCTTTACTTTGAAACTCTGTTCTTTACCTTTTTCAGACTATGAAACAGCTTTGTATTCACCTTAAACACTTGCAGGGCAAGAGATTGTGTTATAGACTAAAAGGGAATGCATTATAAGAAGAATCTTTACTTTGTATCTCTGTTCTTTACCCTTTTCACACTATGAAACAGCTTTGTATTCACCTTAAACACTGTTTCAGGGCAAGAGATTGTGTTTTAGACTAAAAGGGAATGCATTATAAGAAGAATATTTACTTTGAAACTCTGTTCTTTACCTTTTTCACACTATTTAACAGCTTTGTATTCACCTTAAACACTGTTGCAGGGCAAGAGATTGTGTTTTAGACTAAAAGGGAATGCATTATAAGAAGAATCTTTACTTAGAAACTCTGTTCTTTACCTTTTTCACACTATGAAACAGCTTTGTATTCAACTTAAACACTGTTTCAGAGCAAGACATCTTGTTTTTAACCAAATCGAATAACTTACAATGTGTTAAGAAAACACATATTTCAAGTGAAAAGCGTTTATACAGGGGAGAAACAAGGTGTTTGTAATATGACAATTTAAAGTAATTGCAACTCTGTTTGAACACGTCTCACCACAACGAAACAGGGTTTCTATGCATTGTAATCGGCTTATACAGCGTTTCAGAGCAAGAAATATTGTTTTTATCCAAACTGACCACTTACAATATCCTAAGAAAACACATATTTCAAGTGAAAAGAGTTTATACAGGGGAGAAACAAGTTGTTTTAACATGGTTCTAATGTGACCCTTGAAAGTAATTGCAACTCTGTTTTTACACCTCTAACCACAAGGAGGCAACGTTTCCACGCATTATAATTGGCTTATACATAGTTTCAGAGCAAGAAATATTGTTTTTAACCAAACTGAACAACTTAACCATTTCAAGTAATTGCAACTCTGTTTGTACACCTCTAACCAGAACGAAACAGGGTTTCTATGCATTGTAATCAGCTTATACAGCGTTTCAGAGCAAGACATATTGTTTTTGACCAAACTGAATAACTTACAATATCCTAAGAAAACACATATTTCAAGTGAAAAGAGTTTATACAGGGGAGAAACAAGTTGTTTTAACATGGTTCTAATGTGACCCTTGAAAGTAATTGCAACTCTGTTTTTACACCTCTAACCACAAGGAGGCAACGTTTCCACGCATTATAATTGGCTTATACATAGTTTCAGAGCAAGAAATATTGTTTTTAACCAAACTGAACAACTTAACCATTTCAAGTAATTGCAACTCTGTTTGTACACCTCTAACCAGAACGAAACAGGGTTTCTATGCATTGTAATCAGCTTATACAGCGTTTCAGAGCAAGACATATTGTTTTTGACCAAACTGAATAACTTACAATATCCTAAGAAAACACATATTTCAAGTGAAAAGAGTTTATACAGGGGAGAAACAAGGTGTTTGATATATGACAATTTAAGGTAATTGCAACTCTGTTTGTACACCTCTAACCACAAAGAAACAGGGCGTCTATGCATTGTAGTCAGCTTATACACTGTTTCAGAGCAAGACATCTTGTTTTTAACCAAATTGAAAAGCTTAAACACTGTTTCAGGGCAAGAGATTGTGTTTTAGACTAAAAGGGAATGCATTATAAGAAGAATCTTTACTTTGAAACTCTGTTCTTTACCTTTTTCAGACTATGAAACAGCTTTGTATTCACCTTAAACACTTGCAGGGCAAGAGATTGTGTTATAGACTAAAAGGGAATGCATTATAAGAAGAATCTTTACTTTGTATCTCTGTTCTTTACCCTTTTCACACTATGAAACAGCTTTGTATTCACCTTAAACACTGTTTCAGGGCAAGAGATTGTGTTTTAGACTAAAAGGGAATGCATTATAAGAAGAATATTTACTTTGAAACTCTGTTCTTTACCTTTTTCACACTATTTAACAGCTTTGTATTCACCTTAAACACTGTTGCAGGGCAAGAGATTGTGTTTTAGACTAAAAGGGAATGCATTATAAGAAGAATCTTTACTTAGAAACTCTGTTCTTTACCTTTTTCACACTATGAAACAGCTTTGTATTCAACTTAAACACTGTTTCAGAGCAAGACATCTTGTTTTTAACCAAATTGAATAACTTACAATGTGTTAAGAAAACACATATTTCAAGTGAAAAGCGTTTATACAGGGGAGAAACAAGGTGTTTGTAATATGACAATTTAAAGTAATTGCAACTCTGTTTGAACACGTCTCACCACAACGAAACAGGGTTTCTATGCATTGTAATCGGCTTATACAGCGTTTCAGAGCAAGAAATATTGTTTTTATCCAAACTGAACAACTTACAATATCCTAAGAAAACACATATTTCAAGTGAAAAGAGTTTATACAGGGGAGAAACAAGTTGTTTTAACATGGTTCTAATGTGACCCTTGAAAGTAATTGCAACTCTGTTTTTACACCTCTAACCACAAGGAGGCAACGTTTCCACGCATTATAATTGGCTTATACATAGTTTCAGAGCAAGAAATATTGTTTTTAACCAAACTGAACAACTTAACCATTTAAAGTAATTGCAACTCTGTTTGTACACCTCTAACCAGAACGAAACAGGGTTTCTATGCATTGTAATCAGCTTATACAGCGTTTCAGAGCAAGACATATTGTTTTTGACCAAACTGAATAACTTACAATATCCTAAGAAAACACATATTTCAAGTGAAAAGAGTTTATACAGGGGAGAAACAAGGTGTTTGATATATGACAATTTAAGGTAATTGCAACTCTGTTTGTACACCTCTAACCACAAAGAAACAGGGCGTCTATGCATTGTAGTCAGCTTATACACTGTTTCAGAGCAAGACATCTTGTTTTTAACCAAATTGAAAAGCTTAAACACTGTTTCAGGGCAAGAGATTGTGTTTTAGACTAAAAGGGAATGCATTATTAGAAGAATCTTTACTTTGAAACTCTGTTCTTTACCTTTTTCAGACTATAAAACAGCTTTGTATTCACCTTAAACACTTGCAGGGCAAGAGATTGTGTTATAGACTAAAAGGGAATGCATTATAAGAAGAATCTTTACTTTGTATCTCTGTTCTTTACCCTTTTCACACTATGAAACAGCTTTGTATTCACCTTAAACACTGTTTCAGGGCAAGAGATTGTGTTTTAGACTAACAGGGAATGCATTATAAGAAGAATCTTTACTTAGAAACTCTGTTCTTTACCTTTTTCACACTATGAAACAGCTTTGTATTCAACTTAAACACTGTTTCAGAGCAAGACATCTTGTTTTTAACCAAATTGAATAACTTACAATGTGTTAAGAAAACACATATTTCAAGTGAAAAGCGTTTATACAGGGGAGAAACAAGGTGTTTGTAATATGACAATTTAAAGTAATTGCAACTCTGTTTGAACACGTCTCACCACAACGAAACAGGGTTTCTATGCATTGTAATCGGCTTAAACAGCGTTTCAGAGCAAGAAATATTGTTTTTATCCAAACTGAACAACTTACAATATCCTAAGAAAACACATATTTCAAGTGAAAAGAGTTTATACAGGGGAGAAACAAGTTGTTTTAACATGGTTCTAATGTGACCCTTGAAAGTAATTGCAACTCTGTTTTTACACCTCTAACCACAAGGAGGCAACGTTTCCACGCATTATAATTGGCTTATACATAGTTTCAGAGTAAGAAATATTGTTTTTAACCAAACTGAACAACTTAACCATTTAAAGTAATTGCAACTCTGTTTGTACACCTCTAACCAGAACGAAACAGGGTTTCTATGCATTGTAATCAGCTTATACAGCGTTTCAGAGCAAGACATATTGTTTTTGACCAAACTGAATAACTTACAATATCCTAAGAAAACACATATTTCAAGTGAAAAGAGTTTATACAGGGGAGAAACAAGGTGTTTGATATATGACAATTTAAGGTAATTGCAACTCTGTTTGTACACCTCTAACCACAAAGAAACAGGGCGTCTATGCATTGTAATCAGCTTATACACTGTTTCAGAACAAGACATCTTGTTTTTAACCAAATTGAAAAGCTTAAACACTGTTTCAGGGCAAGAGATTGTGTTTTAGACTAAAAGGGAATGCATTATAAGAAGAATCTTTACTTTGAAACTCTGTTCTTTACCTTATTCAGACTATGAAACAGCTTTGTATTCACCTTAAACACTTGCAGGGCAAGAGATTGTGTTATAGACTAAAAGGGAATGCATTATAAGAAGAATCTTTACTTTGTATCTCTGTTCTTTACCCTTTTCACACTATGAAACAGCTTTGTATTCACCTTAAACACTGTTTCAGGGCAAGAGATTGTGTTTTAGACTAAAAGGGAATGCATTATAAGAAGAATATTTACTTTGAAACTCTGTTCTTTACCTTTTTCACACTATTTAACAGCTTTGTATTCACCTTAAACACTGTTGCAGGGCAAGAGATTGTGTTTTAGACTAAAAGGGAATGCATTATAAGAAGAATCTTTACTTAGAAACTCTGTTCTTTACCTTTTTCACACTATGAAACAGCTTTGTATTCAACTTAAACACTGTTTCAGAGCAAGACATCTTGTTTTTAACCAAATCGAATAACTTACAATGTGTTAAGAAAACACATATTTCAAGTGAAAAGCGTTTATACAGGGGAGAAACAAGTTGTTTGTAATATGACAATTTAAAGTAATTGCAACTCTGTTTGAACACGTCTCACCACAACGAAACAGGGTTTCTATGCATTGTAATCGGCTTATACAGCGTTTCAGAGCAAGAAATATTGTTTTTATCCAAACTGAACAACTTACAATATCCTAAGAAAACACATATTTCAAGTGAAAAGAGTTTATACAGGGGAGAAACAAGTTGTTTTAACATGGTTCTAATGTGACCCTTGAAAGTAATTGCAACTCTGTTTTTACACCTCTAACCACAAGGAGGCAACGTTTCCACGCATTATAATTGGCTTATACATAGTTTCAGAGCAAGAAATATTGTTTTTAACCAAATTGAAAAGCTTAAACACTTTTTCAGGGCAAGAGATTGTGTTTTAGACTAAAAGGGAATGCATTATAAGAAGAATCTTTACTTTGAAACTCTGTTCTTTACCTTTTTCACACTATTTAACAGCTTTGTATTCACCTTAAACACTGTTGCAGGGCAAGAGATTGTGTTTTAGACTAAAAGGGAATGCATTATAAGAAGAATCTTTACTTTGAAACTCTGTTCTTTACCTTTTTCACACTATGAAACTGCTTTTTATTCACCTTAAACATTGTTGCGGGGCAAGAGATTGTGTTTTAGACTAAAAGGGAATGCATTATAAGAAGAATCTTTACTTAGAAACTCTGTTCTTTACCTTTTTCACACTATGAAACAGCTTTTTATTCACCTTAAACATTGTTGCGGGGCAAGAGATTGTGTTTTAGACTAAAAGGGAATGCATTATAAGAAGAATCTTTACTTAGAAACTCTGTTCTTTACCTTTTTCACACTATGAAACAGCTTTGTATTCAACTTAAACACTGTTTCAGAGCAAGACATCTTGTTTTTAACCAAATTGAATAACTTACAATGTGTTAAGAAAACACATATTTCAAGTGAAAAGCGTTTATACAGGGGAGAAACAAGGTGTTTGTAATATGACAATTTAAAGTAATTGCAACTCTGTTTGAACACGTCTCACCACAACGAAACAGGGTTTCTATGCATTGTAATCGGCTTATACAGCGTTTCAGAGCAAGAAATATTGTTTTTATCCAAACTGAACAACTTACAATATCCTAAGAAAACACATATTTCAAGTGAAAAGAGTTTATACAGGGGAGAAACAAGTTGTTTTAACATGGTTCTAATGTGACCCTTGAAAGTAATTGCAACTCTGTTTTTACACCTCTAACCACAAGGAGGCAACGTTTCCACGCATTATAATTGGCTTATACATAGTTTCAGAGCAAGAAATATTGTTTTTAACCAAACTGAACAACTTAACCATTTAAAGTAATTGCAACTCTGTTTGTACACCTCTAACCAGAACGAAACAGGGTTTCTATGCATTGTAATCGGCTTATACAGCGTTTCAGAGCAAGACATATTGTTTTTGACCAAACTGAATAACTTACAATATCCTAAGAAAACACATATTTCAAGTGAAAAGAGTTTATACAGGGGAGAAACAAGGTGTTTGATATATGACAATTTAAGGTAATTGCAACTCTGTTTGTACACCTCTAACCACAAAGAAACAGGGCGTCTATGCATTGTAGTCAGCTTATACACTGTTTCAGAGCAAGACATCTTGTTTTTAACCAAATTGAAAAGCTTAAACACTGTTTCAGGGCAAGAGATTGTGTTTTAGACTAAAAGGGAATGCATTATAAGAAGAATCTTTACTTTGAAACTCTGTTCTTTACCTTTTTCAGACTATGAAACAGCTTTGTATTCACCTTAAACACTTGCAGGGCAAGAGATTGTGTTATAGACTAAAAGGGAATGCATTATAAGAAGAATCTTTACTTTGTATCTCTGTTCTTTACCCTTTTCACACTATGAAACAGCTTTGTATTCACCTTAAACACTGTTTCAGGGCAAGAGATTGTGTTTTAGACTAAAAGGGAATGCATTATAAGAAGAATCTTTACTTTGAAACTCTGTTCTTTACCTTTTTCACACTATGAAACAGCTTTTTATTCACCTTAAACATTGTTGCGGGGCAAGAGATTGTGTTTTAGACTAAAAGGGAATGCATTATAAGAAGAATCTTTACTTAGAAACTCTGTTCTTTACCTTTTTCACACTATGAAACAGCTTTTTATTCACCTTAAACATTGTTGCGGGGCAAGAGATTGTGTTTTAGACTAAAAGGGAATGCATTATAAGAAGAATCTTTACTTAGAAACTCTGTTCTTTACCTTTTTCACACTATGAAACAGCTTTGTATTCACCTTAAACATTGTTGCGGGGCAAGAGATTGTGTTTTAGACTAAAAGGGAATGCATTATAAGAAGAATCTTTACTTAGAAACTCTGTTCTTTACCTTTTTCACACTATGAAACAGCTTTGTATTCAACTTAAACACTGTTTCAGAGCAAGACATCTTGTTTTTAACCAAATTGAATAACTTGCAATGTGTTAAGAAAACACATATTTCAAGTGAAAAGCGTTTATACAGGGGAGAAACAAGGTGTTTGTAATATGACAATTTAAAGTAATTGCAACTCTGTTTGAACACGTCTCACCACAACGAAACAGGGTTTCTATGCATTGTAATCGGCTTATACAGCGTTTCAGAGCAAGAAATATTGTTTTTATCCAAACTGAACAACTTACAATATCCTAAGAAAACACATATTTCAAGTGAAAAGAGTTTATACAGGGGAGAAACAAGTTGTTTTAACATGGTTCTAATGTGACCCTTGAAAGTAATTGCAACTCTGTTTTTACACCTCTAACCACAAGGAGGCAACGTTTCCACCCATTATAATTGGCTTATACATAGTTTCAGAGCAAGAAATATTGTTTTTAACCAAACTGAACAACTTAACCATTTAAAGTAATTGCAACTCTGTTTGTACACCTCTAACCAGAACGAAACAGGGTTTCTATGCATTGTAATCAGCTTATACAGCGTTTCAGAGCAAGACATATTGTTTTTGACCAAACTGAATAACTTACAATATCCTAAGAAAACACATATTTCAAGTGAAAAGAGTTTATACAGGGGAGAAACAAGGTGTTTGATATATGACAATTTAAGGTAATTGCAACTCTGTTTGTACACCTCTAACCACAAAGAAACAGGGCGTCTATGCATTGTAGTCAGCTTATACACTGTTTCAGAGCAAGACATCTTGTTTTTAACCAAATTGAAAAGCTTAAACACTGTTTCAGGGCAAGAGATTGTGTTTTAGACTAAAAGGGAATGCATTATAAGAAGAATCTTTACTTTGAAACTCTGTTCTTTACCTTTTTCAGACTAGGAAACAGCTTTGTATTCACCTTAAACACTTGCAGGGCAAGAGATTGTGTTATAGACTAAAAGGGAATGCATTATAAGAAGAATCTTTACTTTGTATCTCTGTTCTTTACCCTTTTCACACTATGAAACAGCTTTGTATTCACCTTAAACACTGTTTCAGGGCAAGAGATTGTGTTTTAGACTAAAAGGGAATGCATTATAAGAAGAATCTTTACTTAGAAACTCTGTTCTTTACCTTTTTCACACTATGAAACAGCTTTGTATTCAACTTAAGCACTGTTTCAGAGCAAGACATCTTGTTTTTAACCAAATCGAATAACTTACAATGTGTTAAGAAAACACATATTTCAAGTGAAAAGCGTTTATACAGGGGAGAAACAAGGTGTTTGTAATATGACAATTTAAAGTAATTGCAACTCTGTTTGAACACGTCTCACCACAACGAAACAGGGTTTCTATGCATTGTAATCGGCTTATACAGCGTTTCAGAGCAAGAAATATTGTTTTTATCGAAACTGAACAACTTACAATATCCTAAGAAAACACATATTTCAAGTGAAAAGAGTTTATACAGGGGAGAAACAAGTTGTTTTAACATGGTTCTAATGTGACCCTTGAAAGTAATTGCAACTCTGTTTTTACACCTCTAACCACAAGGAGGCAACGTTTCCACGCATTATAATTGGCTTATACATAGTTTCAGAGCAAGAAATATTGTTTTTAACCAAATTGAAAAGCTTAAACACTGTTTCAGGGCAAGAGATTGTGTTTTAGACTAAAAGGGAATGCATTATAAGAAGAATCTTTACTTTGAAACTCTGTTCTTTACCTTTTTCAGACTATGAAACAGCTTTGTATTCACCTTAAACACTGTTGCAGGGCAAGAGATTGTGTTTTAGACTAAAAGGGAATGCATTATAAGAAGAATCTTTACTTTGAAACTCTGTTCTTTACCTTTTTCACACTATGAAACAGCTTTTTATTCACCTTAAACATTGTTGCGGGGCAAGAGATTGTGTTTTAGACTAAAAGGGAATGCATTATAAGAAGAATCTTTACTTAGAAACTCTGTTCTTTACCTTTTTCACACTATGAAACAGCTTTTTATTCACCTTAAACATTGTTGCGGGGCAAGAGATTGTGTTTTAGACTAAAAGGGAATGCATTATAAGAAGAATCTTTACTTAGAAACTCTGTTCTTTACCTTTTTCACACTATGAAACAGCTTTGTATTCAACTTAAACACTGTTTCAGAGCAAGACATCTTGTTTTTAACCAAATTGAATAACTTACAATGTGTTAAGAAAACACATATTTCAAGTGAAAAGCGTTTATACAGGGGAGAAACAAGGTGTTTGTAATATGACAATTTAAAGTAATTGCAACTCTGTTTGAACACGTCTCACCACAACGAAACAGGGTTTCTATGCATTGTAATCGGCTTATACAGCGTTTCAGAGCAAGAAATATTGTTTTTATCCAAACTGAACAACTTACAATATCCTAAGAAAACACATATTTCAAGTGAAAAGAGTTTATACAGGGGAGAAACAAGTTGTTTTAACATGGTTCTAATGTGACCCTTGAAAGTAATTGCAACTCTGTTTTTACACCTCTAACCACAAGGAGGCAACGTTTCCACGCATTATAATTGGCTTATACATAGTTTCAGAGCAAGAAATATTGTTTTTAACCAAACTGAACAACTTAACCATTTAAAGTAATTGCAACTCTGTTTGTACACCTCTAACCAGAACGAAACAGGGTTTCTATGCATTGTAATCAGCTTATACAGCGTTTCAGAGCAAGACATATTGTTTTTGACCAAACTGAATAACTTCCAATATCCTAAGAAAACACATATTTCAAGTGAAAAGAGTTTATACAGGGGAGAAACAAGGTGTTTGATATATGACAATTTAAGGTAATTGCAACTCTGTTTGTACACCTCTAACCACAAAGAAACAGGGCGTCTATGCATTGTAGTCAGCTTATACACTGTTTCAGAGCAAGACATCTTGTTTTTAACCAAATTGAAAAGCTTAAACACTGTTTCAGGGCAAGAGATTGTGTTTTAGACTAAAAGGGAATGCATTATAAGAAGAATCTTTACTTTGAAACTCTGTTCTTTACCTTTTTCAGACTATGAAACAGCTTTGTATTCACCTTAAACACTTGCAGGGCAAGAGATTGTGTTATAGACTAAAAGGGAATGCATTATAAGAAGAATCTTTACTTTGTATCTCTGTTCTTTACCCTTTTCACACTATGAAACAGCTTTGTATTCACCTTAAACACTGTTTCAGGGCAAGAGATTGTGTTTTAGACTAAAAGGGAATGCATTATAAGAAGAATATTTACTTTGAAACTCTGTTCTTTACCTTTTTCACACTATTTAACAGCTTTGTATTCACCTTAAACACTGTTGCAGGGCAAGAGATTGTGTTTTAGACTAAAAGGGAATGCATTATAAGAAGAATCTTTACTTAGAAACTCTGTTCTTTACCTTTTTCACACTATGAAACAGCTTTGTATTCAACTTAAACACTGTTTCAGAGCAAGACATCTTGTTTTTAACCAAATCGAATAACTTACAATGTGTTAAGAAAACACATATTTCAAGTGAAAAGCGTTTATACAGGGGAGAAACAAGGTGTTTGTAATATGACAATTTAAAGTAATTGCAACTCTGTTTGAACACGTCTCACCACAACGAAACAGGGTTTCTATGCATTGTAATCGGCTTATACAGCGTTTCAGAGCAAGAAATATTGTTTTTATCCAAACTGAACAACTTACAATATCCTAAGAAAACACATATTTCAAGTGAAAAGAGTTTATACAGGGGAGAAACAAGTTGTTTTAACATGGTTCTAATGTGACCCTTGAAAGTAATTGCAACTCTGTTTTTACACCTCTAACCACAAGGAGGCAACGTTTCCACGCATTATAATTGGCTTATACATAGTTTCAGAGCAAGAAATATTGTTTTTAACCAAATTGAAAAGCTTAAACACTTTTTCAGGGCAAGAGATTGTGTTTTAGACTAAAAGGGAATGCATTATAAGAAGAATCTTTACTTTGAAACTCTGTTCTTTACCTTTTTCACACTATTTAACAGCTTTGTATTCACCTTAAACACTGTTGCAGGGCAAGAGATTGTGTTTTAGACTAAAAGGGAATGCATTATAAGAAGAATCTTTACTTTGAAACTCTGTTCTTTACCTTTTTCACACTATGAAACAGCTTTTTATTCACCTTAAACATTGTTGCGGGGCAAGAGATTGTGTTTTAGACTAAAAGGGAATGCATTATAAGAAGAATCTTTACTTTGTATCTCTGTTCTTTACCCTTTTCACACTATGAAACAGCTTTGTATTCACCTTAAACACTGTTTCAGGGCAAGAGATTGTGTTTTAGACTAAAAGGGAATGCATTATAAGAAGAATATTTACTTTGAAACTCTGTTCTTTACCTTTTTCACACTATTTAACAGCTTTGTATTCACCTTAAACACTGTTGCAGGGCAAGAGATTGTGTTTTAGACTAAAAGGGAATGCATTATAAGAAGAATCTTTACTTTGAAACTCTGTTCTTTACCTTTTTCACACTATGAAACAGCTTTTTATTCACCTTAAACATTGTTGCGGGGCAAGAGATTGTGTTTTAGACTAAAAGGGAATGCATTATAAGAAGAATCTTTACTTAGAAACTCTGTTCTTTACCTTTTTCACACTATGAAACAGCTTTGTATTCAACTTAAACACTGTTTCAGAGCAAGACATCTTGTTTTTAACCAAATTGAATAACTTACAATGTGTTAAGAAAACACATATTTCAAGTGAAAAGCGTTTATACAGGGGAGAAACAAGGTGTTTGTAATATGACTTTAAAGTAATTGCAACTCTGTTTGAACACGTCTCACCACAACGAAACAGGGTTTCTATGCATTGTAATCGGCTTATACAGCGTTTCAGAGCAAGAAATATTGTTTTTATCCAAACTGAACAACTTACAATATCCTAAGAAAACACATATTTCAAGTGAAAAGAGTTTATACAGGGGAGAAACAAGTTGTTTTAACATGGTTCTAATGTGACCCTTGAAAGTAATTGCAACTCTGTTTTTACACCTCTAACCACAAGGAGGCAACGTTTCCACGCATTATAATTGGCTTATACATAGTTTCAGAGCAAGAAATATTGTTTTTAACCAAACTGAACAACTTAACCATTTAAAGTAATTGCAACTCTGTTTGTACACCTCTAACCAGAACGAAACAGGGTTTCTATGCATTGTAATCAGCTTATACAGCGTTTCAGAGCAAGACATATTGTTTTTGACCAAACTGAATAACTTACAATATCCAAGAAAACACATATTTCAAGTGAAAAGAGTTTATACAGGGGAGAAACAAGGTGTTTGATATATGACAATTTAAGGTAATTGCAACTCTGTTTGTACACCTCTAACCACAAAGAAACAGGGCGTCTATGCATTGTAGTCAGCTTATACACTGTTTCAGAGCAAGACATCTTGTTTTTAACCAAATTGAAAAGCTTAAACACTGTTTCAGGGCAAGAGATTGTGTTTTAGACTAAAAGGGAATGCATGATAAGAAGAATCTTTACTTTGAAACTCTGTTCTTTACCTTTTTCAGACTATGAAACAGCTTTGTATTCACCTTAAACACTTGCAGGGCAAGAGATTGTGTTATAGACTAAAAGGGAATGCATTATAAGAAGAATCTTTACTTTGTATCTCTGTTCTTTACCCTTTTCACACTATGAAACAGCTTTGTATTCACCTTAAACACTGTTTCAGGGCAAGAGATTGTGTTTTAGACTAAAAGGGAATGCATTATAAGAAGAATATTTACTTTGAAACTCTGTTCTTTACCTTTTTCACACTATTTAACAGCTTTGTATTCACCTTAAACACTGTTGCAGGGCAAGAGATTGTGTTTTAGACTAAAAGGGAATGCATTATAAGAAGAATCTTTACTTAGAAACTCTGTTCTTTACCTTTTTCACACTATGAAACAGCTTTGTATTCAACTTAAACACTGTTTCAGAGCAAGACATCTTGTTTTTAACCAAATTGAATAACTTACAATGTGTTAAGAAAACACATATTTCAAGTGAAAAGCGTTTATACAGGGGAGAAACAAGGTGTTTGTAATATGACAATTTAAAGTAATTGCAACTCTGTTTGAACACGTCTCACCACAACGAAACAGGGTTTCTATGCATTGTAATCGGCTTATACAGCGTTTCAGAGCAAGAAATATTGTTTTTATCCAAACTGAACAACTTACAATATCCTAAGAAAACACATATTTCAAGTGAAAAGAGTTTATACAGGGGAGAAACAAGTTGTTTTAACATGGTTCTAATGTGACCCTTGAAAGTAATTGCAACTCTGTTTTTACACCTCTAACCACAAAGAAACAGGGCGTCTATGCATTGTAATCAGCTTATACACTGTTTCAGAGCAAGACATCTTGTTTTTAACCAAATTGAAAAGCTTAAACACTGTTTCAGGGCAAGGGATTGTGTTTTAGACTAAAAGGGAATGCATTATTAGAAGAATCTTTACTTTGAAACTCTGTTCTTTACCTTTTTCAGACTATAAAACAGCTTTGTATTCACCTTAAACACTTGCAGGGCAAGAGATTGTGTTATAGACTAAAAGGGAATGCATTATAAGAAGAATCTTTACTTTGTATCTCTGTTCTTTACCCTTTTCACACTATGAAACAGCTTTGTATTCACCTTAAACACTGTTTCAGGGCAAGAGATTGTGTTTTAGACTAAAAGGGAATGCATTATAAGAAGAATATTTACTTTGAAACTCTGTTCTTTATCTTTTTCAGACTATGAAACAGCTTTGTATTCACCTTAAACACTTGCAGGGCAAGAGATTGTGTTATAGACTAAAAGGGAATGCATTATAAGAAGAATCTTTACTTTGTATCTCTGTTCTTTACCCTTTTCACACTATGAAACAGCTTTGTATTCACCTTAAACACTGTTTCAGGGCAAGAGATTGTGTTTTAGACTAAAAGGGAATGCATTATAAGAAGAATATTTACTTTGAAACTCTGTTCTTTACCTTTTTCACACTATTTAACAGCTTTGTATTCACCTTAAACACTGTTGCAGGGCAAGAGATTGTGTTTTAGACTAAAAGGGAATGCATTATAAGAAGAATCTTTACTTTGAAACTCTGTTCTTTACCTTTTTCACACTATGAAACAGCTTTTTATTCACCTTAAACATTGTTGCGGGGCAAGAGATTGTGTTTTAGACTAAAAGGGAATGCATTATAAGAAGAATCTTTACTTAGAAACTCTGTTCTTTACCTTTTTCACACTATGAAACAGCTTTGTATTCAACTTAAACACTGTTTCAGAGCAAGACATCTTGTTTTTAACCAAATTGAATAACTTACAATGTGTTAAGAAAACACATATTTCAAGTGAAAAGCGTTTATACAGGGGAGAAACAAGGTGTTTGTAATATGACAATTTAAAGTAATTGCAACTCTGTTTGAACACGTCTCACCACAACGAAACAGGGTTTCTATGCATTGTAATCGGCTTATACAGCGTTTCAGAGCAAGAAATATTGTTTTTATCCAAACTGAACAACTTACAATATCCTAAGAAAACACATATTTCAAGTGAAAAGAGTTTATACAGGGGAGAAACAAGTTGTTTTAACATGGTTCTAATGTGACCCTTGAAAGTAATTGCAACTCTGTTTTTACACCTCTAACCACAAGGAGGCAACGTTTCCACGCATTATAATTGGCTTATACATAGTTTCAGAGTAAGAAATATTGTTTTTAACCAAACTGAACAACTTAACCATTTAAAGTAATTGCAACTCTGTTTGTACACCTCTAACCAGAACGAAACAGGGTTTCTATGCATTGTAATCAGCTTATACAGCGTTTCAGAGCAAGACATATTGTTTTTGACCAAACTGAATAACTTCCAATATCCTAAGAAAACACATATTTCAAGTGAAAAGAGTTTATACAGGGGAGAAACAAGGTGTTTGATATATGACAATTTAAGGTAATTGCAACTCTGTTTGTACACCTCTAACCACAAAGAAACAGGGCGTCTATGCATTGTAGTCAGCTTATACACTGTTTCAGAGCAAGACATCTTGTTTTTAACCAAATTGAAAAGCTTAAACACTGTTTCAGGGCAAGAGATTGTGTTTTAGACTAAAAGGGAATGCATTATAAGAAGAATCTTTACTTTGAAACTCTGTTCTTTACCTTTTTCAGACTATGAAACAGCTTTGTATTCACCTTAAACACTTGCAGGGCAAGAGATTGTGTTATAGACTAAAAGGGAATGCATTATAAGAAGAATCTTTACTTTGTATCTCTGTTCTTTACCCTTTTCACACTATGAAACAGCTTTGTATTCACCTTAAACACTGTTTCAGGGCAAGAGATTGTGTTTTAGACTAAAAGGGAATGCATTATAAGAAGAATATTTACTTTGAAACTCTGTTCTTTACCTTTTTCACACTATTTAACAGCTTTGTATTCACCTTAAACACTGTTGCAGGGCAAGAGATTGTGTTTTAGACTAAAAGGGAATGCATTATAAGAAGAATCTTTACTTTGAAACTCTGTTCTTTACCTTTTTCACACTATGAAACAGCTTTTTATTCACCTTAAACATTGTTGCGGGGCAAGAGATTGTGTTTTAGACTAAAAGGGAATGCATTATAAGAAGAATCTTTACTTAGAAACTCTGTTCTTTACCTTTTTCACACTATGAAACAGCTTTGTATTCAACTTAAACACTGTTTCAGAGCAAGACATCTTGTTTTTAACCAAATTGAATAACTTACAATGTGTTAAGAAAACACATATTTCAAGTGAAAAGCGTTTATACAGGGGAGAAACAAGGTGTTTGTAATATGACAATTTAAAGTAATTGCAACTCTGTTTGAACACGTCTCACCACAACGAAACAGGGTTTCTATGCATTGTAATCGGCTTAAACAGCGTTTCAGAGCAAGAAATATTGTTTTTATCCAAACTGAACAACTTACAATATCCTAAGAAAACACATATTTCAAGTGAAAAGAGTTTATACAGGGGAGAAACAAGTTGTTTTAACATGGTTCTAATGTGACCCTTGAAAGTAATTGCAACTCTGTTTTTACACCTCTAACCACAAGGAGGCAACGTTTCCACGCATTATAATTGGCTTATACATAGTTTCAGAGTAAGAAATATTGTTTTTAACCAAACTGAACAACTTAACCATTTAAAGTAATTGCAACTCTGTTTGTACACCTCTAACCAGAACGAAACAGGGTTTCTATGCATTGTAATCAGCTTATACAGCGTTTCAGAGCAAGACATATTGTTTTTGACCAAACTGAATAACTTACAATATCCTAAGAAAACACATATTTCAAGTGAAAAGAGTTTATACAGGGGAGAAACAAGGTGTTTGATATATGACAATTTAAGGTAATTGCAACTCTGTTTGTACACCTCTAACCACAAAGAAACAGGGCGTCTATGCATTGTAGTCAGCTTATACACTGTTTCAGAGCAAGACATCTTGTTTTTAACCAAATTGAAAAGCTTAAACACTGTTTCAGGGCAAGAGATTGTGTTTTAGACTAAAAGGGAATGCATTATAAGAAGAATCTTTACTTTGAAACTCTGTTCTTTACCTTTTTCAGACTATGAAACAGCTTTGTATTCACCTTAAACACTTGCAGGGCAAGAGATTGTGTTATAGACTAAAAGGGAATGCATTATAAGAAGAATCTTTACTTTGTATCTCTGTTCTTTACCCTTTTCACACTATGAAACAGCTTTGTATTCACCTTAAACACTGTTTCAGGGCAAGAGATTGTGTTTTAGACTAAAAGGGAATGCATTATAAGAAGAATATTTACTTTGAAACTCTGTTCTTTACCTTTTTCACACTATTTAACAGCTTTGTATTCACCTTAAACACTGTTGCAGGGCAAGAGATTGTGTTTTAGACTAAAAGGGAATGCATTATAAGAAGAATCTTTACTTTGAAACTCTGTTCTTTACCTTTTTCACACTATGAAACAGCTTTTTATTCACCTTAAACATTGTTGCGGGGCAAGAGATTGTGTTTTAGACTAAAAGGGAATGCATTATAAGAAGAATCTTTACTTTGAAACTCTGTTCTTTACCTTTTTCACACTATGAAACAGCTTTGTATTCAACTTAAACACTGTTTCAGAGCAAGACATCTTGTTTTTAACCAAATTGAATAACTTACAATGTGTTAAGAAAACACATATTTCAAGTGAAAAGCGTTTATACAGGGGAGAAACAAGGTGTTTGTAATATGACAATTTAAAGTAATTGCAACTCTGTTTGAACACGTCTCACCACAACGAAACAGGGTTTCTATGCATTGTAATCGGCTTATACAGCGTTTCAGAGCAAGAAATATTGTTTTTATCCAAACTGACCACTTACAATATCCTAAGAAAACACATATTTCAAGTGAAAAGAGTTTATACAGGGGAGAAACAAGTTGTTTTAACATGGTTCTAATGTGACCCTTGAAAGTAATTGCAACTCTGTTTTTACACCTCTAACCACAAGGAGGCAACGTTTCCACGCATTATAATTGGCTTATACATAGTTTCAGAGCAAGAAATATTGTTTTTAACCAAACTGAACAACTTAACCATTTCAAGTAATTGCAACTCTGTTTGTACACCTCTAACCAGAACGAAACAGGGTTTCTATGCATTGTAATCAGCTTATACAGCGTTTCAGAGCAAGACATATTGTTTTTGACCAAACTGAATAACTTACAATATCCTAAGAAAACACATATTTCAAGTGAAAAGAGTTTATACAGGGGAGAAACAAGTTGTTTTAACATGGTTCTAATGTGACCCTTGAAAGTAATTGCAACTCTGTTTTTACACCTCTAACCACAAGGAGGCAACGTTTCCACGCATTATAATTGGCTTATACATAGTTTCAGAGCAAGAAATATTGTTTTTAACCAAACTGAACAACTTAACCATTTCAAGTAATTGCAACTCTGTTTGTACACCTCTAACCAGAACGAAACAGGGTTTCTATGCATTGTAATCAGCTTATACAGCGTTTCAGAGCAAGACATATTGTTTTTGACCAAACTGAATAACTTACAATATCCTAAGAAAACACATATTTCAAGTGAAAAGAGTTTATACAGGGGAGAAACAAGGTGTTTGATATATGACAATTTAAGGTAATTGCAACTCTGTTTGTACACCTCTAACCACAAAGAAACAGGGCGTCTATGCATTGTAGTCAGCTTATACACTGTTTCAGAGCAAGACATCTTGTTTTTAACCAAATTGAAAAGCTTAAACACTGTTTCAGGGCAAGAGATTGTGTTTTAGACTAAAAGGGAATGCATTATAAGAAGAATCTTTACTTTGAAACTCTGTTCTTTACCTTTTTCAGACTATGAAACAGCTTTGTATTCACCTTAAACACTTGCAGGGCAAGAGATTGTGTTATAGACTAAAAGGGAATGCATTATAAGAAGAATCTTTACTTTGTATCTCTGTTCTTTACCCTTTTCACACTATGAAACAGCTTTGTATTCACCTTAAACACTGTTTCAGGGCAAGAGATTGTGTTTTAGACTAAAAGGGAATGCATTATAAGAAGAATATTTACTTTGAAACTCTGTTCTTTACCTTTTTCACACTATTTAACAGCTTTGTATTCACCTTAAACACTGTTGCAGGGCAAGAGATTGTGTTTTAGACTAAAAGGGAATGCATTATAAGAAGAATCTTTACTTTGAAACTCTGTTCTTTACCTTTTTCACACTATGAAACAGCTTTTTATTCACCTTAAACATTGTTGCGGGGCAAGAGATTGTGTTTTAGACTAAAAGGGAATGCATTATAAGAAGAATCTTTACTTAGAAACTCTGTTCTTTACCTTTTTCACACTATGAAACAGCTTTGTATTCAACTTAAACACTGTTTCAGAGCAAGACATCTTGTTTTTAACCAAATTGAATAACTTACAATGTGTTAAGAAAACACATATTTCAAGTGAAAAGCGTTTATACAGGGGAGAAACAAGGTGTTTGTAATATGACAATTTAAAGTAATTGCAACTCTGTTTGAACACGTCTCACCACAACGAAACAGGGTTTCTATGCATTGTAATCGGCTTATACAGCGTTTCAGAGCAAGAAATATTGTTTTTATCCAAACTGAACAACTTACAATATCCTAAGAAAACACATATTTCAAGTGAAAAGAGTTTATACAGGGGAGAAACAAGTTGTTTTAACATGGTTCTAATGTGACCCTTGAAAGTAATTGCAACTCTGTTTTTACACCTCTAACCACAAGGAGGCAACGTTTCCACGCATTATAATTGGCTTATACATAGTTTCAGAGCAAGAAATATTGTTTTTAACCAAACTGAACAACTTAACCATTTCAAGTAATTGCAACTCTGTTTGTACACCTCTAACCAGAACGAAACAGGGTTTCTATGCATTGTAATCAGCTTATACAGCGTTTCAGAGCAAGACATATTGTTTTTGACCAAACTGAATAACTTCCAATATCCTAAGAAAACACATATTTCAAGTGAAAAGAGTTTATACAGGGGAGAAACAAGGTGTTTGATATATGACAATTTAAGGTAATTGCAACTCTGTTTGTACACCTCTAACCACAAAGAAACAGGGCGTCTATGCATTGTAGTCAGCTTATACACTGTTTCAGAGCAAGACATCTTGTTTTTAACCAAATTGAAAAGCTTAAACACTGTTTCAGGGCAAGAGATTGTGTTTTAGACTAAAAGGGAATGCATTATAAGAAGAATCTTTACTTTGAAACTCTGTTCTTTACCTTTTTCAGACTATGAAACAGCTTTGTATTCACCTTAAACACTTGCAGGGCAAGAGATTGTGTTATAGACTAAAAGGGAATGCATTATAAGAAGAATCTTTACTTTGTATCTCTGTTCTTTACCCTTTTCACACTATGAAACAGCTTTGTATTCACCTTAAACACTGTTTCAGGGCAAGAGATTGTGTTTTAGACTAAAAGGGAATGCATTATAAGAAGAATATTTACTTTGAAACTCTGTTCTTTACCTTTTTCACACTATTTAACAGCTTTGTATTCACCTTAAACACTGTTGCAGGGCAAGAGATTGTGTTTTAGACTAAAAGGGAATGCATTATAAGAAGAATCTTTACTTTGAAACTCTGTTCTTTACCTTTTTCACACTATGAAACAGCTTTTTATTCACCTTAAACATTGTTGCGGGGCAAGAGATTGTGTTTTAGACTAAAAGGGAATGCATTATAAGAAGAATCTTTACTTAGAAACTCTGTTCTTTACCTTTTTCACACTATGAAACAGCTTTGTATTCAACTTAAACACTGTTTCAGAGCAAGACATCTTGTTTTTAACCAAATTGAATAACTTACAATGTGTTAAGAAAACACATATTTCAAGTGAAAAGCGTTTATACAGGGGAGAAACAAGGTGTTTGTAATATGACAATTTAAAGTAATTGCAACTCTGTTTGAACACGTCTCACCACAACGAAACAGGGTTTCTATGCATTGTAATCGGCTTAAACAGCGTTTCAGAGCAAGAAATATTGTTTTTATCCAAACTGAACAACTTACAATATCCTAAGAAAACACATATTTCAAGTGAAAAGAGTTTATACAGGGGAGAAACAAGTTGTTTTAACATGGTTCTAATGTGACCCTTGAAAGTAATTGCAACTCTGTTTTTACACCTCTAACCACAAGGAGGCAACGTTTCCACGCATTATAATTGGCTTATACATAGTTTCAGAGTAAGAAATATTGTTTTTAACCAAACTGAACAACTTAACCATTTAAAGTAATTGCAACTCTGTTTGTACACCTCTAACCAGAACGAAACAGGGTTTCTATGCATTGTAATCAGCTTATACAGCGTTTCAGAGCAAGACATATTGTTTTTGACCAAACTGAATAACTTACAATATCCTAAGAAAACACATATTTCAAGTGAAAAGAGTTTATACAGGGGAGAAACAAGGTGTTTGATATATGACAATTTAAGGTAATTGCAACTCTGTTTGTACACCTCTAACCACAAAGAAACAGGGCGTCTATGCATTGTAGTCAGCTTATACACTGTTTCAGAGCAAGACATCTTGTTTTTAACCAAATTGAAAAGCTTAAACACTGTTTCAGGGCAAGAGATTGTGTTTTAGACTAAAAGGGAATGCATTATAAGAAGAATCTTTACTTTGAAACTCTGTTCTTTACCTTTTTCAGACTATGAAACAGCTTTGTATTCACCTTAAACACTTGCAGGGCAAGAGATTGTGTTATAGACTAAAAGGGAATGCATTATAAGAAGAATCTTTACTTTGTATCTCTGTTCTTTACCCTTTTCACACTATGAAACAGCTTTGTATTCACCTTAAACACTGTTTCAGGGCAAGAGATTGTGTTTTAGACTAAAAGGGAATGCATTATAAGAAGAATATTTACTTTGAAACTCTGTTCTTTACCTTTTTCACACTATTTAACAGCTTTGTATTCACCTTAAACACTGTTGCAGGGCAAGAGATTGTGTTTTAGACTAAAAGGGAATGCATTATAAGAAGAATCTTTACTTTGAAACTCTGTTCTTTACCTTTTTCACACTATGAAACAGCTTTTTATTCACCTTAAACATTGTTGCGGGGCAAGAGATTGTGTTTTAGACTAAAAGGGAATGCATTATAAGAAGAATCTTTACTTAGAAACTCTGTTCTTTACCTTTTTCACACTATGAAACAGCTTTGTATTCAACTTAAACACTGTTTCAGAGCAAGACATCTTGTTTTTAACCAAATTGAATAACTTACAATGTGTTAAGAAAACACATATTTCAAGTGAAAAGCGTTTATACAGGGGAGAAACAAGGTGTTTGTAATATGACAATTTAAAGTAATTGCAACTCTGTTTGAACACGTCTCACCACAACGAAACAGGGTTTCTATGCATTGTAATCGGCTTATACAGCGTTTCAGAGCAAGAAATATTGTTTTTATCCAAACTGACCACTTACAATATCCTAAGAAAACACATATTTCAAGTGAAAAGAGTTTATACAGGGGAGAAACAAGTTGTTTTAACATGGTTCTAATGTGACCCTTGAAAGTAATTGCAACTCTGTTTTTACACCTCTAACCACAAGGAGGCAACGTTTCCACGCATTATAATTGGCTTATACATAGTTTCAGAGCAAGAAATATTGTTTTTAACCAAACTGAACAACTTAACCATTTCAAGTAATTGCAACTCTGTTTGTACACCTCTAACCAGAACGAAACAGGGTTTCTATGCATTGTAATCAGCTTATACAGCGTTTCAGAGCAAGACATATTGTTTTTGACCAAACTGAATAACTTACAATATCCTAAGAAAACACATATTTCAAGTGAAAAGAGTTTATACAGGGGAGAAACAAGTTGTTTTAACATGGTTCTAATGTGACCCTTGAAAGTAATTGCAACTCTGTTTTTACACCTCTAACCACAAGGAGGCAACGTTTCCACGCATTATAATTGGCTTATACATAGTTTCAGAGCAAGAAATATTGTTTTTAACCAAACTGAACAACTTAACCATTTCAAGTAATTGCAACTCTGTTTGTACACCTCTAACCAGAACGAAACAGGGTTTCTATGCATTGTAATCAGCTTATACAGCGTTTCAGAGCAAGACATATTGTTTTTGACCAAACTGAATAACTTACAATATCCTAAGAAAACACATATTTCAAGTGAAAAGAGTTTATACAGGGGAGAAACAAGGTGTTTGATATATGACAATTTAAGGTAATTGCAACTCTGTTTGTACACCTCTAACCACAAAGAAACAGGGCGTCTATGCATTGTAGTCAGCTTATACACTGTTTCAGAGCAAGACATCTTGTTTTTAACCAAATTGAAAAGCTTAAACACTGTTTCAGGGCAAGAGATTGTGTTTTAGACTAAAAGGGAATGCATTATAAGAAGAATCTTTACTTTGAAACTCTGTTCTTTACCTTTTTCAGACTATGAAACAGCTTTGTATTCACCTTAAACACTTGCAGGGCAAGAGATTGTGTTATAGACTAAAAGGGAATGCATTATAAGAAGAATCTTTACTTTGTATCTCTGTTCTTTACCCTTTTCACACTATGAAACAGCTTTGTATTCACCTTAAACACTGTTTCAGGGCAAGAGATTGTGTTTTAGACTAAAAGGGAATGCATTATAAGAAGAATATTTACTTTGAAACTCTGTTCTTTACCTTTTTCACACTATTTAACAGCTTTGTATTCACCTTAAACACTGTTGCAGGGCAAGAGATTGTGTTTTAGACTAAAAGGGAATGCATTATAAGAAGAATCTTTACTTTGAAACTCTGTTCTTTACCTTTTTCACACTATGAAACAGCTTTTTATTCACCTTAAACATTGTTGCGGGGCAAGAGATTGTGTTTTAGACTAAAAGGGAATGCATTATAAGAAGAATCTTTACTTAGAAACTCTGTTCTTTACCTTTTTCACACTATGAAACAGCTTTGTATTCAACTTAAACACTGTTTCAGAGCAAGACATCTTGTTTTTAACCAAATTGAATAACTTACAATGTGTTAAGAAAACACATATTTCAAGTGAAAAGCGTTTATACAGGGGAGAAACAAGGTGTTTGTAATATGACAATTTAAAGTAATTGCAACTCTGTTTGAACACGTCTCACCACAACGAAACAGGGTTTCTATGCATTGTCATCGGCTTATACAGCGTTTCAGAGCAAGAAATATTGTTTTTATCCAAACTGAACAACTTACAATATCCTAAGAAAACACATATTTCAAGTGAAAAGAGTTTATACAGGGGAGAAACAAGTTGTTTTAACATGGTTCTAATGTGACCCTTGAAAGTAATTGCAACTCTGTTTTTACACCTCTAACCACAAGGAGGCAACGTTTCCACGCATTATAATTGGCTTATACATAGTTTCAGAGCAAGAAATATTGTTTTTAACCAAACTGAACAACTTAACCATTTCAAGTAATTGCAACTCTGTTTGTACACCTCTAACCAGAACGAAACAGGGTTTCTATGCATTGTAATCAGCTTATACAGCGTTTCAGAGCAAGACATATTGTTTTTGACCAAACTGAATAACTTACAATATCCTAAGAAAACACATATTTCAAGTGAAAAGAGTTTATACAGGGGAGAAACAAGGTGTTTGATATATGACAATTTAAGGTAATTGCAACTCTGTTTGTACACCTCTAACCACAAAGAAACAGGGCGTCTATGCATTGTAGTCAGCTTATACACTGTTTCAGAGCAAGACATCTTGTTTTTAACCAAATTGAAAAGCTTAAACACTGTTTCAGGGCAAGAGATTGTGTTTTAGACTAAAAGGGAATGCATTATAAGAAGAATCTTTACTTTGAAACTCTGTTCTTTACCTTTTTCAGACTATGAAACAGCTTTGTATTCACCTTAAACACTTGCAGGGCAAGAGATTGTGTTATAGACTAAAAGGGAATGCATTATAAGAAGAATCTTTACTTTGTATCTCTGTTCTTTACCCTTTTCACACTATGAAACAGCTTTGTATTCACCTTAAACACTGTTTCAGGGCAAGAGATTGTGTTTTAGACTAAAAGGGAATGCATTATAAGAAGAATATTTACTTTGAAACTCTGTTCTTTACCTTTTTCACACTATTTAACAGCTTTGTATTCACCTTAAACACTGTTGCAGGGCAAGAGATTGTGTTTTAGACTAAAAGGGAATGCATTATAAGAAGAATCTTTACTTTGAAACTCTGTTCTTTACCTTTTTCACACTATGAAACAGCTTTTTATTCACCTTAAACATTGTTGCGGGGCAAGAGATTGTGTTTTAGACTAAAAGGGAATGCATTATAAGAAGAATCTTTACTTAGAAACTCTGTTCTTTACCTTTTTCACACTATGAAACAGCTTTGTATTCAACTTAAACACTGTTTCAGAGCAAGACATCTTGTTTTTAACCAAATTGAATAACTTACAATGTGTTAAGAAAACACATATTTCAAGTGAAAAGCGTTTATACAGGGGAGAAACAAGGTGTTTGTAATATGACAATTTAAAGTAATTGCAACTCTGTTTGAACACGTCTCACCACAACGAAACAGGGTTTCTATGCATTGTAATCGGCTTATACAGCGTTTCAGAGCAAGAAATATTGTTTTTATCCAAACTGAACAACTTACAATATCCTAAGAAAACACATATTTCAAGTGAAAAGAGTTTATACAGGGGAGAAACAAGTTGTTTTAACATGGTTCTAATGTGACCCTTGAAAGTAATTGCAACTCTGTTTTTACACCTCTAACCACAAAGAAACAGGGCGTCTATGCATTGTAATCAGCTTATACACTGTTTCAGAGCAAGACATCTTGTTTTTAACCAAATTGAAAAGCTTAAACACTGTTTCAGGGCAAGAGATTGTGTTTTAGACTAAAAGGGAATGCATTATTAGAAGAATCTTTACTTTGAAACTCTGTTCTTTACCTTTTTCAGACTATAAAACAGCTTTGTATTCACCTTAAACACTTGCAGGGCAAGAGATTGTGTTATAGACTAAAAGGGAATGCATTATAAGAAGAATCTTTACTTTGTATCTCTGTTCTTTACCCTTTTCACACTATGAAACAGCTTTGTATTCACCTTAAACACTGTTTCAGGGCAAGAGATTGTGTTTTAGACTAACAGGGAATGCATTATAAGAAGAATCTTTACTTTGAAACTCTGTTCTTTACCTTTTTCACACTATGAAACAGCTTTGTATTCACCTTAAACATTGTTGTGGGGCAAGAGATTGTGTTTTAGACTAAAAGGGAATGCATTATAAGAAGAATCTTTACTTAGAAACTCTGTTCTTTACCTTTTTCACACTATGAAACAGCTTTGTATTCAACTTAAACACTGTTTCAGAGCAAGACATCTTGTTTTTAACCAAATTGAATAACTTACAATGTGTTAAGAAAACACATATTTCAAGTGAAAAGCGTTTATACAGGGGAGAAACAAGGTGTTTGTAATATGACAATTTAAAGTAATTGCAACTCTGTTTGAACACGTCTCACCACAACGAAACAGGGTTTATATGCATTGTAATCGGCTTAAACAGCGTTTCAGAGCAAGAAATATTGTTTTTATCCAAACTGAACAACTTACAATATCCTAAGAAAACACATATTTCAAGTGAAAAGAGTTTATACAGGGGAGAAACAAGTTGTTTTAACATGGTTCTAATGTGACCCTTGAAAGTAATTGCAACTCTGTTTTTACACCTCTAACCACAAGGAGGCAACGTTTCCACGTATTATAATTGGCTTATACATAGTTTCAGAGTAAGAAATATTGTTTTTAACCAAACTGAACAACTTAACCATTTAAAGTAATTGCAACTCTGTTTGTACACCTCTAACCAGAACGAAACAGGGTTTCTATGCATTGTAATCAGCTTATACAGCGTTTCAGAGCAAGACATATTGTTTTTGACCAAACTGAATAACTTACAATATCCTAAGAAAACACATATTTCAAGTGAAAAGAGTTTATACAGGGGAGAAACAAGGTGTTTGATATATGACAATTTAAGGTAATTGCAACTCTGTTTGTACACCTCTAACCACAAACAAACAGGGCGTCTATGCATTGTAATCAGCTTATACACTGTTTCAGAGCAAGACATCTTGTTTTTAACCAAATTGAAAAGCTTAAACACTGTTTCAGGGCAAGAGATTGTGTTTTAGACTAAAAGGGAATGCATTATAAGAAGAATCTTTACTTTGAAACTCTGTTCTTTACCTTTTTCAGACTATGAAACAGCTTTGTATTCACCTTAAACACTTGCAGGGCAAGAGATTGTGTTATAGACTAAAAGGGAATGCATTATAAGAAGAATCTTTACTTTGTATCTCTGTTCTTTACCCTTTTCACACTATGAAACAGCTTTGTATTCACCTTAAACACTGTTTCAGGGCAAGAGATTGTGTTTTAGACTAAAAGGGAATGCATTATAAGAAGAATATTTACTTTGAAACTCTGTTCTTTACCTTTTTCACACTATTTAACAACTTTGTATTCACCTTAAACACTGTTGCAGGGCAAGAGATTGTGTTTTAGACTAAAAGGGAATGCATTATAAGAAGAATCTTTACTTAGAAACTCTGTTCTTTACCTTTTTCACACTATGAAACAGCTTTGTATTCAACTTAAGCACTGTTTCAGAGCAAGACATCTTGTTTTTAACCAAATCGAATAACTTACAATGTGTTAAGAAAACACATATTTCAAGTGAAAAGCGTTTATACAGGGGAGAAACAAGGTGTTTGTAATATGACAATTTAAAGTAATTGCAACTCTGTTTGAACACGTCTCACCACAACGAAACAGGGTTTCTATGCATTGTAATCGGCTTATACAGCGTTTCAGAGCAAGAAATATTGTTTTTATCCAAACTGAACAACTTACAATATCCTAAGAAAACACATATTTCAAGTGAAAAGAGTTTATACAGGGGAGAAACAAGTTGTTTTAACATGGTTCTAATGTGACCCTTGAAAGTAATTGCAACTCTGTTTTTACACCTCTAACCACAAGGAGGCAACGTTTCCACGCATTATAATTGGCTTATACATAGTTTCAGAGCAAGAAATATTGTTTTTAACCAAATTGAAAAGCTTAAACACTGTTTCAGGGCAAGAGATTGTGTTTTAGACTAAAAGGGAATGCATTATTAGAAGAATCTTTACTTTGAAACTCTGTTCTTTACCTTTTTCAGACTATGAAACAGCTTTGTATTCACCTTAAACACTTGCAGGGCAAGAGATTGTGTTATAGACTAAAAGGGAATGCATTATAAGAAGAATCTTTACTTTGTATCTCTGTTCTTTACCCTTTTCACACTATGAAACAGCTTTGTATTCACCTTAAACACTGTTTCAGGGCAAGAGATTGTGTTTTAGACTAACAGGGAATGCATTATAAGAAGAATCTTTACTTTGAAACTCTGTTCTTTACCTTTTTCACACTATGAAACAGCTTTGTATTCACCTTAAACATTGTTGTGGGGCAAGAGATTGTGTTTTAGACTAAAAGGGAATGCATTATAAGAAGAATCTTTACTTAGAAACTCTGTTCTTTACCTTTTTCACACTATGAAACAGCTTTGTATTCAACTTAAACACTGTTTCAGAGCAAGACATCTTGTTTTTAACCAAATTGAATAACTTACAATGTGTTAAGAAAACACATATTTCAAGTGAAAAGCGTTTATACAGGGGAGAAACAAGGTGTTTGTAATATGACAATTTAAAGTAATTGCAACTCTGTTTGAACACGTCTCACCACAACGAAACAGGGTTTCTATGCATTGTAATCGGCTTAAACAGCGTTTCAGAGCAAGAAATATTGTTTTTATCCAAACTGAACAACTTACAATATCCTAAGAAAACACATATTTCAAGTGAAAAGAGTTTATACAGGGGAGAAACAAGTTGTTTTAACATGGTTCTAATGTGACCCTTGAAAGTAATTGCAACTCTGTTTTTACACCTCTAACCACAAGGAGGCAACGTTTCCACGCATTATAATTGGCTTATACATAGTTTCAGAGTAAGAAATATTGTTTTTAACCAAACTGAACAACTTAACCATTTAAAGTAATTGCAACTCTGTTTGTACACCTCTAACCAGAACGAAACAGGGTTTCTATGCATTGTAATCAGCTTATACAGCGTTTCAGAGCAAGACATATTGTTTTTGACCAAACTGAATAACTTACAATATCCTAAGAAAACACATATTTCAAGTGAAAAGAGTTTATACAGGGGAGAAACAAGGTGTTTGATATATGACAATTTAAGGTAATTGCAACTCTGTTTGTACACCTCTAACCACAAAGAAACAGGGCGTCTATGCATTGTAGTCAGCTTATACACTGTTTCAGAGCAAGACATCTTGTTTTTAACCAAATTGAAAAGCTTAAACACTGTTTCAGGGCAAGAGATTGTGTTTTAGACTAAAAGGGAATGCATTATAAGAAGAATCTTTACTTAGAAACTCTGTTCTTTACCTTTTTCACACTATGAAACAGCTTTGTATTCAACTTAAACACTTGCAGGGCAAGAGATTGTGTTATAGACTAAAAGGGAATGCATTATAAGAAGAATCTTTACTTTGTATCTCTGTTCTTTACCCTTTTCACACTATGAAACAGCTTTGTATTCACCTTAAACACTGTTTCAGGGCAAGAGATTGTGTTTTAGACTAAAAGGGAATGCATTATAAGAAGAATATTTACTTTGAAACTCTGTTCTTTACCTTTTTCACACTATTTAACAGCTTTGTATTCACCTTAAACACTGTTGCAGGGCAAGAGATTGTGTTTTAGACTAAAAGTGAATGCATTATAAGAAGAATCTTTACTTTGAAACTCTGTTCTTTACCTTTTTCACACTATGAAACAGCTTTTTATTCACCTTAAACATTGTTGCGGGGCAAGAGATTGTGTTTTAGACTAAAAGGGAATGCATTATAAGAAGAATCTTTACTTAGAAACTCTGTTCTTTACCTTTTTCACACTATGAAACAGCTTTGTATTCAACTTAAACACTGTTTCAGAGCAAGACATCTTGTTTTTAACCAAATTGAATAACTTACAATGTGTTAAGAAAACACATATTTCAAGTGAAAAGCGTTTATACAGGGGAGAAACAAGGTGTTTGTAATATGACTTTAAAGTAATTGCAACTCTGTTTGAACACGTCTCACCACAACGAAACAGGGTTTCTATGCATTGTAATCGGCTTATACAGCGTTTCAGAGCAAGAAATATTGTTTTTATCCAAACTGAACAACTTACAATATCCTAAGAAAACACATATTTCAAGTGAAAAGAGTTTATACAGGGGAGAAACAAGTTGTTTTAACATGGTTCTAATGTGACCCTTGAAAGTAATTGCAAATCTGTTTTTACACCTCTAACCACAAAGAAACAGGGCGTCTATGCATTGTAATCAGCTTATACACTGTTTCAGAGCAAGACATCTTGTTTTTAACCAAATTGAAAAGCTTAAACACTGTTTCAGGGCAAGAGATTGTGTTTTAGACTAAAAGGGAATGCATTATTAGAAGAATCTTTACTTTGAAACTCTGTTCTTTACCTTTTTCAGACTATAAAACAGCTTTGTATTCACCTTAAACACTTGCAGGGCAAGAGATTGTGTTATAGACTAAAAGGGAATGCATTATAAGAAGAATCTTTACTTTGTATCTCTGTTCTTTACCCTTTTCACACTATGAAACAGCTTTGTATTCACCTTAAACACTGTTTCAGGGCAAGAGATTGTGTTTTAGACTAACAGGGAATGCATTATAAGAAGAATCTTTACTTTGAAACTCTGTTCTTTACCTTTTTCACACTATGAAACAGCTTTGTATTCACCTTAAACATTGTTGTGGGGCAAGAGATTGTGTTTTAGACTAAAAGGGAATGCATTATAAGAAGAATCTTTACTTAGAAACTCTGTTCTTTACCTTTTTCACACTATGAAACAGCTTTGTATTCAACTTAAACACTGTTTCAGAGCAAGACATCTTGTTTTTAACCAAATTGAATAACTTACAATGTGTTAAGAAAACACATATTTCAAGTGAAAAGCGTTTATACAGGGGAGAAACAAGGTGTTTGTAATATGACAATTTAAAGTAATTGCAACTCTGTTTGAACACGTCTCACCACAACGAAACAGGGTTTATATGCATTGTAATCGGCTTAAACAGCGTTTCAGAGCAAGAAATATTGTTTTTATCCAAACTGAACAACTTACAATATCCTAAGAAAACACATATTTCAAGTGAAAAGAGTTTATACAGGGGAGAAACAAGTTGTTTTAACATGGTTCTAATGTGACCCTTGAAAGTAATTGCAAATCTGTTTTTACACCTCTAACCACAAAGAAACAGGGCGTCTATGCATTGTAATCAGCTTATACACTGTTTCAGAGCAAGACATCTTGTTTTTAACCAAATTGAAAAGCTTAAACACTGTTTCAGGGCAAGAGATTGTGTTTTAGACTAAAAGGGAATGCATTATTAGAAGAATCTTTACTTTGAAACTCTGTTCTTTACCTTTTTCAGACTATAAAACAGCTTTGTATTCACCTTAAACACTTGCAGGGCAAGAGATTGTGTTATAGACTAAAAGGGAATGCATTATAAGAAGAATCTTTACTTTGTATCTCTGTTCTTTACCCTTTTCACACTATGAAACAGCTTTGTATTCACCTTAAACACTGTTTCAGGGCAAGAGATTGTGTTTTAGACTAACAGGGAATGCATTATAAGAAGAATCTTTACTTTGAAACTCTGTTCTTTACCTTTTTCACACTATGAAACAGCTTTGTATTCACCTTAAACATTGTTGTGGGGCAAGAGATTGTGTTTTAGACTAAAAGGGAATGCATTATAAGAAGAATCTTTACTTAGAAACTCTGTTCTTTACCTTTTTCACACTATGAAACAGCTTTGTATTCAACTTAAACACTGTTTCAGAGCAAGACATCTTGTTTTTAACCAAATTGAATAACTTACAATGTGTTAAGAAAACACATATTTCAAGTGAAAAGCGTTTATACAGGGGAGAAACAAGGTGTTTGTAATATGACAATTTAAAGTAATTGCAACTCTGTTTGAACACGTCTCACCACAACGAAACAGGGTTTATATGCATTGTAATCGGCTTAAACAGCGTTTCAGAGCAAGAAATATTGTTTTTATCCAAACTGAACAACTTACAATATCCTAAGAAAACACATATTTCAAGTGAAAAGAGTTTATACAGGGGAGAAACAAGTTGTTTTAACATGGTTCTAATGTGACCCTTGAAAGTAATTGCAACTCTGTTTTTACACCTCTAACCACAAGGAGGCAACGTTTCCACGCATTATAATTGGCTTATACATAGTTTCAGAGTAAGAAATATTGTTTTTAACCAAACTGAACAACTTAACCATTTAAAGTAATTGCAACTCTGTTTGTACACCTCTAACCAGAACGAAACAGGGTTTCTATGCATTGTAATCAGCTTATACAGCGTTTCAGAGCAAGACATATTGTTTTTGACCAAACTGAATAACTTACAATATCCTAAGAAAACACATATTTCAAGTGAAAAGAGTTTATACAGGGGAGAAACAAGGTGTTTGATATATGACAATTTAAGGTAATTGCAACTCTGTTTGTACACCTCTAACCACAAAGAAACAGGGCGTCTATGCATTGTAGTCAGCTTATACACTGTTTCAGAGCAAGACATCTTGTTTTTAACCAAATTGAAAAGCTTAAACACTGTTTCAGGGCAAGAGATTGTGTTTTAGACTAAAAGGGAATGCATTATAAGAAGAATCTTTACTTTGAAACTCTGTTCTTTACCTTTTTCAGACTATGAAACAGCTTTGTATTCACCTTAAACACTTGCAGGGCAAGAGATTGTGTTATAGACTAAAAGGGAATGCATTATAAGAAGAATCTTTACTTTGTATCTCTGTTCTTTACCCTTTTCACACTATGAAACAGCTTTGTATTCACCTTAAACACTGTTGCAGGGCAAGAGATTGTGTTTTAGACTAAAAGGGAATGCATTATAAGAAGAATCTTTACTTTGAAACTCTGTTCTTTACCTTTTTCAGACTATGAAACAGCTTTGTATTCACCTTAAACACTTGCAGGGCAAGAGATTGTGTTATAGACTAAAAGGGAATGCATTATAAGAAGAATCTTTACTTTGTATCTCTGTTCTTTACCCTTTTCACACTATGAAACAGCTTTGTATTCACCTTAAACACTGTTTCAGGGCAAGAGATTGTGTTTTAGACTAAAAGGGAATGCATTATAAGAAGAATATTTACTTTGAAACTCTGTTCTTTACCTTTTTCACACTATTTGACAACTTTGTATTCACCTTAAACACTGTTGCAGGGCAAGAGATTGTGTTTTAGACTAAAAGGGAATGCATTATAAGAAGAATCTTTACTTTGAAACTCTGTTCTTTACCTTTTTCACACTATGAAACAGCTTTTTATTCACCTTAAACATTGTTGCGGGGCAAGAGATTGTGTTTTAGACTAAAAGGGAATGCATTATAAGAAGAATCTTTACTTAGAAACTCTGTTCTTTACCTTTTTCACACTATGAAACAGCTTTGTATTCAACTTAAACACTGTTTCAGAGCAAGACATCTTGTTTTTAACCAAATTGAATAACTTACAATGTGTTAAGAAAACACATATTTCAAGTGAAAAGCGTTTATACAGGGGAGAAACAAGGTGTTTGTAATATGACTTTAAAGTAATTGCAACTCTGTTTGAACACGTCTCACCACAACGAAACAGGGTTTCTATGCATTGTAATCGGCTTATACAGCGTTTCAGAGCAAGAAATATTGTTTTTATCCAAACTGAACAACTTACAATATCCTAAGAAAACACATATTTCAAGTGAAAAGAGTTTATACAGGGGAGAAACAAGTTGTTTTAACATGGTTCTAATGTGACCCTTGAAAGTAATTGCAAATCTGTTTTTACACCTCTAACCACAAAGAAACAGGGCGTCTATGCATTGTAATCAGCTTATACACTGTTTCAGAGCAAGACATCTTGTTTTTAACCAAATTGAAAAGCTTAAACACTGTTTCAGGGCAAGAGATTGTGTTTTAGACTAAAAGGGAATGCATTATTAGAAGAATCTTTACTTTGAAACTCTGTTCTTTACCTTTTTCAGACTATAAAACAGCTTTGTATTCACCTTAAACACTTGCAGGGCAAGAGATTGTGTTATAGACTAAAAGGGAATGCATTATAAGAAGAATCTTTACTTTGTATCTCTGTTCTTTACCCTTTTCACACTATGAAACAGCTTTGTATTCACCTTAAACACTGTTTCAGGGCAAGAGATTGTGTTTTAGACTAACAGGGAATGCATTATAAGAAGAATCTTTACTTTGAAACTCTGTTCTTTACCTTTTTCACACTATGAAACAGCTTTGTATTCACCTTAAACATTGTTGTGGGGCAAGAGATTGTGTTTTAGACTAAAAGGGAATGCATTATAAGAAGAATCTTTACTTAGAAACTCTGTTCTTTACCTTTTTCACACTATGAAACAGCTTTGTATTCAACTTAAACACTGTTTCAGAGCAAGACATCTTGTTTTTAACCAAATTGAATAACTTACAATGTGTTAAGAAAACACATATTTCAAGTGAAAAGCGTTTATACAGGGGAGAAACAAGGTGTTTGTAATATGACAATTTAAAGTAATTGCAACTCTGTTTGAACACGTCTCACCACAACGAAACAGGGTTTATATGCATTGTAATCGGCTTAAACAGCGTTTCAGAGCAAGAAATATTGTTTTTATCCAAACTGAACAACTTACAATATCCTAAGAAAACACATATTTCAAGTGAAAAGAGTTTATACAGGGGAGAAACAAGTTGTTTTAACATGGTTCTAATGTGACCCTTGAAAGTAATTGCAACTCTGTTTTTACACCTCTAACCACAAGGAGGCAACGTTTCCACGCATTATAATTGGCTTATACATAGTTTCAGAGTAAGAAATATTGTTTTTAACCAAACTGAACAACTTAACCATTTAAAGTAATTGCAACTCTGTTTGTACACCTCTAACCAGAACGAAACAGGGTTTCTATGCATTGTAATCAGCTTATACAGCGTTTCAGAGCAAGACATATTGTTTTTGACCAAACTGAATAACTTACAATATCCTAAGAAAACACATATTTCAAGTGAAAAGAGTTTATACAGGGGAGAAACAAGGTGTTTGATATATGACAATTTAAGGTAATTGCAACTCTGTTTGTACACCTCTAACCACAAAGAAACAGGGCGTCTATGCATTGTAGTCAGCTTATACACTGTTTCAGAGCAAGACATCTTGTTTTTAACCAAATTGAAAAGCTTAAACACTGTTTCAGGGCAAGAGATTGTGTTTTAGACTAAAAGGGAATGCATTATAAGAAGAATCTTTACTTTGAAACTCTGTTCTTTACCTTTTTCAGACTATGAAACAGCTTTGTATTCACCTTAAACACTTGCAGGGCAAGAGATTGTGTTATAGACTAAAAGGGAATGCATTATAAGAAGAATCTTTACTTTGTATCTCTGTTCTTTACCCTTTTCACACTATGAAACAGCTTTGTATTCACCTTAAACACTGTTGCAGGGCAAGAGATTGTGTTTTAGACTAAAAGGGAATGCATTATAAGAAGAATCTTTACTTTGAAACTCTGTTCTTTACCTTTTTCACACTATGAAACAGCTTTTTATTCACCTTAAACATTGTTGCGGGGCAAGAGATTGTGTTTTAGACTAAAAGGGAATGCATTATAAGAAGAATCTTTACTTAGAAACTCTGTTCTTTACCTTTTTCACACTATGAAACAGCTTTGTATTCAACTTAAACACTGTTTCAGAGCAAGACATCTTGTTTTTAACCAAATTGAATAACTTACAATGTGTTAAGAAAACACATATTTCAAGTGAAAAGCGTTTATACAGGGGAGAAACAAGGTGTTTGTAATATGACAATTTAAAGTAATTGCAACTCTGTTTGAACACGTCTCACCACAACGAAACAGGGTTTCTATGCATTGTAATCGGCTTATACAGCGTTTCAGAGCAAGAAATATTGTTTTTATCCAAACTGAACAACTTACAATATCCTAAGAAAACACATATTTCAAGTGAAAAGAGTTTATACAGGGGAGAAACAAGTTGTTTTAACATGGTTCTAATGTGACCCTTGAAAGTAATTGCAACTCTGTTTTTACACCTCTAACCACAAAGAAACAGGGCGTCTATGCATTGTAATCAGCTTATACACTGTTTCAGAGCAAGACATCTTGTTTTTAACCAAATTGAAAAGCTTAAACACTGTTTCAGGGCAAGAGATTGTGTTTTAGACTAAAAGGGAATGCATTATTAGAAGAATCTTTACTTTGAAACTCTGTTCTTTACCTTTTTCAGACTATAAAACAGCTTTGTATTCACCTTAAACACTTGCAGGGCAAGAGATTGTGTTATAGACTAAAAGGGAATGCATTATAAGAAGAATCTTTACTTTGTATCTCTGTTCTTTACCCTTTTCACACTATGAAACAGCTTTGTATTCACCTTAAACACTGTTTCAGGGCAAGAGATTGTGTTTTAGACTAACAGGGAATGCATTATAAGAAGAATCTTTACTTTGAAACTCTGTTCTTTACCTTTTTCACACTATGAAACAGCTTTGTATTCACCTTAAACATTGTTGTGGGGCAAGAGATTGTGTTTTAGACTAAAAGGGAATGCATTATAAGAAGAATCTTTACTTAGAAACTCTGTTCTTTACCTTTTTCACACTATGAAACAGCTTTGTATTCAACTTAAACACTGTTTCAGAGCAAGACATCTTGTTTTTAACCAAATTGAATAACTTACAATGTGTTAAGAAAACACATATTTCAAGTGAAAAGCGTTTATACAGGGGAGAAACAAGGTGTTTGTAATATGACAATTTAAAGTAATTGCAACTCTGTTTGAACACGTCTCACCACAACGAAACAGGGTTTCTATGCATTGTAATCGGCTTAAACAGCGTTTCAGAGCAAGAAATATTGTTTTTATCCAAACTGAACAACTTACAATATCCTAAGAAAACACATATTTCAAGTGAAAAGAGTTTATACAGGGGAGAAACAAGTTGTTTTAACATGGTTCTAATGTGACCCTTGAAAGTAATTGCAACTCTGTTTTTACACCTCTAACCACAAGGAGGCAACGTTTCCACGTATTATAATTGGCTTATACATAGTTTCAGAGTAAGAAATATTGTTTTTAACCAAACTGAACAACTTAACCATTTAAAGTAATTGCAACTCTGTTTGTACACCTCTAACCAGAACGAAACAGGGTTTCTATGCATTGTAATCAGCTTATACAGCGTTTCAGAGCAAGACATATTGTTTTTGACCAAACTGAATAACTTACAATATCCTAAGAAAACACATATTTCAAGTGAAAAGAGTTTATACAGGGGAGAAACAAGGTGTTTGATATATGACAATTTAAGGTAATTGCAACTCTGTTTGTACACCTCTAACCACAAACAAACAGGGCGTCTATGCATTGTAATCAGCTTATACACTGTTTCAGAGCAAGACATCTTGTTTTTAACCAAATTGAAAAGCTTAAACACTGTTTCAGGGCAAGAGATTTTGTTTTAGACTAAAAGGGAATGCATTATAAGAAGAATCTTTACTTTGAAACTCTGTTCTTTACCTTTTTCAGACTATGAAACAGCTTTGTATTCACCTTAAACACTTGCAGGGCAAGAGATTGTGTTATAGACTAAAAGGGAATGCATTATAAGAAGAATCTTTACTTTGTATCTCTGTTCTTTACCCTTTTCACACTATGAAACAGCTTTGTATTCACCTTAAACACTGTTTCAGGGCAAGAGATTGTGTTTTAGACTAAAAGGGAATGCATTATAAGAAGAATATTTACTTTGAAACTCTGTTCTTTACCTTTTTCACACTATTTAACAACTTTGTATTCACCTTAAACACTGTTGCAGGGCAAGAGATTGTGTTTTAGACTAAAAGGGAATGCATTATAAGAAGAATCTTTACTTAGAAACTCTGTTCTTTACCTTTTTCACACTATGAAACAGCTTTGTATTCAACTTAAGCACTGTTTCAGAGCAAGACATCTTGTTTTTAACCAAATCGAATAACTTACAATGTGTTAAGAAAACACATATTTCAAGTGAAAAGCGTTTATACAGGGGAGAAACAAGGTGTTTGTAATATGACAATTTAAAGTAATTGCAACTCTGTTTGAACACGTCTCACCACAACGAAACAGGGTTTCTATGCATTGTAATCGGCTTATACAGCGTTTCAGAGCAAGAAATATTGTTTTTATCCAAACTGAACAACTTACAATATCCTAAGAAAACACATATTTCAAGTGAAAAGAGTTTATACAGGGGAGAAACAAGTTGTTTTAACATGGTTCTAATGTGACCCTTGAAAGTAATTGCAACTCTGTTTTTACACCTCTAACCACAAGGAGGCAACGTTTCCACGCATTATAATTGGCTTATACATAGTTTCAGAGCAAGAAATATTGTTTTTAACCAAATTGAAAAGCTTAAACACTGTTTCAGGGCAAGAGATTGTGTTTTAGACTAAAAGGGAATGCATTATAAGAAGAATCTTTACTTTGAAACTCTGTTCTTTACCTTTTTCAGACTATGAAACAGCTTTGTATTCACCTTAAACACTTGCAGGGCAAGAGATTGTGTTATAGACTAAAAGGGAATGCATTATAAGAAGAATCTTTACTTTGTATCTCTGTTCTTTACCCTTTTCACACTATGAAACAGCTTTGTATTCACCTTAAACACTGTTTCAGGGCAAGAGATTGTGTTTTAGACTAACAGGGAATGCATTATAAGAAGAATCTTTACTTTGAAACTCTGTTCTTTACCTTTTTCACACTATGAAACAGCTTTGTATTCACCTTAAACATTGTTGTGGGGCAAGAGATTGTGTTTTAGACTAAAAGGGAATGCATTATAAGAAGAATCTTTACTTAGAAACTCTGTTCTTTACCTTTTTCACACTATGAAACAGCTTTGTATTCAACTTAAACACTGTTTCAGAGCAAGACATCTTGTTTTTAACCAAATTGAATAACTTACAATGTGTTAAGAAAACAAATATTTCAAGTGAAAAGCGTTTATACAGGGGAGAAACAAGGTGTTTGTAATATGACAATTTAAAGTAATTGCAACTCTGTTTGAACACTTCTCAGCACAACGAAACAGGGTTTCTATGCATTGTAATCGGCTTAAACAGCGTTTCAGAGCAAGAAATATTGTTTTTATCCAAACTGAACAACTTACAATATCCTAAGAAAACACATATTTCAAGTGAAAAGAGTTTATACAGGGGAGAAACAAGTTGTTTTAACATGGTTCTAATGTGACCCTTGAAAGTAATTGCAACTCTGTTTTTACACCTCTAACCACAAGGAGGCAACGTTTCCACGCATTATAATTGGCTTATACATAGTTTCAGAGTAAGAAATATTGTTTTTAACCAAACTGAACAACTTAACCATTTAAAGTAATTGCAACTCTGTTTGTACACCTCTAACCAGAACGAAACAGGGTTTCTATGCATTGTAATCAGCTTATACAGCGTTTCAGAGCAAGACATATTGTTTTTGACCAAACTGAATAACTTACAATATCCTAAGAAAACACATATTTCAAGTGAAAAGAGTTTATACAGGGGAGAAACAAGGTGTTTGATATATGACAATTTAAGGTAATTGCAACTCTGTTTGTACACCTCTAACCACAAAGAAACAGGGCGTCTATGCATTGTAGTCAGCTTATACACTGTTTCAGAGCAAGACATCTTGTTTTTAACCAAATTGAAAAGCTTAAACACTGTTTCAGGGCAAGAGATTGTGTTTTAGACTAAAAGGGAATGCATTATAAGAAGAATCTTTACTTTGAAACTCTGTTCTTTACCTTTTTCAGACTATGAAACAGCTTTGTATTCACCTTAAACACTTGCAGGGCAAGAGATTGTGTTATAGACTAAAAGGGAATGCATTATAAGAAGAATCTTTACTTTGTATCTCTGTTCTTTACCCTTTTCACACTATGAAACAGCTTTGTATTCACCTTAAACACTGTTTCAGGGCAAGAGATTGTGTTTTAGACTAAAAGGGAATGCATTATAAGAAGAATATTTACTTTGAAACTCTGTTCTTTACCTTTTTCACACTATTTAACAGCTTTGTATTCACCTTAAACACTGTTGCAGGGCAAGAGATTGTGTTTTAGACTAAAAGGGAATGCATTATAAGAAGAATCTTTACTTAGAAACTCTGTTCTTTACCTTTTTCACACTATGAAACAGCTTTGTATTCAACTTAAACACTGTTTCAGAGCAAGACATCTTGTTTTTAACCAAATTGAATAACTTACAATGTGTTAAGAAAACACATATTTCAAGTGAAAAGCGTTTATACAGGGGAGAAACAAGGTGTTTGTAATATGACTTTAAAGTAATTGCAACTCTGTTTGAACACGTCTCACCACAACGAAACAGGGTTTCTATGCATTGTAATCGGCTTATACAGCGTTTCAGAGCAAGAAATATTGTTTTTATCCAAACTGAACAACTTACAATATCCTAAGAAAACACATATTTCAAGTGAAAAGAGTTTATACAGGGGAGAAACAAGTTGTTTTAACATGGTTCTAATGTGACCCTTGAAAGTAATTGCAAATCTGTTTTTACACCTCTAACCACAAAGAAACAGGGCGTCTATGCATTGTAATCAGCTTATACACTGTTTCAGAGCAAGACATCTTGTTTTTAACCAAATTGAAAAGCTTAAACACTGTTTCAGGGCAAGAGATTGTGTTTTAGACTAAAAGGGAATGCATTATTAGAAGAATCTTTACTTTGAAACTCTGTTCTTTACCTTTTTCAGACTATAAAACAGCTTTGTATTCACCTTAAACACTTGCAGGGCAAGAGATTGTGTTATAGACTAAAAGGGAATGCATTATAAGAAGAATCTTTACTTTGTATCTCTGTTCTTTACCCTTTTCACACTATGAAACAGCTTTGTATTCACCTTAAACACTGTTTCAGGGCAAGAGATTGTGTTTTAGACTAACAGGGAATGCATTATAAGAAGAATCTTTACTTTGAAACTCTGTTCTTTACCTTTTTCACACTATGAAACAGCTTTGTATTCACCTTAAACATTGTTGTGGGGCAAGAGATTGTGTTTTAGACTAAAAGGGAATGCATTATAAGAAGAATCTTTACTTAGAAACTCTGTTCTTTACCTTTTTCACACTATGAAACAGCTTTGTATTCAACTTAAACACTGTTTCAGAGCAAGACATCTTGTTTTTAACCAAATTGAATAACTTACAATGTGTTAAGAAAACACATATTTCAAGTGAAAAGCGTTTATACAGGGGAGAAACAAGGTGTTTGTAATATGACAATTTAAAGTAATTGCAACTCTGTTTGAACACGTCTCACCACAACGAAACAGGGTTTATATGCATTGTAATCGGCTTAAACAGCGTTTCAGAGCAAGAAATATTGTTTTTATCCAAACTGAACAACTTACAATATCCTAAGAAAACACATATTTCAAGTGAAAAGAGTTTATACAGGGGAGAAACAAGTTGTTTTAACATGGTTCTAATGTGACCCTTGAAAGTAATTGCAACTCTGTTTTTACACCTCTAACCACAAGGAGGCAACGTTTCCACGCATTATAATTGGCTTATACATAGTTTCAGAGTAAGAAATATTGTTTTTAACCAAACTGAACAACTTAACCATTTAAAGTAATTGCAACTCTGTTTGTACACCTCTAACCAGAACGAAACAGGGTTTCTATGCATTGTAATCAGCTTATACAGCGTTTCAGAGCAAGACATATTGTTTTTGACCAAACTGAATAACTTACAATATCCTAAGAAAACACATATTTCAAGTGAAAAGAGTTTATACAGGGGAGAAACAAGGTGTTTGATATATGACAATTTAAGGTAATTGCAACTCTGTTTGTACACCTCTAACCACAAAGAAACAGGGCGTCTATGCATTGTAGTCAGCTTATACACTGTTTCAGAGCAAGACATCTTGTTTTTAACCAAATTGAAAAGCTTAAACACTGTTTCAGGGCAAGAGATTGTGTTTTAGACTAAAAGGGAATGCATTATAAGAAGAATCTTTACTTTGAAACTCTGTTCTTTACCTTTTTCAGACTATGAAACAGCTTTGTATTCACCTTAAACACTTGCAGGGCAAGAGATTGTGTTATAGACTAAAAGGGAATGCATTATAAGAAGAATCTTTACTTTGTATCTCTGTTCTTTACCCTTTTCACACTATGAAACAGCTTTGTATTCACCTTAAACACTGTTGCAGGGCAAGAGATTGTGTTTTAGACTAAAAGGGAATGCATTATAAGAAGAATCTTTACTTTGAAACTCTGTTCTTTACCTTTTTCACACTATGAAACAGCTTTTTATTCACCTTAAACATTGTTGCGGGGCAAGAGATTGTGTTTTAGACTAAAAGGGAATGCATTATAAGAAGAATCTTTACTTAGAAACTCTGTTCTTTACCTTTTTCACACTATGAAACAGCTTTGTATTCAACTTAAACACTGTTTCAGAGCAAGACATCTTGTTTTTAACCAAATTGAATAACTTACAATGTGTTAAGAAAACACATATTTCAAGTGAAAAGCGTTTATACAGGGGAGAAACAAGGTGTTTGTAATATGACAATTTAAAGTAATTGCAACTCTGTTTGAACACGTCTCACCACAACGAAACAGGGTTTCTATGCATTGTAATCGGCTTATACAGCGTTTCAGAGCAAGAAATATTGTTTTTATCCAAACTGAACAACTTACAATATCCTAAGAAAACACATATTTCAAGTGAAAAGAGTTTATACAGGGGAGAAACAAGTTGTTTTAACATGGTTCTAATGTGACCCTTGAAAGTAATTGCAACTCTGTTTTTACACCTCTAACCACAAAGAAACAGGGCGTCTATGCATTGTAATCAGCTTATACACTGTTTCAGAGCAAGACATCTTGTTTTTAACCAAATTGAAAAGCTTAAACACTGTTTCAGGGCAAGAGATTGTGTTTTAGACTAAAAGGGAATGCATTATTAGAAGAATCTTTACTTTGAAACTCTGTTCTTTACCTTTTTCAGACTATAAAACAGCTTTGTATTCACCTTAAACACTTGCAGGGCAAGAGATTGTGTTATAGACTAAAAGGGAATGCATTATAAGAAGAATCTTTACTTTGTATCTCTGTTCTTTACCCTTTTCACACTATGAAACAGCTTTGTATTCACCTTAAACACTGTTTCAGGGCAAGAGATTGTGTTTTAGACTAACAGGGAATGCATTATAAGAAGAATCTTTACTTTGAAACTCTGTTCTTTACCTTTTTCACACTATGAAACAGCTTTGTATTCACCTTAAACATTGTTGTGGGGCAAGAGATTGTGTTTTAGACTAAAAGGGAATGCATTATAAGAAGAATCTTTACTTAGAAACTCTGTTCTTTACCTTTTTCACACTATGAAACAGCTTTGTATTCAACTTAAACACTGTTTCAGAGCAAGACATCTTGTTTTTAACCAAATTGAATAACTTACAATGTGTTAAGAAAACACATATTTCAAGTGAAAAGCGTTTATACAGGGGAGAAACAAGGTGTTTGTAATATGACAATTTAAAGTAATTGCAACTCTGTTTGAACACGTCTCACCACAACGAAACAGGGTTTCTATGCATTGTAATCGGCTTAAACAGCGTTTCAGAGCAAGAAATATTGTTTTTATCCAAACTGAACAACTTACAATATCCTAAGAAAACACATATTTCAAGTGAAAAGAGTTTATACAGGGGAGAAACAAGTTGTTTTAACATGGTTCTAATGTGACCCTTGAAAGTAATTGCAACTCTGTTTTTACACCTCTAACCACAAGGAGGCAACGTTTCCACGTATTATAATTGGCTTATACATAGTTTCAGAGTAAGAAATATTGTTTTTAACCAAACTGAACAACTTAACCATTTAAAGTAATTGCAACTCTGTTTGTACACCTCTAACCAGAACGAAACAGGGTTTCTATGCATTGTAATCAGCTTATACAGCGTTTCAGAGCAAGACATATTGTTTTTGACCAAACTGAATAACTTACAATATCCTAAGAAAACACATATTTCAAGTGAAAAGAGTTTATACAGGGGAGAAACAAGGTGTTTGATATATGACAATTTAAGGTAATTGCAACTCTGTTTGTACACCTCTAACCACAAACAAACAGGGCGTCTATGCATTGTAATCAGCTTATACACTGTTTCAGAGCAAGACATCTTGTTTTTAACCAAATTGAAAAGCTTAAACACTGTTTCAGGGCAAGAGATTTTGTTTTAGACTAAAAGGGAATGCATTATAAGAAGAATCTTTACTTTGAAACTCTGTTCTTTACCTTTTTCAGACTATGAAACAGCTTTGTATTCACCTTAAACACTTGCAGGGCAAGAGATTGTGTTATAGACTAAAAGGGAATGCATTATAAGAAGAATCTTTACTTTGTATCTCTGTTCTTTACCCTTTTCACACTATGAAACAGCTTTGTATTCACCTTAAACACTGTTTCAGGGCAAGAGATTGTGTTTTAGACTAAAAGGGAATGCATTATAAGAAGAATATTTACTTTGAAACTCTGTTCTTTACCTTTTTCACACTATTTAACAACTTTGTATTCACCTTAAACACTGTTGCAGGGCAAGAGATTGTGTTTTAGACTAAAAGGGAATGCATTATAAGAAGAATCTTTACTTAGAAACTCTGTTCTTTACCTTTTTCACACTATGAAACAGCTTTGTATTCAACTTAAGCACTGTTTCAGAGCAAGACATCTTGTTTTTAACCAAATCGAATAACTTACAATGTGTTAAGAAAACACATATTTCAAGTGAAAAGCGTTTATACAGGGGAGAAACAAGGTGTTTGTAATATGACAATTTAAAGTAATTGCAACTCTGTTTGAACACGTCTCACCACAACGAAACAGGGTTTCTATGCATTGTAATCGGCTTATACAGCGTTTCAGAGCAAGAAATATTGTTTTTATCCAAACTGAACAACTTACAATATCCTAAGAAAACACATATTTCAAGTGAAAAGAGTTTATACAGGGGAGAAACAAGTTGTTTTAACATGGTTCTAATGTGACCCTTGAAAGTAATTGCAACTCTGTTTTTACACCTCTAACCACAAGGAGGCAACGTTTCCACGCATTATAATTGGCTTATACATAGTTTCAGAGCAAGAAATATTGTTTTTAACCAAATTGAAAAGCTTAAACACTGTTTCAGGGCAAGAGATTGTGTTTTAGACTAAAAGGGAATGCATTATAAGAAGAATCTTTACTTTGAAACTCTGTTCTTTACCTTTTTCAGACTATGAAACAGCTTTGTATTCACCTTAAACACTTGCAGGGCAAGAGATTGTGTTATAGACTAAAAGGGAATGCATTATAAGAAGAATCTTTACTTTGTATCTCTGTTCTTTACCCTTTTCACACTATGAAACAGCTTTGTATTCACCTTAAACACTGTTTCAGGGCAAGAGATTGTGTTTTAGACTAACAGGGAATGCATTATAAGAAGAATCTTTACTTTGAAACTCTGTTCTTTACCTTTTTCACACTATGAAACAGCTTTGTATTCACCTTAAACATTGTTGTGGGGCAAGAGATTGTGTTTTAGACTAAAAGGGAATGCATTATAAGAAGAATCTTTACTTAGAAACTCTGTTCTTTACCTTTTTCACACTATGAAACAGCTTTGTATTCAACTTAAACACTGTTTCAGAGCAAGACATCTTGTTTTTAACCAAATTGAATAACTTACAATGTGTTAAGAAAACAAATATTTCAAGTGAAAAGCGTTTATACAGGGGAGAAACAAGGTGTTTGTAATATGACAATTTAAAGTAATTGCAACTCTGTTTGAACACTTCTCAGCACAACGAAACAGGGTTTCTATGCATTGTAATCGGCTTAAACAGCGTTTCAGAGCAAGAAATATTGTTTTTATCCAAACTGAACAACTTACAATATCCTAAGAAAACACATATTTCAAGTGAAAAGAGTTTATACAGGGGAGAAACAAGTTGTTTTAACATGGTTCTAATGTGACCCTTGAAAGTAATTGCAACTCTGTTTTTACACCTCTAACCACAAGGAGGCAACGTTTCCACGCATTATAATTGGCTTATACATAGTTTCAGAGTAAGAAATATTGTTTTTAACCAAACTGAACAACTTAACCATTTAAAGTAATTGCAACTCTGTTTGTACACCTCTAACCAGAACGAAACAGGGTTTCTATGCATTGTAATCAGCTTATACAGCGTTTCAGAGCAAGACATATTGTTTTTGACCAAACTGAATAACTTACAATATCCTAAGAAAACACATATTTCAAGTGAAAAGAGTTTATACAGGGGAGAAACAAGGTGTTTGATATATGACAATTTAAGGTAATTGCAACTCTGTTTGTACACCTCTAACCACAAAGAAACAGGGCGTCTATGCATTGTAGTCAGCTTATACACTGTTTCAGAGCAAGACATCTTGTTTTTAACCAAATTGAAAAGCTTAAACACTGTTTCAGGGCAAGAGATTGTGTTTTAGACTAAAAGGGAATGCATTATAAGAAGAATCTTTACTTTGAAACTCTGTTCTTTACCTTTTTCAGACTATGAAACAGCTTTGTATTCACCTTAAACACTTGCAGGGCAAGAGATTGTGTTATAGACTAAAAGGGAATGCATTATAAGAAGAATCTTTACTTTGTATCTCTGTTCTTTACCCTTTTCACACTATGAAACAGCTTTGTATTCACCTTAAACACTGTTGCAGGGCAAGAGATTGTGTTTTAGACTAAAAGGGAATGCATTATAAGAAGAATCTTTACTTTGAAACTCTGTTCTTTACCTTTTTCACACTATGAAACAGCTTTTTATTCACCTTAAACATTGTTGCGGGGCAAGAGATTGTGTTTTAGACTAAAAGGGAATGCATTATAAGAAGAATCTTTACTTAGAAACTCTGTTCTTTACCTTTTTCACACTATGAAACAGCTTTGTATTCAACTTAAACACTGTTTCAGAGCAAGACATCTTGTTTTTAACCAAATTGAATAACTTACAATGTGTTAAGAAAACACATATTTCAAGTGAAAAGCGTTTATACAGGGGAGAAACAAGGTGTTTGTAATATGACAATTTAAAGTAATTGCAACTCTGTTTGAACACGTCTCACCACAACGAAACAGGGTTTCTATGCATTGTAATCGGCTTATACAGCGTTTCAGAGCAAGAAATATTGTTTTTATCCAAACTGAACAACTTACAATATCCTAAGAAAACACATATTTCAAGTGAAAAGAGTTTATACAGGGGAGAAACAAGTTGTTTTAACATGGTTCTAATGTGACCCTTGAAAGTAATTGCAACTCTGTTTTTACACCTCTAACCACAAAGAAACAGGGCGTCTATGCATTGTAATCAGCTTATACACTGTTTCAGAGCAAGACATCTTGTTTTTAACCAAATTGAAAAGCTTAAACACTGTTTCAGGGCAAGAGATTGTGTTTTAGACTAAAAGGGAATGCATTATTAGAAGAATCTTTACTTTGAAACTCTGTTCTTTACCTTTTTCAGACTATAAAACAGCTTTGTATTCACCTTAAACACTTGCAGGGCAAGAGATTGTGTTATAGACTAAAAGGGAATGCATTATAAGAAGAATCTTTACTTTGTATCTCTGTTCTTTACCCTTTTCACACTATGAAACAGCTTTGTATTCACCTTAAACACTGTTTCAGGGCAAGAGATTGTGTTTTAGACTAACAGGGAATGCATTATAAGAAGAATCTTTACTTTGAAACTCTGTTCTTTACCTTTTTCACACTATGAAACAGCTTTGTATTCACCTTAAACATTGTTGTGGGGCAAGAGATTGTGTTTTAGACTAAAAGGGAATGCATTATAAGAAGAATCTTTACTTAGAAACTCTGTTCTTTACCTTTTTCACACTATGAAACAGCTTTGTATTCAACTTAAACACTGTTTCAGAGCAAGACATCTTGTTTTTAACCAAATTGAATAACTTACAATGTGTTAAGAAAACACATATTTCAAGTGAAAAGCGTTTATACAGGGGAGAAACAAGGTGTTTGTAATATGACAATTTAAAGTAATTGCAACTCTGTTTGAACACGTCTCACCACAACGAAACAGGGTTTCTATGCATTGTAATCGGCTTAAACAGCGTTTCAGAGCAAGAAATATTGTTTTTATCCAAACTGAACAACTTACAATATCCTAAGAAAACACATATTTCAAGTGAAAAGAGTTTATACAGGGGAGAAACAAGTTGTTTTAACATGGTTCTAATGTGACCCTTGAAAGTAATTGCAACTCTGTTTTTACACCTCTAACCACAAGGAGGCAACGTTTCCACGTATTATAATTGGCTTATACATAGTTTCAGAGTAAGAAATATTGTTTTTAACCAAACTGAACAACTTAACCATTTAAAGTAATTGCAACTCTGTTTGTACACCTCTAACCAGAACGAAACAGGGTTTCTATGCATTGTAATCAGCTTATACAGCGTTTCAGAGCAAGACATATTGTTTTTGACCAAACTGAATAACTTACAATATCCTAAGAAAACACATATTTCAAGTGAAAAGAGTTTATACAGGGGAGAAACAAGGTGTTTGATATATGACAATTTAAGGTAATTGCAACTCTGTTTGTACACCTCTAACCACAAACAAACAGGGCGTCTATGCATTGTAATCAGCTTATACACTGTTTCAGAGCAAGACATCTTGTTTTTAACCAAATTGAAAAGCTTAAACACTGTTTCAGGGCAAGAGATTTTGTTTTAGACTAAAAGGGAATGCATTATAAGAAGAATCTTTACTTTGAAACTCTGTTCTTTACCTTTTTCAGACTATGAAACAGCTTTGTATTCACCTTAAACACTTGCAGGGCAAGAGATTGTGTTATAGACTAAAAGGGAATGCATTATAAGAAGAATCTTTACTTTGTATCTCTGTTCTTTACCCTTTTCACACTATGAAACAGCTTTGTATTCACCTTAAACACTGTTTCAGGGCAAGAGATTGTGTTTTAGACTAAAAGGGAATGCATTATAAGAAGAATATTTACTTTGAAACTCTGTTCTTTACCTTTTTCACACTATTTAACAACTTTGTATTCACCTTAAACACTGTTGCAGGGCAAGAGATTGTGTTTTAGACTAAAAGGGAATGCATTATAAGAAGAATCTTTACTTAGAAACTCTGTTCTTTACCTTTTTCACACTATGAAACAGCTTTGTATTCAACTTAAGCACTGTTTCAGAGCAAGACATCTTGTTTTTAACCAAATCGAATAACTTACAATGTGTTAAGAAAACACATATTTCAAGTGAAAAGCGTTTATACAGGGGAGAAACAAGGTGTTTGTAATATGACAATTTAAAGTAATTGCAACTCTGTTTGAACACGTCTCACCACAACGAAACAGGGTTTCTATGCATTGTAATCGGCTTATACAGCGTTTCAGAGCAAGAAATATTGTTTTTATCCAAACTGAACAACTTACAATATCCTAAGAAAACACATATTTCAAGTGAAAAGAGTTTATACAGGGGAGAAACAAGTTGTTTTAACATGGTTCTAATGTGACCCTTGAAAGTAATTGCAACTCTGTTTTTACACCTCTAACCACAAGGAGGCAACGTTTCCACGCATTATAATTGGCTTATACATAGTTTCAGAGCAAGAAATATTGTTTTTAACCAAATTGAAAAGCTTAAACACTGTTTCAGGGCAAGAGATTGTGTTTTAGACTAAAAGGGAATGCATTATAAGAAGAATCTTTACTTTGAAACTCTGTTCTTTACCTTTTTCAGACTATGAAACAGCTTTGTATTCACCTTAAACACTTGCAGGGCAAGAGATTGTGTTATAGACTAAAAGGGAATGCATTATAAGAAGAATCTTTACTTTGTATCTCTGTTCTTTACCCTTTTCACACTATGAAACAGCTTTGTATTCACCTTAAACACTGTTTCAGGGCAAGAGATTGTGTTTTAGACTAACAGGGAATGCATTATAAGAAGAATCTTTACTTTGAAACTCTGTTCTTTACCTTTTTCACACTATGAAACAGCTTTGTATTCACCTTAAACATTGTTGTGGGGCAAGAGATTGTGTTTTAGACTAAAAGGGAATGCATTATAAGAAGAATCTTTACTTAGAAACTCTGTTCTTTACCTTTTTCACACTATGAAACAGCTTTGTATTCAACTTAAACACTGTTTCAGAGCAAGACATCTTGTTTTTAACCAAATTGAATAACTTACAATGTGTTAAGAAAACAAATATTTCAAGTGAAAAGCGTTTATACAGGGGAGAAACAAGGTGTTTGTAATATGACAATTTAAAGTAATTGCAACTCTGTTTGAACACTTCTCAGCACAACGAAACAGGGTTTCTATGCATTGTAATCGGCTTAAACAGCGTTTCAGAGCAAGAAATATTGTTTTTATCCAAACTGAACAACTTACAATATCCTAAGAAAACACATATTTCAAGTGAAAAGAGTTTATACAGGGGAGAAACAAGTTGTTTTAACATGGTTCTAATGTGACCCTTGAAAGTAATTGCAACTCTGTTTTTACACCTCTAACCACAAGGAGGCAACGTTTCCACGCATTATAATTGGCTTATACATAGTTTCAGAGTAAGAAATATTGTTTTTAACCAAACTGAACAACTTAACCATTTAAAGTAATTGCAACTCTGTTTGTACACCTCTAACCAGAACGAAACAGGGTTTCTATGCATTGTAATCAGCTTATACAGCGTTTCAGAGCAAGACATATTGTTTTTGACCAAACTGAATAACTTACAATATCCTAAGAAAACACATATTTCAAGTGAAAAGAGTTTATACAGGGGAGAAACAAGGTGTTTGATATATGACAATTTAAGGTAATTGCAACTCTGTTTGTACACCTCTAACCACAAAGAAACAGGGCGTCTATGCATTGTAGTCAGCTTATACACTGTTTCAGAGCAAGACATCTTGTTTTTAACCAAATTGAAAAGCTTAAACACTGTTTCAGGGCAAGAGATTGTGTTTTAGACTAAAAGGGAATGCATTATAAGAAGAATCTTTACTTTGAAACTCTGTTCTTTACCTTTTTCAGACTATGAAACAGCTTTGTATTCACCTTAAACACTTGCAGGGCAAGAGATTGTGTTATAGACTAAAAGGGAATGCATTATAAGAAGAATCTTTACTTTGTATCTCTGTTCTTTACCCTTTTCACACTATGAAACAGCTTTGTATTCACCTTAAACACTGTTTCAGGGCAAGAGATTGTGTTTTAGACTAAAAGGGAATGCATTATAAGAAGAATATTTACTTTGAAACTCTGTTCTTTACCTTTTTCACACTATTTAACAGCTTTGTATTCACCTTAAACACTGTTGCAGGGCAAGAGATTGTGTTTTAGACTAAAAGGGAATGCATTATAAGAAGAATCTTTACTTAGAAACTCTGTTCTTTACCTTTTTCACACTATGAAACAGCTTTGTATTCAACTTAAACACTGTTTCAGAGCAAGACATCTTGTTTTTAACCAAATTGAATAACTTACAATGTGTTAAGAAAACACATATTTCAAGTGAAAAGCGTTTATACAGGGGAGAAACAAGGTGTTTGTAATATGACAATTTAAAGTAATTGCAACTCTGTTTGAACACGTCTCACCACAACGAAACAGGGTTTCTATGCATTGTAATCGGCTTATACAGCGTTTCAGAGCAAGAAATATTGTTTTTATCCAAACTGAACAACTTACAATATCCTAAGAAAACACATATTTCAAGTGAAAAGAGTTTATACAGGGGAGAAACAAGTTGTTTTAACATGGTTCTAATGTGACCCTTGAAAGTAATTGCAACTCTGTTTTTACACCTCTAACCACAAGGAGGCAACGTTTCCACGCATTATAATTGGCTTATACATAGTTTCAGAGCAAGAAATATTGTTTTTAACCAAACTGAACAACTTAACCATTTAAAGTAATTGCAACTCTGTTTGTACACCTCTAACCAGAACGAAACAGGGTTTCTATGCATTGTAATCAGCTTATACAGCGTTTCAGAGCAAGACATATTGTTTTTGACCAAACTGAATAACTTACAATATCCTAAGAAAACACATATTTCAAGTGAAAAGAGTTTATACAGGGGAGAAACAAGGTGTTTGATATATGACAATTTAAGGTAATTGCAACTCTGTTTGTACACCTCTAACCACAAAGAAACAGGGCGTCTATGCATTGTAGTCAGCTTATACACTGTTTCAGAGCAAGACATCTTGTTTTTAACCAAATTGAAAAGCTTAAACACTGTTTCAGGGCAAGAGATTGTGTTTTAGACTAAAAGGGAATGCATTATTAGAAGAATCTTTACTTTGAAACTCTGTTCTTTACCTTTTTCAGACTATAAAACAGCTTTGTATTCACCTTAAACACTTGCAGGGCAAGAGATTGTGTTATAGACTAAAAGGGAATGCATTATAAGAAGAATCTTTACTTTGTATCTCTGTTCTTTACCCTTTTCACACTATGAAACAGCTTTGTATTCACCTTAAACACTGTTTCAGGGCAAGAGATTGTGTTTTAGACTAACAGGGAATGCATTATAAGAAGAATCTTTACTTTGTATCTCTGTTCTTTACCCTTTTCACACTATGAAACAGCTTTGTATTCACCTTAAACACTGTTTCAGGGCAAGAGATTGTGTTTTAGACTAAAAGGGAATGCATTATAAGAAGAATATTTACTTTGAAACTCTGTTCTTTACCTTTTTCACACTATTTAACAGCTTTGTATTCACCTTAAACACTGTTGCAGGGCAAGAGATTGTGTTTTAGACTAAAAGGGAATGCATTATAAGAAGAATCTTTACTTAGAAACTCTGTTCTTTACCTTTTTCACACTATGAAACAGCTTTGTATTCAACTTAAACACTGTTTCAGAGCAAGACATCTTGTTTTTAACCAAATTGAATAACTTACAATGTGTTAAGAAAACACATATTTCAAGTGAAAAGCGTTTATACAGGGGAGAAACAAGGTGTTTGTAATATGACAATTTAAAGTAATTGCAACTCTGTTTGAACACGTCTCACCACAACGAAACAGGGTTTCTATGCATTGTAATCGGCTTATACAGCGTTTCAGAGCAAGAAATATTGTTTTTATCCAAACTGAACAACTTACAATATCCTAAGAAAACACATATTTCAAGTGAAAAGAGTTTATACAGGGGAGAAACAAGTTGTTTTAACATGGTTCTAATGTGACCCTTGAAAGTAATTGCAACTCTGTTTTTACACCTCTAACCACAAGGAGGCAACGTTTCCACGCATTATAATTGGCTTATACATAGTTTCAGAGCAAGAAATATTGTTTTTAACCAAACTGAACAACTTAACCATTTAAAGTAATTGCAACTCTGTTTGTACACCTCTAACCAGAACGAAACAGGGTTTCTATGCATTGTAATCAGCTTATACAGCGTTTCAGAGCAAGACATATTGTTTTTGACCAAACTGAATAACTTACAATATCCTAAGAAAACACATATTTCAAGTGAAAAGAGTTTATACAGGGGAGAAACAAGGTGTTTGATATATGACAATTTAAGGTAATTGCAACTCTGTTTGTACACCTCTAACCACAAAGAAACAGGGCGTCTATGCATTGTAGTCAGCTTATACACTGTTTCAGAGCAAGACATCTTGTTTTTAACCAAATTGAAAAGCTTAAACACTGTTTCAGGGCAAGAGATTGTGTTTTAGACTAAAAGGGAATGCATTATTAGAAGAATCTTTACTTTGAAACTCTGTTCTTTACCTTTTTCAGACTATAAAACAGCTTTGTATTCACCTTAAACACTTGCAGGGCAAGAGATTGTGTTATAGACTAAAAGGGAATGCATTATAAGAAGAATCTTTACTTTGTATCTCTGTTCTTTACCCTTTTCACACTATGAAACAGCTTTGTATTCACCTTAAACACTGTTTCAGGGCAAGAGATTGTGTTTTAGACTAACAGGGAATGCATTATAAGAAGAATCTTTACTTAGAAACTCTGTTCTTTACCTTTTTCACACTATGAAACAGCTTTGTATTCAACTTAAACACTGTTTCAGAGCAAGACATCTTGTTTTTAACCAAATTGAATAACTTACAATGTGTTAAGAAAACACATATTTCAAGTGAAAAGCGTTTATACAGGGGAGAAACAAGGTGTTTGTAATATGACAATTTAAAGTAATTGCAACTCTGTTTGAACACGTCTCACCACAACGAAACAGGGTTTCTATGCATTGTAATCGGCTTAAACAGCGTTTCAGAGCAAGAAATATTGTTTTTATCCAAACTGAACAACTTACAATATCCTAAGAAAACACATATTTCAAGTGAAAAGAGTTTATACAGGGGAGAAACAAGTTGTTTTAACATGGTTCTAATGTGACCCTTGAAAGTAATTGCAACTCTGTTTTTACACCTCTAACCACAAGGAGGCAACGTTTCCACGCATTATAATTGGCTTATACATAGTTTCAGAGTAAGAAATATTGTTTTTAACCAAACTGAACAACTTAACCATTTAAAGTAATTGCAACTCTGTTTGTACACCTCTAACCAGAACGAAACAGGGTTTCTATGCATTGTAATCAGCTTATACAGCGTTTCAGAGCAAGACATATTGTTTTTGACCAAACTGAATAACTTACAATATCCTAAGAAAACACATATTTCAAGTGAAAAGAGTTTATACAGGGGAGAAACAAGGTGTTTGATATATGACAATTTAAGGTAATTGCAACTCTGTTTGTACACCTCTAACCACAAAGAAACAGGGCGTCTATGCATTGTAATCAGCTTATACACTGTTTCAGAGCAAGACATCTTGTTTTTAACCAAATTGAAAAGCTTAAACACTGTTTCAGGGCAAGAGATTGTGTTTTAGACTAAAAGGGAATGCATTATAAGAAGAATCTTTACTTTGAAACTCTGTTCTTTACCTTTTTCAGACTATGAAACAGCTTTGTATTCACCTTAAACACTTGCAGGGCAAGAGATTGTGTTATAGACTAAAAGGGAATGCATTATAAGAAGAATCTTTACTTAGAAACTCTGTTCTTTACCTTTTTCACACTATGAAACAGCTTTGTATTCACCTTAAACACTGTTTCAGGGCAAGAGATTGTGTTTTAGACTAACAGGGAATGCATTATAAGAAGAATCTTTACTTAGAAACTCTGTTCTTTACCTTTTTCACACTATGAAACAGCTTTGTATTCAACTTAAACACTGTTTCAGAGCAAGACATCTTGTTTTTAACCAAATTGAATAACTTACAATGTGTTAAGAAAACACATATTTCAAGTGAAAAGCGTTTATACAGGGGAGAAACAAGGTGTTTGTAATATGACAATTTAAAGTAATTGCAACTCTGTTTGAACACGTCTCACCACAACGAAACAGGGTTTCTATGCATTGTAATCGGCTTAAACAGCGTTTCAGAGCAAGAAATATTGTTTTTATCCAAACTGAACAACTTACAATATCCTAAGAAAACACATATTTCAAGTGAAAAGAGTTTATACAGGGGAGAAACAAGTTGTTTTAACATGGTTCTAATGTGACCCTTGAAAGTAATTGCAACTCTGTTTTTACACCTCTAACCACAAGGAGGCAACGTTTCCACGCATTATAATTGGCTTATACATAGTTTCAGAGTAAGAAATATTGTTTTTAACCAAACTGAACAACTTAACCATTTAAAGTAATTGCAACTCTGTTTGTACACCTCTAACCAGAACGAAACAGGGTTTCTATGCATTGTAATCAGCTTATACAGCGTTTCAGAGCAAGACATATTGTTTTTGACCAAACTGAATAACTTACAATATCCTAAGAAAACACATATTTCAAGTGAAAAGAGTTTATACAGGGGAGAAACAAGGTGTTTGATATATGACAATTTAAGGTAATTGCAACTGTGTTTGTACACCTCTAACCACAAAGAAACAGGGCGTCTATGCATTGTAATCAGCTTATACACTGTTTCAGAACAAGACATCTTGTTTTTAACCAAATTGAAAAGCTTAAACACTGTTTCAGGGCAAGAGATTGTGTTTTAGACTAAAAGGGAATGCATTATAAGAAGAATCTTTACTTTGAAACTCTGTTCTTTACCTTATTCAGACTATGAAACAGCTTTGTATTCACCTTAAACACTTGCAGGGCAAGAGATTGTGTTATAGACTAAAAGGGAATGCATTATAAGAAGAATCTTTACTTTGTATCTCTGTTCTTTACCCTTTTCACACTATGAAACAGCTTTGTATTCACCTTAAACACTGTTTCAGGGCAAGAGATTGTGTTTTAGACTAAAAGGGAATGCATTATAAGAAGAATATTTACTTTGAAACTCTGTTCTTTACCTTTTTCACACTATTTAACAGCTTTGTATTCACCTTAAACACTGTTGCAGGGCAAGAGATTGTGTTTTAGACTAAAAGGGAATGCATTATAAGAAGAATCTTTACTTAGAAACTCTGTTCTTTACCTTTTTCACACTATGAAACAGCTTTGTATTCAACTTAAACACTGTTTCAGAGCAAGACATCTTGTTTTTAACCAAATCGAATAACTTACAATGTGTTAAGAAAACACATATTTCAAGTGAAAAGCGTTTATACAGGGGAGAAACAAGTTGTTTGTAATATGACAATTTAAAGTAATTGCAACTCTGTTTGAACACGTCTCACCACAACGAAACAGGGTTTCTATGCATTGTAATCGGCTTATACAGCGTTTCAGAGCAAGAAATATTGTTTTTATCCAAACTGAACAACTTACAATATCCTAAGAAAACACATATTTCAAGTGAAAAGAGTTTATACAGGGGAGAAACAAGTTGTTTTAACATGGTTCTAATGTGACCCTTGAAAGTAATTGCAACTCTGTTTTTACACCTCTAACCACAAGGAGGCAACGTTTCCACGCATTATAATTGGCTTATACATAGTTTCAGAGCAAGAAATATTGTTTTTAACCAAATTGAAAAGCTTAAACACTTTTTCAGGGCAAGAGATTGTGTTTTAGACTAAAAGGGAATGCATTATAAGAAGAATCTTTACTTTGAAACTCTGTTCTTTACCTTTTTCACACTATTTAACAGCTTTGTATTCACCTTAAACACTGTTGCAGGGCAAGAGATTGTGTTTTAGACTAAAAGGGAATGCATTATAAGAAGAATCTTTACTTTGAAACTCTGTTCTTTACCTTTTTCACACTATGAAACAGCTTTTTATTCACCTTAAACATTGTTGCGGGGCAAGAGATTGTGTTTTAGACTAAAAGGGAATGCATTATAAGAAGAATCTTTACTTAGAAACTCTGTTCTTTACCTTTTTCACACTATGAAACAGCTTTTTATTCACCTTAAACATTGTTGCGGGGCAAGAGATTGTGTTTTAGACTAAAAGGGAATGCATTATAAGAAGAATCTTTACTTAGAAACTCTGTTCTTTACCTTTTTCACACTATGAAACAGCTTTGTATTCAACTTAAACACTGTTTCAGAGCAAGACATCTTGTTTTTAACCAAATTGAATAACTTACAATGTGTTAAGAAAACACATATTTCAAGTGAAAAGCGTTTATACAGGGGAGAAACAAGGTGTTTGTAATATGACAATTTAAAGTAATTGCAACTCTGTTTGAACACGTCTCACCACAACGAAACAGGGTTTCTATGCATTGTAATCGGCTTATACAGCGTTTCAGAGCAAGAAATATTGTTTTTATCCAAACTGAACAACTTACAATATCCTAAGAAAACACATATTTCAAGTGAAAAGAGTTTATACAGGGGAGAAACAAGTTGTTTTAACATGGTTCTAATGTGACCCTTGAAAGTAATTGCAACTCTGTTTTTACACCTCTAACCACAAGGAGGCAACGTTTCCACGCATTATAATTGGCTTATACATAGTTTCAGAGCAAGAAATATTGTTTTTAACCAAACTGAACAACTTAACCATTTAAAGTAATTGCAACTCTGTTTGTACACCTCTAACCAGAACGAAACAGGGTTTCTATGCATTGTAATCGGCTTATACAGCGTTTCAGAGCAAGACATATTGTTTTTGACCAAACTGAATAACTTACAATATCCTAAGAAAACACATATTTCAAGTGAAAAGAGTTTATACAGGGAGAAACAAGGTGTTTGATATATGACAATTTAAGGTAATTGCAACTCTGTTTGTACACCTCTAACCACAAAGAAACAGGGCGTCTATGCATTGTAGTCAGCTTATACACTGTTTCAGAGCAAGACATCTTGTTTTTAACCAAATTGAAAAGCTTAAACACTGTTTCAGGGCAAGAGATTGTGTTTTAGACTAAAAGGGAATGCATTATAAGAAGAATCTTTACTTTGAAACTCTGTTCTTTACCTTTTTCAGACTATGAAACAGCTTTGTATTCACCTTAAACACTTGCAGGGCAAGAGATTGTGTTATAGACTAAAAGGGAATGCATTATAAGAAGAATCTTTACTTTGTATCTCTGTTCTTTACCCTTTTCACACTATGAAACAGCTTTGTATTCACCTTAAACACTGTTTCAGGGCAAGAGATTGTGTTTTAGACTAAAAGGGAATGCATTATAAGAAGAATATTTACTTTGAAACTCTGTTCTTTACCTTTTTCACACTATTTAACAGCTTTGTATTCACCTTAAACACTGTTGCAGGGCAAGAGATTGTGTTTTAGACTAAAAGGGAATGCATTATAAGAAGAATCTTTACTTTGAAACTCTGTTCTTTACCTTTTTCACACTATGAAACAGCTTTTTATTCACCTTAAACATTGTTGCGGGGCAAGAGATTATGTTTTAGACTAAAAGGGAATGCATTATAAGAAGAATCTTTACTTAGAAACTCTGTTCTTTACCTTTTTCACACTATGAAACAGCTTTGTATTCAACTTAAACACTGTTTCAGAGCAAGACATCTTGTTTTTAACCAAATTGAATAACTTACAATGTGTTAAGAAAACACATATTTCAAGTGAAAAGCGTTTATACAGGGGAGAAACAAGGTGTTTGTAATATGACAATTTAAAGTAATTGCAACTCTGTTTGAACACGTCTCACCACAACGAAACAGGGTTTCTATGCATTGTAATCGGCTTATACAGCGTTTCAGAGCAAGAAATATTGTTTTTATCCAAACTGAACAACTTACAATATCCTAAGAAAACACATATTTCAAGTGAAAAGAGTTTATACAGGGGAGAAACAAGTTGTTTTAACATGGTTCTAATGTGACCCTTGAAAGTAATTGCAACTCTGTTTTTACACCTCTAACCACAAAGAAACAGGGCGTCTATGCATTGTAATCAGCTTATACACTGTTTCAGAGCAAGACATCTTGTTTTTAACCAAATTGAAAAGCTTAAACACTGTTTCAGGGCAAGAGATTGTGTTTTAGACTAAAAGGGAATGCATTATTAGAAGAATCTTTACTTTGAAACTCTGTTCTTTACCTTTTTCAGACTATAAAACAGCTTTGTATTCACCTTAAACACTTGCAGGGCAAGAGATTGTGTTATAGACTAAAAGGGAATGCATTATAAGAAGAATCTTTACTTTGTATCTCTGTTCTTTACCCTTTTCACACTATGAAACAGCTTTGTATTCACCTTAAACACTGTTTCAGGGCAAGAGATTGTGTTTTAGACTAACAGGGAATGCATTATAAGAAGAATCTTTACTTAGAAACTCTGTTCTTTACCTTTTTCACACTATGAAACAGCTTTGTATTCAACTTAAACACTGTTTCAGAGCAAGACATCTTGTTTTTAACCAAATTGAATAACTTACAATGTGTTAAGAAAACACATATTTCAAGTGAAAAGCGTTTATACAGGGGAGAAACAAGGTGTTTGTAATATGACAATTTAAAGTAATTGCAACTCTGTTTGAACACGTCTCACCACAACGAAACAGGGTTTCTATGCATTGTAATCGGCTTAAACAGCGTTTCAGAGCAAGAAATATTGTTTTTATCCAAACTGAACAACTTACAATATCCTAAGAAAACACATATTTCAAGTGAAAAGAGTTTATACAGGGGAGAAACAAGTTGTTTTAACATGGTTCTAATGTGACCCTTGAATGTAATTGCAACTCTGTTTTTACACCTCTAACCACAAGGAGGCAACGTTTCCACGCATTATAATTGGCTTATACATAGTTTCAGAGTAAGAAATATTGTTTTTAACCAAACTGAACAACTTAACCATTTAAAGTAATTGCAACTCTGTTTGTACACCTCTAACCAGAACGAAACAGGGTTTCTATGCATTGTAATCAGCTTATACAGCGTTTCAGAGCAAGACATATTGTTTTTGACCAAACTGAATAACTTACAATATCCTAAGAAAACACATATTTCAAGTGAAAAGAGTTTATACAGGGGAGAAACAAGGTGTTTGATATATGACAATTTAAGGTAATTGCAACTCTGTTTGTACACCTCTAACCACAAAGAAACAGGGCGTCTATGCATTGTAATCAGCTTATACACTGTTTCAGAGCAAGACATCTTGTTTTTAACCAAATTGAAAAGCTTAAACACTGTTTCAGGGCAAGAGATTGTGTTTTAGACTAAAAGGGAATGCATTATAAGAAGAATCTTTACTTTGAAACTCTGTTCTTTACCTTTTTCAGACTATGAAACAGCTTTGTATTCACCTTAAACACTTGCAGGGCAAGAGATTGTGTTATAGACTAAAAGGGAATGCATTATAAGAAGAATCTTTACTTAGAAACTCTGTTCTTTACCTTTTTCACACTATGAAACAGCTTTGTATTCACCTTAAACACTGTTTCAGGGCAAGAGATTGTGTTTTAGACTAACAGGGAATGCATTATAAGAAGAATCTTTACTTAGAAACTCTGTTCTTTACCTTTTTCACACTATGAAACAGCTTTGTATTCAACTTAAACACTGTTTCAGAGCAAGACATCTTGTTTTTAACCAAATTGAATAACTTACAATGTGTTAAGAAAACACATATTTCAAGTGAAAAGCGTTTATACAGGGGAGAAACAAGGTGTTTGTAATATGACAATTTAAAGTAATTGCAACTCTGTTTGAACACGTCTCACCACAACGAAACAGGGTTTCTATGCATTGTAATCGGCTTAAACAGCGTTTCAGAGCAAGAAATATTGTTTTTATCCAAACTGAACAACTTACAATATCCTAAGAAAACACATATTTCAAGTGAAAAGAGTTTATACAGGGGAGAAACAAGTTGTTTTAACATGGTTCTAATGTGACCCTTGAAAGTAATTGCAACTCTGTTTTTACACCTCTAACCACAAGGAGGCAACGTTTCCACGCATTATAATTGGCTTATACATAGTTTCAGAGTAAGAAATATTGTTTTTAACCAAACTGAACAACTTAACCATTTAAAGTAATTGCAACTCTGTTTGTACACCTCTAACCAGAACGAAACAGGGTTTCTATGCATTGTAATCAGCTTATACAGCGTTTCAGAGCAAGACATATTGTTTTTGACCAAACTGAATAACTTACAATATCCTAAGAAAACACATATTTCAAGTGAAAAGAGTTTATACAGGGGAGAAACAAGGTGTTTGATATATGACAATTTAAGGTAATTGCAACTCTGTTTGTACACCTCTAACCACAAAGAAACAGGGCGTCTATGCATTGTAATCAGCTTATACACTGTTTCAGAACAAGACATCTTGTTTTTAACCAAATTGAAAAGCTTAAACACTGTTTCAGGGCAAGAGATTGTGTTTTAGACTAAAAGGGAATGCATTATAAGAAGAATCTTTACTTTGAAACTCTGTTCTTTACCTTTTTCAGACTATGAAACAGCTTTGTATTCACCTTAAACACTTGCAGGGCAAGAGATTGTGTTATAGACTAAAAGGGAATGCATTATAAGAAGAATCTTTACTTTGTATCTCTGTTCTTTACCCTTTTCACACTATGAAACAGCTTTGTATTCACCTTAAACACTGTTTCAGGGCAAGAGATTGTGTTTTAGACTAAAAGGGAATGCATTATAAGAAGAATATTTACTTTGAAACTCTGTTCTTTACCTTTTTCACACTATTTAACAGCTTTGTATTCACCTTAAACACTGTTGCAGGGCAAGAGATTGTGTTTTAGACTAAAAGGGAATGCATTATAAGAAGAATCTTTACTTAGAAACTCTGTTCTTTACCTTTTTCACACTATGAAACAGCTTTGTATTCAACTTAAACACTGTTTCAGAGCAAGACATCTTGTTTTTAACCAAATCGAATAACTTACAATGTGTTAAGAAAACACATATTTCAAGTGAAAAGCGTTTATACAGGGGAGAAACAAGTTGTTTGTAATATGACAATTTAAAGTAATTGCAACTCTGTTTGAACACGTCTCACCACAACGAAACAGGGTTTCTATGCATTGTAATCGGCTTATACAGCGTTTCAGAGCAAGAAATATTGTTTTTATCCAAACTGAACAACTTACAATATCCTAAGAAAACACATATTTCAAGTGAAAAGAGTTTATACAGGGGAGAAACAAGTTGTTTTAACATGGTTCTAATGTGACCCTTGAAAGTAATTGCAACTCTGTTTTTACACCTCTAACCACAAGGAGGCAACGTTTCCACGCATTATAATTGGCTTATACATAGTTTCAGAGCAAGAAATATTGTTTTTAACCAAATTGAAAAGCTTAAACACTTTTTCAGGGCAAGAGATTGTGTTTTAGACTAAAAGGGAATGCATTATAAGAAGAATCTTTACTTTGAAACTCTGTTCTTTACCTTTTTCACACTATTTAACAGCTTTGTATTCACCTTAAACACTGTTGCAGGGCAAGAGATTGTGTTTTAGACTAAAAGGGAATGCATTATAAGAAGAATCTTTACTTTGAAACTCTGTTCTTTACCTTTTTCACACTATGAAACTGCTTTTTATTCACCTTAAACATTGTTGCGGGGCAAGAGATTGTGTTTTAGACTAAAAGGGAATGCATTATAAGAAGAATCTTTACTTAGAAACTCTGTTCTTTACCTTTTTCACACTATGAAACAGCTTTGTATTCAACTTAAACACTGTTTCAGAGCAAGACATCTTGTTTTTAACCAAATTGAATAACTTACAATGTGTTAAGAAAACACATATTTCAAGTGAAAAGCGTTTATACAGGGGAGAAACAAGGTGTTTGTAATATGACAATTTAAAGTAATTGCAACTCTGTTTGAACACGTCTCACCACAACGAAACAGGGTTTCTATGCATTGTAATCGGCTTATACAGCGTTTCAGAGCAAGAAATATTGTTTTTATCCAAACTGAACAACTTACAATATCCTAAGAAAACACATATTTCAAGTGAAAAGAGTTTATACAGGGGAGAAACAAGTTGTTTTAACATGGTTCTAATGTGACCCTTGAAAGTAATTGCAACTCTGTTTTTACACCTCTAACCACAAGGAGGCAACGTTTCCACGCATTATAATTGGCTTATACATAGTTTCAGAGCAAGAAATATTGTTTTTAACCAAACTGAACAACTTAACCATTTAAAGTAATTGCAACTCTGTTTGTACACCTCTAACCAGAACGAAACAGGGTTTCTATGCATTGTAATCGGCTTATACAGCGTTTCAGAGCAAGACATATTGTTTTTGACCAAACTGAATAACTTACAATATCCTAAGAAAACACATATTTCAAGTGAAAAGAGTTTATACAGGGGAGAAACAAGGTGTTTGATATATGACAATTTAAGGTAATTGCAACTCTGTTTGTACACCTCTAACCACAAAGAAACAGGGCGTCTATGCATTGTAGTCAGCTTATACACTGTTTCAGAGCAAGACATCTTGTTTTTAACCAAATTGAAAAGCTTAAACACTGTTTCAGGGCAAGAGATTGTGTTTTAGACTAAAAGGGAATGCATTATAAGAAGAATCTTTACTTTGAAACTCTGTTCTTTACCTTTTTCAGACTATGAAACAGCTTTGTATTCACCTTAAACACTTGCAGGGCAAGAGATTGTGTTATAGACTAAAAGGGAATGCATTATAAGAAGAATCTTTACTTTGTATCTCTGTTCTTTACCCTTTTCACACTATGAAACAGCTTTGTATTCACCTTAAACACTGTTTCAGGGCAAGAGATTGTGTTTTAGACTAAAAGGGAATGCATTATAAGAAGAATCTTTACTTTGAAACTCTGTTCTTTACCTTTTTCACACTATGAAACAGCTTTTTATTCACCTTAAACATTGTTGCGGGGCAAGAGATTGTGTTTTAGACTAAAAGGGAATGCATTATAAGAAGAATCTTTACTTAGAAACTCTGTTCTTTACCTTTTTCACACTATGAAACAGCTTTGTATTCACCTTAAACACTGTTTCAGGGCAAGAGATTGTGTTTTAGACTAAAAGGGAATGCATTATAAGAAGAATCTTTACTTAGAAACTCTGTTCTTTACCTTTTTCACACTATGAAACAGCTTTGTATTCAACTTAAACACTGTTTCAGAGCAAGACATCTTGTTTTTAACCAAATCGAATAACTTACAATGTGTTAAGAAAACACATATTTCAAGTGAAAAGCGTTTATACAGGGGAGAAACAAGTTGTTTGTAATATGACAATTTAAAGTAATTGCAACTCTGTTTGAACACGTCTCACCACAACGAAACAGGGTTTCTATGCATTGTAATCGGCTTATACAGCGTTTCAGAGCAAGAAATATTGTTTTTATCCAAACTGAACAACTTACAATATCCTAAGAAAACACATATTTCAAGTGAAAAGAGTTTATACAGGGGAGAAACAAGTTGTTTTAACATGGTTCTAATGTGACCCTTGAAAGTAATTGCAACTCTGTTTTTACACCTCTAACCACAAGGAGGCAACGTTTCCACGCATTATAATTGGCTTATACATAGTTTCAGAGCAAGAAATATTGTTTTTAACCAAATTGAAAAGCTTAAACACTTTTTCAGGGCAAGAGATTGTGTTTTAGACTAAAAGGGAATGCATTATAAGAAGAATCTTTACTTTGAAACTCTGTTCTTTACCTTTTTCACACTATTTAACAGCTTTGTATTCACCTTAAACACTGTTGCAGGGCAAGAGATTGTGTTTTAGACTAAAAGGGAATGCATTATAAGAAGAATCTTTACTTTGAAACTCTGTTCTTTACCTTTTTCACACTATGAAACTGCTTTTTATTCACCTTAAACATTGTTGCGGGGCAAGAGATTGTGTTTTAGACTAAAAGGGAATGCATTATAAGAAGAATCTTTACTTAGAAACTCTGTTCTTTACCTTTTTCACACTATGAAACAGCTTTGTATTCAACTTAAACACTGTTTCAGAGCAAGACATCTTGTTTTTAACCAAATTGAATAACTTACAATGTGTTAAGAAAACACATATTTCAAGTGAAAAGCGTTTATACAGGGGAGAAACAAGGTGTTTGTAATATGACAATTTAAAGTAATTGCAACTCTGTTTGAACACGTCTCACCACAACGAAACAGGGTTTCTATGCATTGTAATCGGCTTATACAGCGTTTCAGAGCAAGAAATATTGTTTTTATCCAAACTGAACAACTTACAATATCCTAAGAAAACACATATTTCAAGTGAAAAGAGTTTATACAGGGGAGAAACAAGTTGTTTTAACATGGTTCTAATGTGACCCTTGAAAGTAATTGCAACTCTGTTTTTACACCTCTAACCACAAGGAGGCAACGTTTCCACGCATTATAATTGGCTTATACATAGTTTCAGAGCAAGAAATATTGTTTTTAACCAAACTGAACAACTTAACCATTTAAAGTAATTGCAACTCTGTTTGTACACCTCTAACCAGAACGAAACAGGGTTTCTATGCATTGTAATCGGCTTATACAGCGTTTCAGAGCAAGACATATTGTTTTTGACCAAACTGAATAACTTACAATATCCTAAGAAAACACATATTTCAAGTGAAAAGAGTTTATACAGGGGAGAAACAAGGTGTTTGATATATGACAATTTAAGGTAATTGCAACTCTGTTTGTACACCTCTAACCACAAAGAAACAGGGCGTCTATGCATTGTAGTCAGCTTATACACTGTTTCAGAGCAAGACATCTTGTTTTTAACCAAATTGAAAAGCTTAAACACTGTTTCAGGGCAAGAGATTGTGTTTTAGACTAAAAGGGAATGCATTATAAGAAGAATCTTTACTTTGAAACTCTGTTCTTTACCTTTTTCAGACTATGAAACAGCTTTGTATTCACCTTAAACACTTGCAGGGCAAGAGATTGTGTTATAGACTAAAAGGGAATGCATTATAAGAAGAATCTTTACTTTGTATCTCTGTTCTTTACCCTTTTCACACTATGAAACAGCTTTGTATTCACCTTAAACACTGTTTCAGGGCAAGAGATTGTGTTTTAGACTAAAAGGGAATGCATTATAAGAAGAATCTTTACTTTGAAACTCTGTTCTTTACCTTTTTCACACTATGAAACAGCTTTTTATTCACCTTAAACATTGTTGCGGGGCAAGAGATTGTGTTTTAGACTAAAAGGGAATGCATTATAAGAAGAATCTTTACTTAGAAACTCTGTTCTTTACCTTTTTCACACTATGAAACAGCTTTTTATTCACCTTAAACATTGTTGCGGGGCAAGAGATTGTGTTTTAGACTAAAAGGGAATGCATTATAAGAAGAATCTTTACTTAGAAACTCTGTTCTTTACCTTTTTCACACTATGAAACAGCTTTGTATTCACCTTAAACATTGTTGCGGGGCAAGAGATTGTGTTTTAGACTAAAAGGGAATGCATTATAAGAAGAATCTTTACTTAGAAACTCTGTTCTTTACCTTTTTCACACTATGAAACAGCTTTGTATTCAACTTAAACACTGTTTCAGAGCAAGACATCTTGTTTTTAACCAAATTGAATAACTTGCAATGTGTTAAGAAAACACATATTTCAAGTGAAAAGCGTTTATACAGGGGAGAAACAAGGTGTTTGTAATATGACAATTTAAAGTAATTGCAACTCTGTTTGAACACGTCTCACCACAACGAAACAGGGTTTCTATGCATTGTAATCGGCTTATACAGCGTTTCAGAGCAAGAAATATTGTTTTTATCCAAACTGAACAACTTACAATATCCTAAGAAAACACATATTTCAAGTGAAAAGAGTTTATACAGGGGAGAAACAAGTTGTTTTAACATGGTTCTAATGTGACCCTTGAAAGTAATTGCAACTCTGTTTTTACACCTCTAACCACAAGGAGGCAACGTTTCCACGCATTATAATTGGCTTATACATAGTTTCAGAGCAAGAAATATTGTTTTTAACCAAACTGAACAACTTAACCATTTAAAGTAATTGCAACTCTGTTTGTACACCTCTAACCAGAACGAAACAGGGTTTCTATGCATTGTAATCAGCTTATACAGCGTTTCAGAGCAAGACATATTGTTTTTGACCAAACTGAATAACTTACAATATCCTAAGAAAACACATATTTCAAGTGAAAAGAGTTTATACAGGGGAGAAACAAGGTGTTTGATATATGACAATTTAAGGTAATTGCAACTCTGTTTGTACACCTCTAACCACAAAGAAACAGGGCGTCTATGCATTGTAGTCAGCTTATACACTGTTTCAGAGCAAGACATCTTGTTTTTAACCAAATTGAAAAGCTTAAACACTGTTTCAGGGCAAGAGATTGTGTTTTAGACTAAAAGGGAATGCATTATAAGAAGAATCTTTACTTTGAAACTCTGTTCTTTACCTTTTTCAGACTATGAAACAGCTTTGTATTCACCTTAAACACTGTTGCAGGGCAAGAGATTGTGTTTTAGACTAAAAGGGAATGCATTATAAGAAGAATCTTTACTTTGAAACTCTGTTCTTTACCTTTTTCACACTATGAAACAGCTTTTTATTCACCTTAAACATTGTTGCGGGGCAAGAGATTGTGTTTTAGACTAAAAGGGAATGCATTATAAGAAGAATCTTTACTTAGAAACTCTGTTCTTTACCTTTTTCACACTATGAAACAGCTTTTTATTCACCTTAAACATTGTTGCGGGGCAAGAGATTGTGTTTTAGACTAAAAGGGAATGCATTATAAGAAGAATCTTTACTTAGAAACTCTGTTCTTTACCTTTTTCACACTATGAAACAGCTTTGTATTCAACTTAAACACTGTTTCAGAGCAAGACATCTTGTTTTTAACCAAATTGAATAACTTACAATGTGTTAAGAAAACACATATTTCAAGTGAAAAGCGTTTATACAGGGGAGAAACAAGGTGTTTGTAATATGACAATTTAAAGTAATTGCAACTCTGTTTGAACACGTCTCACCACAACGAAACAGGGTTTCTATGCATTGTAATCGGCTTATACAGCGTTTCAGAGCAAGAAATATTGTTTTTATCCAAACTGAACAACTTACAATATCCTAAGAAAACACATATTTCAAGTGAAAAGAGTTTATACAGGGGAGAAACAAGTTGTTTTAACATGGTTCTAATGTGACCCTTGAAAGTAATTGCAACTCTGTTTTTACACCTCTAACCACAAGGAGGCAACGTTTCCACGCATTATAATTGGCTTATACATAGTTTCAGAGCAAGAAATATTGTTTTTAACCAAACTGAACAACTTAACCATTTAAAGTAATTGCAACTCTGTTTGTACACCTCTAACCAGAACGAAACAGGGTTTCTATGCATTGTAATCAGCTTATACAGCGTTTCAGAGCAAGACATATTGTTTTTGACCAAACTGAATAACTTCCAATATCCTAAGAAAACACATATTTCAAGTGAAAAGAGTTTATACAGGGGAGAAACAAGGTGTTTGATATATGACAATTTAAGGTAATTGCAACTCTGTTTGTACACCTCTAACCACAAAGAAACAGGGCGTCTATGCATTGTAGTCAGCTTATACACTGTTTCAGAGCAAGACATCTTGTTTTTAACCAAATTGAAAAGCTTAAACACTGTTTCAGGGCAAGAGATTGTGTTTTAGACTAAAAGGGAATGCATTATAAGAAGAATCTTTACTTTGAAACTCTGTTCTTTACCTTTTTCAGACTATGAAACAGCTTTGTATTCACCTTAAACACTTGCAGGGCAAGAGATTGTGTTATAGACTAAAAGGGAATGCATTATAAGAAGAATCTTTACTTTGTATCTCTGTTCTTTACCCTTTTCACACTATGAAACAGCTTTGTATTCACCTTAAACACTGTTTCAGGGCAAGAGATTGTGTTTTAGACTAAAAGGGAATGCATTATAAGAAGAATATTTACTTTGAAACTCTGTTCTTTACCCTTTTCACACTATGAAACAGCTTTGTATTCACCTTAAACACTGTTTCAGGGCAAGAGATTGTGTTTTAGACTAAAAGGGAATGCATTATAAGAAGAATATTTACTTTGAAACTCTGTTCTTTACCTTTTTCACACTATTTAACAGCTTTGTATTCACCTTAAACACTGTTGCAGGGCAAGAGATTGTGTTTTAGACTAAAAGGGAATGCATTATAAGAAGAATCTTTACTTAGAAACTCTGTTCTTTACCTTTTTCACACTATGAAACAGCTTTGTATTCAACTTAAACACTGTTTCAGAGCAAGACATCTTGTTTTTAACCAAATCGAATAACTTACAATGTGTTAAGAAAACACATATTTCAAGTGAAAAGCGTTTATACAGGGGAGAAACAAGGTGTTTGTAATATGACAATTTAAAGTAATTGCAACTCTGTTTGAACACGTCTCACCACAACGAAACAGGGTTTCTATGCATTGTAATCGGCTTATACAGCGTTTCAGAGCAAGAAATATTGTTTTTATCCAAACTGAACAACTTACAATATCCTAAGAAAACACATATTTCAAGTGAAAAGAGTTTATACAGGGGAGAAACAAGTTGTTTTAACATGGTTCTAATGTGACCCTTGAAAGTAATTGCAACTCTGTTTTTACACCTCTAACCACAAGGAGGCAACGTTTCCACGCATTATAATTGGCTTATACATAGTTTCAGAGCAAGAAATATTGTTTTTAACCAAATTGAAAAGCTTAAACACTTTTTCAGGGCAAGAGATTGTGTTTTAGACTAAAAGGGAATGCATTATAAGAAGAATCTTTACTTTGAAACTCTGTTCTTTACCTTTTTCACACTATTTAACAGCTTTGTATTCACCTTAAACACTGTTGCAGGGCAAGAGATTGTGTTTTAGACTAAAAGGGAATGCATTATAAGAAGAATCTTTACTTTGAAACTCTGTTCTTTACCTTTTTCACACTATGAAACAGCTTTTTATTCACCTTAAACATTGTTGCGGGGCAAGAGATTGTGTTTTAGACTAAAAGGGAATGCATTATAAGAAGAATCTTTACTTTGTATCTCTGTTCTTTACCCTTTTCACACTATGAAACAGCTTTGTATTCACCTTAAACACTGTTTCAGGGCAAGAGATTGTGTTTTAGACTAAAAGGGAATGCATTATAAGAAGAATATTTACTTTGAAACTCTGTTCTTTACCTTTTTCACACTATTTAACAGCTTTGTATTCACCTTAAACACTGTTGCAGGGCAAGAGATTGTGTTTTAGACTAAAAGGGAATGCATTATAAGAAGAATCTTTACTTTGAAACTCTGTTCTTTACCTTTTTCACACTATGAAACAGCTTTTTATTCACCTTAAACATTGTTGCGGGGCAAGAGATTGTGTTTTAGACTAAAAGGGAATGCATTATAAGAAGAATCTTTACTTAGAAACTCTGTTCTTTACCTTTTTCACACTATGAAACAGCTTTGTATTCAACTTAAACACTGTTTCAGAGCAAGACATCTTGTTTTTAACCAAATTGAATAACTTACAATGTGTTAAGAAAACACATATTTCAAGTGAAAAGCGTTTATACAGGGGAGAAACAAGGTGTTTGTAATATGACTTTAAAGTAATTGCAACTCTGTTTGAACACGTCTCACCACAACGAAACAGGGTTTCTATGCATTGTAATCGGCTTATACAGCGTTTCAGAGCAAGAAATATTGTTTTTATCCAAACTGAACAACTTACAATATCCTAAGAAAACACATATTTCAAGTGAAAAGAGTTTATACAGGGGAGAAACAAGTTGTTTTAACATGGTTCTAATGTGACCCTTGAAAGTAATTGCAACTCTGTTTTTACACCTCTAACCACAAGGAGGCAACGTTTCCACGCATTATAATTGGCTTATACATAGTTTCAGAGCAAGAAATATTGTTTTTAACCAAACTGAACAACTTAACCATTTAAAGTAATTGCAACTCTGTTTGTACACCTCTAACCAGAACGAAACAGGGTTTCTATGCATTGTAATCAGCTTATACAGCGTTTCAGAGCAAGACATATTGTTTTTGACCAAACTGAATAACTTACAATATCCAAGAAAACACATATTTCAAGTGAAAAGAGTTTATACAGGGGAGAAACAAGGTGTTTGATATATGACAATTTAAGGTAATTGCAACTCTGTTTGTACACCTCTAACCACAAAGAAACAGGGCGTCTATGCATTGTAGTCAGCTTATACACTGTTTCAGAGCAAGACATCTTGTTTTTAACCAAATTGAAAAGCTTAAACACTGTTTCAGGGCAAGAGATTGTGTTTTAGACTAAAAGGGAATGCATGATAAGAAGAATCTTTACTTTGAAACTCTGTTCTTTACCTTTTTCAGACTATGAAACAGCTTTGTATTCACCTTAAACACTTGCAGGGCAAGAGATTGTGTTATAGACTAAAAGGGAATGCATTATAAGAAGAATCTTTACTTTGTATCTCTGTTCTTTACCCTTTTCACACTATGAAACAGCTTTGTATTCACCTTAAACACTGTTTCAGGGCAAGAGATTGTGTTTTAGACTAAAAGGGAATGCATTATAAGAAGAATATTTACCTTGAAACTCTGTTCTTTACCTTTTTCACACTATTTAACAGCTTTGTATTCACCTTAAACACTGTTGCAGGGCAAGAGATTGTGTTTTAGACTAAAAGGGAATGCATTATAAGAAGAATCTTTACTTAGAAACTCTGTTCTTTACCTTTTTCACACTATGAAACAGCTTTGTATTCAACTTAAACACTGTTTCAGAGCAAGACATCTTGTTTTTAACCAAATTGAATAACTTACAATGTGTTAAGAAAACACATATTTCAAGTGAAAAGCGTTTATACAGGGGAGAAACAAGGTGTTTGTAATATGACAATTTAAAGTAATTGCAACTCTGTTTGAACACGTCTCACCACAACGAAACAGGGTTTCTATGCATTGTAATCGGCTTATACAGCGTTTCAGAGCAAGAAATATTGTTTTTATCCAAACTGAACAACTTACAATATCCTAAGAAAACACATATTTCAAGTGAAAAGAGTTTATACAGGGGAGAAACAAGTTGTTTTAACATGGTTCTAATGTGACCCTTGAAAGTAATTGCAACTCTGTTTTTACACCTCTAACCACAAAAAAACAGGGCGTCTATGCATTGTAATCAGCTTATACACTGTTTCAGAGCAAGACATCTTGTTTTTAACCAAATTGAAAAGCTTAAACACTGTTTCAGGGCAAGGGATTGTGTTTTAGACTAAAAGGGAATGCATTATTAGAAGAATCTTTACTTTGAAACTCTGTTCTTTACCTTTTTCAGACTATAAAACAGCTTTGTATTCACCTTAAACACTTGCAGGGCAAGAGATTGTGTTATAGACTAAAAGGGAATGCATTATAAGAAGAATCTTTACTTTGTATCTCTGTTCTTTACCCTTTTCACACTATGAAACAGCTTTGTATTCACCTTAAACACTGTTTCAGGGCAAGAGATTGTGTTTTAGACTAAAAGGGAATGCATTATAAGAAGAATATTTACTTTGAAACTCTGTTCTTTATCTTTTTCAGACTATGAAACAGCTTTGTATTCACCTTAAACACTTGCAGGGCAAGAGATTGTGTTATAGACTAAAAGGGAATGCATTATAAGAAGAATCTTTACTTTGTATCTCTGTTCTTTACCCTTTTCACACTATGAAACAGCTTTGTATTCACCTTAAACACTGTTTCAGGGCAAGAGATTGTGTTTTAGACTAAAAGGGAATGCATTATAAGAAGAATATTTACTTTGAAACTCTGTTCTTTACCTTTTTCACACTATTTAACAGCTTTGTATTCACCTTAAACACTGTTGCAGGGCAAGAGATTGTGTTTTAGACTAAAAGGGAATGCATTATAAGAAGAATCTTTACTTTGAAACTCTGTTCTTTACCTTTTTCACACTATGAAACAGCTTTTTATTCACCTTAAACATTGTTGCGGGGCAAGAGATTGTGTTTTAGACTAAAAGGGAATGCATTATAAGAAGAATCTTTACTTAGAAACTCTGTTCTTTACCTTTTTCACACTATGAAACAGCTTTGTATTCAACTTAAACACTGTTTCAGAGCAAGACATCTTGTTTTTAACCAAATTGAATAACTTACAATGTGTTAAGAAAACACATATTTCAAGTGAAAAGCGTTTATACAGGGGAGAAACAAGGTGTTTGTAATATGACAATTTAAAGTAATTGCAACTCTGTTTGAACACGTCTCACCACAACGAAACAGGGTTTCTATGCATTGTAATCGGCTTATACAGCGTTTCAGAGCAAGAAATATTGTTTTTATCCAAACTGAACAACTTACAATATCCTAAGAAAACACATATTTCAAGTGAAAAGAGTTTATACAGGGGAGAAACAAGTTGTTTTAACATGGTTCTAATGTGACCCTTGAAAGTAATTGCAACTCTGTTTTTACACCTCTAACCACAAGGAGGCAACGTTTCCACGCATTATAATTGGCTTATACATAGTTTCAGAGTAAGAAATATTGTTTTTAACCAAACTGAACAACTTAACCATTTAAAGTAATTGCAACTCTGTTTGTACACCTCTAACCAGAACGAAACAGGGTTTCTATGCATTGTAATCAGCTTATACAGCGTTTCAGAGCAAGACATATTGTTTTTGACCAAACTGAATAACTTACAATATCCTAAGAAAACACATATTTCAAGTGAAAAAAGTTTATACAGGGGAGAAACAAGGTGTTTGATATATGACAATTTAAGGTAATTGCAACTCTGTTTGTACACCTCTAACCACAAAGAAACAGGGCGTCTATGCATTGTAGTCAGCTTATACACTGTTTCAGAGCAAGACATCTTGTTTTTAACCAAATTGAAAAGCTTAAACACTGTTTCAGGGCAAGAGATTGTGTTTTAGACTAAAAGGGAATGCATTATAAGAAGAATCTTTACTTTGAAACTCTGTTCTTTACCTTTTTCAGACTATGAAACAGCTTTGTATTCACCTTAAACACTTGCAGGGCAAGAGATTGTGTTATAGACTAAAAGGGAATGCATTATAAGAAGAATCTTTACTTTGTATCTCTGTTCTTTACCCTTTTCACACTATGAAACAGCTTTGTATTCACCTTAAACACTGTTTCAGGGCAAGAGATTGTGTTTTAGACTAAAAGGGAATGCATTATAAGAAGAATATTTACTTTGAAACTCTGTTCTTTACCTTTTTCACACTATTTAACAGCTTTGTATTCACCTTAAACACTGTTGCAGGGCAAGAGATTGTGTTTTAGACTAAAAGGGAATGCATTATAAGAAGAATCTTTACTTTGAAACTCTGTTCTTTACCTTTTTCACACTATGAAACAGCTTTTTATTCACCTTAAACATTGTTGCGGGGCAAGAGATTGTGTTTTAGACTAAAAGGGAATGCATTATAAGAAGAATCTTTACTTAGAAACTCTGTTCTTTACCTTTTTCACACTATGAAACAGCTTTGTATTCAACTTAAACACTGTTTCAGAGCAAGACATCTTGTTTTTAACCAAATTGAATAACTTACAATGTGTTAAGAAAACACATATTTCAAGTGAAAAGCGTTTATACAGGGGAGAAACAAGGTGTTTGTAATATGACAATTTAAAGTAATTGCAACTCTGTTTGAACACGTCTCACCACAACGAAACAGGGTTTCTATGCATTGTAATCGGCTTAAACAGCGTTTCAGAGCAAGAAATATTGTTTTTATCCAAACTGAACAACTTACAATATCCTAAGAAAACACATATTTCAAGTGAAAAGAGTTTATACAGGGGAGAAACAAGTTGTTTTAACATGGTTCTAATGTGACCCTTGAAAGTAATTGCAACTCTGTTTTTACACCTCTAACCACAAGGAGGCAACGTTTCCACGCATTATAATTGGCTTATACATAGTTTCAGAGTAAGAAATATTGTTTTTAACCAAACTGAACAACTTAACCATTTAAAGTAATTGCAACTCTGTTTGTACACCTCTAACCAGAACGAAACAGGGTTTCTATGCATTGTAATCAGCTTATACAGCGTTTCAGAGCAAGACATATTGTTTTTGACCAAACTGAATAACTTACAATATCCTAAGAAAACACATATTTCAAGTGAAAAGAGTTTATACAGGGGAGAAACAAGGTGTTTGATATATGACAATTTAAGGTAATTGCAACTCTGTTTGTACACCTCTAACCACAAAGAAACAGGGCGTCTATGCATTGTAGTCAGCTTATACACTGTTTCAGAGCAAGACATCTTGTTTTTAACCAAATTGAAAAGCTTAAACACTGTTTCAGGGCAAGAGATTGTGTTTTAGACTAAAAGGGAATGCATTATAAGAAGAATCTTTACTTTGAAACTCTGTTCTTTACCTTTTTCAGACTATGAAACAGCTTTGTATTCACCTTAAACACTTGCAGGGCAAGAGATTGTGTTATAGACTAAAAGGGAATGCATTATAAGAAGAATCTTTACTTTGTATCTCTGTTCTTTACCCTTTTCACACTATGAAACAGCTTTGTATTCACCTTAAACACTGTTTCAGGGCAAGAGATTGTGTTTTAGACTAAAAGGGAATGCATTATAAGAAGAATATTTACTTTGAAACTCTGTTCTTTACCTTTTTCACACTATTTAACAGCTTTGTATTCACCTTAAACACTGTTGCAGGGCAAGAGATTGTGTTTTAGACTAAAAGGGAATGCATTATAAGAAGAATCTTTACTTTGAAACTCTGTTCTTTACCTTTTTCACACTATGAAACAGCTTTTTATTCACCTTAAACATTGTTGCGGGGCAAGAGATTGTGTTTTAGACTAAAAGGGAATGCATTATAAGAAGAATCTTTACTTAGAAACTCTGTTCTTTACCTTTTTCACACTATGAAACAGCTTTGTATTCAACTTAAACACTGTTTCAGAGCAAGACATCTTGTTTTTAACCAAATTGAATAACTTACAATGTGTTAAGAAAACACATATTTCAAGTGAAAAGCGTTTATACAGGGGAGAAACAAGGTGTTTGTAATATGACAATTTAAAGTAATTGCAACTCTGTTTGAACACGTCTCACCACAACGAAACAGGGTTTCTATGCATTGTAATCGGCTTATACAGCGTTTCAGAGCAAGAAATATTGTTTTTATCCAAACTGACCACTTACAATATCCTAAGAAAACACATATTTCAAGTGAAAAGAGTTTATACAGGGGAGAAACAAGTTGTTTTAACATGGTTCTAATGTGACCCTTGAAAGTAATTGCAACTCTGTTTTTACACCTCTAACCACAAGGAGGCAACGTTTCCACGCATTATAATTGGCTTATACATAGTTTCAGAGCAAGAAATATTGTTTTTAACCAAACTGAACAACTTAACCATTTCAAGTAATTGCAACTCTGTTTGTACACCTCTAACCAGAACGAAACAGGGTTTCTATGCATTGTAATCAGCTTATACAGCGTTTCAGAGCAAGACATATTGTTTTTGACCAAACTGAATAACTTACAATATCCTAAGAAAACACATATTTCAAGTGAAAAGAGTTTATACAGGGGAGAAACAAGTTGTTTTAACATGGTTCTAATGTGACCCTTGAAAGTAATTGCAACTCTGTTTTTACACCTCTAACCACAAGGAGGCAACGTTTCCACGCATTATAATTGGCTTATACATAGTTTCAGAGCAAGAAATATTGTTTTTAACCAAACTGAACAACTTAACCATTTCAAGTAATTGCAACTCTGTTTGTACACCTCTAACCAGAACGAAACAGGGTTTCTATGCATTGTAATCAGCTTATACAGCGTTTCAGAGCAAGACATATTGTTTTTGACCAAACTGAATAACTTACAATATCCTAAGAAAACACATATTTCAAGTGAAAAGAGTTTATACAGGGGAGAAACAAGGTGTTTGATATATGACAATTTAAGGTAATTGCAACTCTGTTTGTACACCTCTAACCACAAAGAAACAGGGCGTCTATGCATTGTAGTCAGCTTATACACTGTTTCAGAGCAAGACATCTTGTTTTTAACCAAATTGAAAAGCTTAAACACTGTTTCAGGGCAAGAGATTGTGTTTTAGACTAAAAGGGAATGCATTATAAGAAGAATCTTTACTTTGAAACTCTGTTCTTTACCTTTTTCAGACTATGAAACAGCTTTGTATTCACCTTAAACACTTGCAGGGCAAGAGATTGTGTTATAGACTAAAAGGGAATGCATTATAAGAAGAATCTTTACTTTGTATCTCTGTTCTTTACCCTTTTCACACTATGAAACAGCTTTGTATTCACCTTAAACACTGTTTCAGGGCAAGAGATTGTGTTTTAGACTAAAAGGGAATGCATTATAAGAAGAATATTTACTTTGAAACTCTGTTCTTTACCTTTTTCACACTATTTAACAGCTTTGTATTCACCTTAAACACTGTTGCAGGGCAAGAGATTGTGTTTTAGACTAAAAGGGAATGCATTATAAGAAGAATCTTTACTTTGAAACTCTGTTCTTTACCTTTTTCACACTATGAAACAGCTTTTTATTCACCTTAAACATTGTTGCGGGGCAAGAGATTGTGTTTTAGACTAAAAGGGAATGCATTATAAGAAGAATCTTTACTTAGAAACTCTGTTCTTTACCTTTTTCACACTATGAAACAGCTTTGTATTCAACTTAAACACTGTTTCAGAGCAAGACATCTTGTTTTTAACCAAATTGAATAACTTACAATGTGTTAAGAAAACACATATTTCAAGTGAAAAGCGTTTATACAGGGGAGAAACAAGGTGTTTGTAATATGACAATTTAAAGTAATTGCAACTCTGTTTGAACACGTCTCACCACAACGAAACAGGGTTTCTATGCATTGTAATCGGCTTAAACAGCGTTTCAGAGCAAGAAATATTGTTTTTATCCAAACTGAACAACTTACAATATCCTAAGAAAACACATATTTCAAGTGAAAAGAGTTTATACAGGGGAGAAACAAGTTGTTTTAACATGGTTCTAATGTGACCCTTGAAAGTAATTGCAACTCTGTTTTTACACCTCTAACCACAAGGAGGCAACGTTTCCACGCATTATAATTGGCTTATACATAGTTTCAGAGTAAGAAATATTGTTTTTAACCAAACTGAACAACTTAACCATTTAAAGTAATTGCAACTCTGTTTGTACACCTCTAACCAGAACGAAACAGGGTTTCTATGCATTGTAATCAGCTTATACAGCGTTTCAGAGCAAGACATATTGTTTTTGACCAAACTGAATAACTTACAATATCCTAAGAAAACACATATTTCAAGTGAAAAGAGTTTATACAGGGGAGAAACAAGGTGTTTGATATATGACAATTTAAGGTAATTGCAACTCTGTTTGTACACCTCTAACCACAAAGAAACAGGGCGTCTATGCATTGTAGTCAGCTTATACACTGTTTCAGAGCAAGACATCTTGTTTTTAACCAAATTGAAAAGCTTAAACACTGTTTCAGGGCAAGAGATTGTGTTTTAGACTAAAAGGGAATGCATTATAAGAAGAATCTTTACTTTGAAACTCTGTTCTTTACCTTTTTCAGACTATGAAACAGCTTTGTATTCACCTTAAACACTTGCAGGGCAAGAGATTGTGTTATAGACTAAAAGGGAATGCATTATAAGAAGAATCTTTACTTTGTATCTCTGTTCTTTACCCTTTTCACACTATGAAACAGCTTTGTATTCACCTTAAACACTGTTTCAGGGCAAGAGATTGTGTTTTAGACTAAAAGGGAATGCATTATAAGAAGAATATTTACTTTGAAACTCTGTTCTTTACCTTTTTCACACTATTTAACAGCTTTGTATTCACCTTAAACACTGTTGCAGGGCAAGAGATTGTGTTTTAGACTAAAAGGGAATGCATTATAAGAAGAATCTTTACTTTGAAACTCTGTTCTTTACCTTTTTCACACTATGAAACAGCTTTTTATTCACCTTAAACATTGTTGCGGGGCAAGAGATTGTGTTTTAGACTAAAAGGGAATGCATTATAAGAAGAATCTTTACTTAGAAACTCTGTTCTTTACCTTTTTCACACTATGAAACAGCTTTGTATTCAACTTAAACACTGTTTCAGAGCAAGACATCTTGTTTTTAACCAAATTGAATAACTTACAATGTGTTAAGAAAACACATATTTCAAGTGAAAAGCGTTTATACAGGGGAGAAACAAGGTGTTTGTAATATGACTTTAAAGTAATTGCAACTCTGTTTGAACACGTCTCACCACAACGAAACAGGGTTTCTATGCATTGTAATCGGCTTATACAGCGTTTCAGAGCAAGAAATATTGTTTTTATCCAAACTGAACAACTTACAATATCCTAAGAAAACACATATTTCAAGTGAAAAGAGTTTATACAGGGGAGAAACAAGTTGTTTTAACATGGTTCTAATGTGACCCTTGAAAGTAATTGCAACTCTGTTTTTACACCTCTAACCACAAGGAGGCAACGTTTCCACGCATTATAATTGGCTTATACATAGTTTCAGAGCAAGAAATATTGTTTTTAACCAAACTGAACAACTTAACCATTTCAAGTAATTGCAACTCTGTTTGTACACCTCTAACCAGAACGAAACAGGGTTTCTATGCATTGTAATCAGCTTATACAGCGTTTCAGAGCAAGACATATTGTTTTTGACCAAACTGAATAACTTACAATATCCTAAGAAAACACATATTTCAAGTGAAAAGAGTTTATACAGGGGAGAAACAAGTTGTTTTAACATGGTTCTAATGTGACCCTTGAAAGTAATTGCAACTCTGTTTTTACACCTCTAACCACAAGGAGGCAACGTTTCCACGCATTATAATTGGCTTATACATAGTTTCAGAGCAAGAAATATTGTTTTTAACCAAACTGAACAACTTAACCATTTCAAGTAATTGCAACTCTGTTTGTACACCTCTAACCAGAACGAAACAGGGTTTCTATGCATTGTAATCAGCTTATACAGCGTTTCAGAGCAAGACATATTGTTTTTGACCAAACTGAATAACTTACAATATCCTAAGAAAACACATATTTCAAGTGAAAAGAGTTTATACAGGGGAGAAACAAGGTGTTTGATATATGACAATTTAAGGTAATTGCAACTCTGTTTGTACACCTCTAACCACAAAGAAACAGGGCGTCTATGCATTGTAGTCAGCTTATACACTGTTTCAGAGCAAGACATCTTGTTTTTAACCAAATTGAAAAGCTTAAACACTGTTTCAGGGCAAGAGATTGTGTTTTAGACTAAAAGGGAATGCATTATAAGAAGAATCTTTACTTTGAAACTCTGTTCTTTACCTTTTTCAGACTATGAAACAGCTTTGTATTCACCTTAAACACTTGCAGGGCAAGAGATTGTGTTATAGACTAAAAGGGAATGCATTATAAGAAGAATCTTTACTTTGTATCTCTGTTCTTTACCCTTTTCACACTATGAAACAGCTTTGTATTCACCTTAAACACTGTTTCAGGGCAAGAGATTGTGTTTTAGACTAAAAGGGAATGCATTATAAGAAGAATATTTACTTTGAAACTCTGTTCTTTACCTTTTTCACACTATTTAACAGCTTTGTATTCACCTTAAACACTGTTGCAGGGCAAGAGATTGTGTTTTAGACTAAAAGGGAATGCATTATAAGAAGAATCTTTACTTTGAAACTCTGTTCTTTACCTTTTTCACACTATGAAACAGCTTTTTATTCAACTTAAACACTGTTTCAGAGCAAGACATCTTGTTTTTAACCAAATTGAATAACTTACAATGTGTTAAGAAAACACATATTTCAAGTGAAAAGCGTTTATACAGGGGAGAAACAAGGTGTTTGTAATATGACAATTTAAAGTAATTGCAACTCTGTTTGAACACGTCTCACCACAACGAAACAGGGTTTCTATGCATTGTAATCGGCTTAAACAGCGTTTCAGAGCAAGAAATATTGTTTTTATCCAAACTGAACAACTTACAATATCCTAAGAAAACACATATTTCAAGTGAAAAGAGTTTATACAGGGGAGAAACAAGTTGTTTTAACATGGTTCTAATGTGACCCTTGAAAGTAATTGCAACTCTGTTTTTACACCTCTAACCACAAGGAGGCAACGTTTCCACGCATTATAATTGGCTTATACATAGTTTCAGAGTAAGAAATATTGTTTTTAACCAAACTGAACAACTTAACCATTTAAAGTAATTGCAACTCTGTTTGTACACCTCTAACCAGAACGAAACAGGGTTTCTATGCATTGTAATCAGCTTATACAGCGTTTCAGAGCAAGACATATTGTTTTTGACCAAACTGAATAACTTACAATATCCTAAGAAAACACATATTTCAAGTGAAAAGAGTTTATACAGGGGAGAAACAAGGTGTTTGATATATGACAATTTAAGGTAATTGCAACTCTGTTTGTACACCTCTAACCACAAAGAAACAGGGCGTCTATGCATTGTAGTCAGCTTATACACTGTTTCAGAGCAAGACATCTTGTTTTTAACCAAATTGAAAAGCTTAAACACTGTTTCAGGGCAAGAGATTGTGTTTTAGACTAAAAGGGAATGCATTATAAGAAGAATCTTTACTTTGAAACTCTGTTCTTTACCTTTTTCAGACTATGAAACAGCTTTGTATTCACCTTAAACACTTGCAGGGCAAGAGATTGTGTTATAGACTAAAAGGGAATGCATTATAAGAAGAATCTTTACTTTGTATCTCTGTTCTTTACCCTTTTCACACTATGAAACAGCTTTGTATTCACCTTAAACACTGTTTCAGGGCAAGAGATTGTGTTTTAGACTAAAAGGGAATGCATTATAAGAAGAATATTTACTTTGAAACTCTGTTCTTTACCTTTTTCACACTATTTAACAGCTTTGTATTCACCTTAAACACTGTTGCAGGGCAAGAGATTGTGTTTTAGACTAAAAGGGAATGCATTATAAGAAGAATCTTTACTTTGAAACTCTGTTCTTTACCTTTTTCACACTATGAAACAGCTTTTTATTCACCTTAAACATTGTTGCGGGGCAAGAGATTGTGTTTTAGACTAAAAGGGAATGCATTATAAGAAGAATCTTTACTTAGAAACTCTGTTCTTTACCTTTTTCACACTATGAAACAGCTTTGTATTCAACTTAAACACTGTTTCAGAGCAAGACATCTTGTTTTTAACCAAATTGAATAACTTACAATGTGTTAAGAAAACACATATTTCAAGTGAAAAGCGTTTATACAGGGGAGAAACAAGGTGTTTGTAATATGACAATTTAAAGTAATTGCAACTCTGTTTGAACACGTCTCACCACAACGAAACAGGGTTTCTATGCATTGTAATCGGCTTATACAGCGTTTCAGAGCAAGAAATATTGTTTTTATCCAAACTGACCACTTACAATATCCTAAGAAAACACATATTTCAAGTGAAAAGAGTTTATACAGGGGAGAAACAAGTTGTTTTAACATGGTTCTAATGTGACCCTTGAAAGTAATTGCAACTCTGTTTTTACACCTCTAACCACAAGGAGGCAACGTTTCCACGCATTATAATTGGCTTATACATAGTTTCAGAGCAAGAAATATTGTTTTTAACCAAACTGAACAACTTAACCATTTCAAGTAATTGCAACTCTGTTTGTACACCTCTAACCAGAACGAAACAGGGTTTCTATGCATTGTAATCAGCTTATACAGCGTTTCAGAGCAAGACATATTGTTTTTGACCAAACTGAATAACTTACAATATCCTAAGAAAACACATATTTCAAGTGAAAAGAGTTTATACAGGGGAGAAACAAGTTGTTTTAACATGGTTCTAATGTGACCCTTGAAAGTAATTGCAACTCTGTTTTTACACCTCTAACCACAAGGAGGCAACGTTTCCACGCATTATAATTGGCTTATACATAGTTTCAGAGCAAGAAATATTGTTTTTAACCAAACTGAACAACTTAACCATTTCAAGTAATTGCAACTCTGTTTGTACACCTCTAACCAGAACGAAACAGGGTTTCTATGCATTGTAATCAGCTTATACAGCGTTTCAGAGCAAGACATATTGTTTTTGACCAAACTGAATAACTTACAATATCCTAAGAAAACACATATTTCAAGTGAAAAGAGTTTATACAGGGGAGAAACAAGGTGTTTGATATATGACAATTTAAGGTAATTGCAACTCTGTTTGTACACCTCTAACCACAAAGAAACAGGGCGTCTATGCATTGTAGTCAGCTTATACACTGTTTCAGAGCAAGACATCTTGTTTTTAACCAAATTGAAAAGCTTAAACACTGTTTCAGGGCAAGAGATTGTGTTTTAGACTAAAAGGGAATGCATTATAAGAAGAATCTTTACTTTGAAACTCTGTTCTTTACCTTTTTCAGACTATGAAACAGCTTTGTATTCACCTTAAACACTTGCAGGGCAAGAGATTGTGTTATAGACTAAAAGGGAATGCATTATAAGAAGAATCTTTACTTTGTATCTCTGTTCTTTACCCTTTTCACACTATGAAACAGCTTTGTATTCACCTTAAACACTGTTTCAGGGCAAGAGATTGTGTTTTAGACTAAAAGGGAATGCATTATAAGAAGAATATTTACTTTGAAACTCTGTTCTTTACCTTTTTCACACTATTTAACAGCTTTGTATTCACCTTAAACACTGTTGCAGGGCAAGAGATTGTGTTTTAGACTAAAAGGGAATGCATTATAAGAAGAATCTTTACTTTGAAACTCTGTTCTTTACCTTTTTCACACTATGAAACAGCTTTTTATTCAACTTAAACACTGTTTCAGAGCAAGACATCTTGTTTTTAACCAAATTGAATAACTTACAATGTGTTAAGAAAACACATATTTCAAGTGAAAAGCGTTTATACAGGGGAGAAACAAGGTGTTTGTAATATGACAATTTAAAGTAATTGCAACTCTGTTTGAACACGTCTCACCACAACGAAACAGGGTTTCTATGCATTGTAATCGGCTTAAACAGCGTTTCAGAGCAAGAAATATTGTTTTTATCCAAACTGAACAACTTACAATATCCTAAGAAAACACATATTTCAAGTGAAAAGAGTTTATACAGGGGAGAAACAAGTTGTTTTAACATGGTTCTAATGTGACCCTTGAAAGTAATTGCAACTCTGTTTTTACACCTCTAACCACAAGGAGGCAACGTTTCCACGCATTATAATTGGCTTATACATAGTTTCAGAGTAAGAAATATTGTTTTTAACCAAACTGAACAACTTAACCATTTAAAGTAATTGCAACTCTGTTTGTACACCTCTAACCAGAACGAAACAGGGTTTCTATGCATTGTAATCAGCTTATACAGCGTTTCAGAGCAAGACATATTGTTTTTGACCAAACTGAATAACTTACAATATCCTAAGAAAACACATATTTCAAGTGAAAAGAGTTTATACAGGGGAGAAACAAGGTGTTTGATATATGACAATTTAAGGTAATTGCAACTCTGTTTGTACACCTCTAACCACAAAGAAACAGGGCGTCTATGCATTGTAGTCAGCTTATACACTGTTTCAGAGCAAGACATCTTGTTTTTAACCAAATTGAAAAGCTTAAACACTGTTTCAGGGCAAGAGATTGTGTTTTAGACTAAAAGGGAATGCATTATAAGAAGAATCTTTACTTTGAAACTCTGTTCTTTACCTTTTTCAGACTATGAAACAGCTTTGTATTCACCTTAAACACTTGCAGGGCAAGAGATTGTGTTATAGACTAAAAGGGAATGCATTATAAGAAGAATCTTTACTTTGTATCTCTGTTCTTTACCCTTTTCACACTATGAAACAGCTTTGTATTCACCTTAAACACTGTTTCAGGGCAAGAGATTGTGTTTTAGACTAAAAGGGAATGCATTATAAGAAGAATATTTACTTTGAAACTCTGTTCTTTACCTTTTTCACACTATTTAACAGCTTTGTATTCACCTTAAACACTGTTGCAGGGCAAGAGATTGTGTTTTAGACTAAAAGGGAATGCATTATAAGAAGAATCTTTACTTTGAAACTCTGTTCTTTACCTTTTTCACACTATGAAACAGCTTTTTATTCACCTTAAACATTGTTGCGGGGCAAGAGATTGTGTTTTAGACTAAAAGGGAATGCATTATAAGAAGAATCTTTACTTAGAAACTCTGTTCTTTACCTTTTTCACACTATGAAACAGCTTTGTATTCAACTTAAACACTGTTTCAGAGCAAGACATCTTGTTTTTAACCAAATTGAATAACTTACAATGTGTTAAGAAAACACATATTTCAAGTGAAAAGCGTTTATACAGGGGAGAAACAAGGTGTTTGTAATATGACAATTTAAAGTAATTGCAACTCTGTTTGAACACGTCTCACCACAACGAAACAGGGTTTCTATGCATTGTAATCGGCTTATACAGCGTTTCAGAGCAAGAAATATTGTTTTTATCCAAACTGACCACTTACAATATCCTAAGAAAACACATATTTCAAGTGAAAAGAGTTTATACAGGGGAGAAACAAGTTGTTTTAACATGGTTCTAATGTGACCCTTGAAAGTAATTGCAACTCTGTTTTTACACCTCTAACCACAAGGAGGCAACGTTTCCACGCATTATAATTGGCTTATACATAGTTTCAGAGCAAGAAATATTGTTTTTAACCAAACTGAACAACTTAACCATTTCAAGTAATTGCAACTCTGTTTGTACACCTCTAACCAGAACGAAACAGGGTTTCTATGCATTGTAATCAGCTTATACAGCGTTTCAGAGCAAGACATATTGTTTTTGACCAAACTGAATAACTTACAATATCCTAAGAAAACACATATTTCAAGTGAAAAGAGTTTATACAGGGGAGAAACAAGTTGTTTTAACATGGTTCTAATGTGACCCTTGAAAGTAATTGCAACTCTGTTTTTACACCTCTAACCACAAGGAGGCAACGTTTCCACGCATTATAATTGGCTTATACATAGTTTCAGAGCAAGAAATATTGTTTTTAACCAAACTGAACAACTTAACCATTTCAAGTAATTGCAACTCTGTTTGTACACCTCTAACCAGAACGAAACAGGGTTTCTATGCATTGTAATCAGCTTATACAGCGTTTCAGAGCAAGACATATTGTTTTTGACCAAACTGAATAACTTACAATATCCTAAGAAAACACATATTTCAAGTGAAAAGAGTTTATACAGGGGAGAAACAAGGTGTTTGATATATGACAATTTAAGGTAATTGCAACTCTGTTTGTACACCTCTAACCACAAAGAAACAGGGCGTCTATGCATTGTAGTCAGCTTATACACTGTTTCAGAGCAAGACATCTTGTTTTTAACCAAATTGAAAAGCTTAAACACTGTTTCAGGGCAAGAGATTGTGTTTTAGACTAAAAGGGAATGCATTATAAGAAGAATCTTTACTTTGAAACTCTGTTCTTTACCTTTTTCAGACTATGAAACAGCTTTGTATTCACCTTAAACACTTGCAGGGCAAGAGATTGTGTTATAGACTAAAAGGGAATGCATTATAAGAAGAATCTTTACTTTGTATCTCTGTTCTTTACCCTTTTCACACTATGAAACAGCTTTGTATTCACCTTAAACACTGTTTCAGGGCAAGAGATTGTGTTTTAGACTAAAAGGGAATGCATTATAAGAAGAATATTTACTTTGAAACTCTGTTCTTTACCTTTTTCACACTATTTAACAGCTTTGTATTCACCTTAAACACTGTTGCAGGGCAAGAGATTGTGTTTTAGACTAAAAGGGAATGCATTATAAGAAGAATCTTTACTTTGAAACTCTGTTCTTTACCTTTTTCACACTATGAAACAGCTTTTTATTCACCTTAAACATTGTTGCGGGGCAAGAGATTGTGTTTTAGACTAAAAGGGAATGCATTATAAGAAGAATCTTTACTTAGAAACTCTGTTCTTTACCTTTTTCACACTATGAAACAGCTTTGTATTCAACTTAAACACTGTTTCAGAGCAAGACATCTTGTTTTTAACCAAATTGAATAACTTACAATGTGTTAAGAAAACACATATTTCAAGTGAAAAGCGTTTATACAGGGGAGAAACAAGGTGTTTGTAATATGACAATTTAAAGTAATTGCAACTCTGTTTGAACACGTCTCACCACAACGAAACAGGGTTTCTATGCATTGTAATCGGCTTATACAGCGTTTCAGAGCAAGAAATATTGTTTTTATCCAAACTGACCACTTACAATATCCTAAGAAAACACATATTTCAAGTGAAAAGAGTTTATACAGGGGAGAAACAAGTTGTTTTAACATGTTTCTAATGTGACCCTTGAAAGTAATTGCAACTCTGTTTTTACACCTCTAACCACAAGGAGGCAACGTTTCCACGCATTATAATTGGCTTATACATAGTTTCAGAGCAAGAAATATTGTTTTTAACCAAACTGAACAACTTAACCATTTCAAGTAATTGCAACTCTGTTTGTACACCTCTAACCAGAACGAAACAGGGTTTCTATGCATTGTAATCAGCTTATACAGCGTTTCAGAGCAAGACATATTGTTTTTGACCAAACTGAATAACTTACAATATCCTAAGAAAACACATATTTCAAGTGAAAAGAGTTTATACAGGGGAGAAACAAGTTGTTTTAACATGGTTCTAATGTGACCCTTGAAAGTAATTGCAACTCTGTTTTTACACCTCTAACCACAAGGAGGCAACGTTTCCACGCATTATAATTGGCTTATACATAGTTTCAGAGCAAGAAATATTGTTTTTAACCAAACTGAACAACTTAACCATTTCAAGTAATTGCAACTCTGTTTGTACACCTCTAACCAGAACGAAACAGGGTTTCTATGCATTGTAATCAGCTTATACAGCGTTTCAGAGCAAGACATATTGTTTTTGACCAAACTGAATAACTTACAATATCCTAAGAAAACACATATTTCAAGTGAAAAGAGTTTATACAGGGGAGAAACAAGGTGTTTGATATATGACAATTTAAGGTAATTGCAACTCTGTTTGTACACCTCTAACCACAAAGAAACAGGGCGTCTATGCATTGTAGTCAGCTTATACACTGTTTCAGAGCAAGACATCTTGTTTTTAACCAAATTGAAAAGCTTAAACACTGTTTCAGGGCAAGAGATTGTGTTTTAGACTAAAAGGGAATGCATTATAAGAAGAATCTTTACTTTGAAACTCTGTTCTTTACCTTTTTCAGACTATGAAACAGCTTTGTATTCACCTTAAACACTTGCAGGGCAAGAGATTGTGTTATAGACTAAAAGGGAATGCATTATAAGAAGAATCTTTACTTTGTATCTCTGTTCTTTACCCTTTTCACACTATGAAACAGCTTTGTATTCACCTTAAACACTGTTTCAGGGCAAGAGATTGTGTTTTAGACTAAAAGGGAATGCATTATAAGAAGAATATTTACTTTGAAACTCTGTTCTTTACCTTTTTCACACTATTTAACAGCTTTGTATTCACCTTAAACACTGTTGCAGGGCAAGAGATTGTGTTTTAGACTAAAAGGGAATGCATTATAAGAAGAATCTTTACTTTGAAACTCTGTTCTTTACCTTTTTCACACTATGAAACAGCTTTTTATTCAACTTAAACACTGTTTCAGAGCAAGACATCTTGTTTTTAACCAAATTGAATAACTTACAATGTGTTAAGAAAACACATATTTCAAGTGAAAAGCGTTTATACAGGGGAGAAACAAGGTGTTTGTAATATGACAATTTAAAGTAATTGCAACTCTGTTTGAACACGTCTCACCACAACGAAACAGGGTTTCTATGCATTGTAATCGGCTTAAACAGCGTTTCAGAGCAAGAAATATTGTTTTTATCCAAACTGAACAACTTACAATATCCTAAGAAAACACATATTTCAAGTGAAAAGAGTTTATACAGGGGAGAAACAAGTTGTTTTAACATGGTTCTAATGTGACCCTTGAAAGTAATTGCAACTCTGTTTTTACACCTCTAACCACAAGGAGGCAACGTTTCCACGCATTATAATTGGCTTATACATAGTTTCAGAGTAAGAAATATTGTTTTTAACCAAACTGAACAACTTAACCATTTAAAGTAATTGCAACTCTGTTTGTACACCTCTAACCAGAACGAAACAGGGTTTCTATGCATTGTAATCAGCTTATACAGCGTTTCAGAGCAAGACATATTGTTTTTGACCAAACTGAATAACTTACAATATCCTAAGAAAACACATATTTCAAGTGAAAAGAGTTTATACAGGGGAGAAACAAGGTGTTTGATATATGACAATTTAAGGTAATTGCAACTCTGTTTGTACACCTCTAACCACAAAGAAACAGGGCGTCTATGCATTGTAGTCAGCTTATACACTGTTTCAGAGCAAGACATCTTGTTTTTAACCAAATTGAAAAGCTTAAACACTGTTTCAGGGCAAGAGATTGTGTTTTAGACTAAAAGGGAATGCATTATAAGAAGAATCTTTACTTTGAAACTCTGTTCTTTACCTTTTTCAGACTATGAAACAGCTTTGTATTCACCTTAAACACTTGCAGGGCAAGAGATTGTGTTATAGACTAAAAGGGAATGCATTATAAGAAGAATCTTTACTTTGTATCTCTGTTCTTTACCCTTTTCACACTATGAAACAGCTTTGTATTCACCTTAAACACTGTTTCAGGGCAAGAGATTGTGTTTTAGACTAAAAGGGAATGCATTATAAGAAGAATATTTACTTTGAAACTCTGTTCTTTACCTTTTTCACACTATTTAACAACTTTGTATTCACCTTAAACACTGTTGCAGGGCAAGAGATTGTGTTTTAGACTAAAAGGGAATGCATTATAAGAAGAATCTTTACTTAGAAACTCTGTTCTTTACCTTTTTCACACTATGAAACAGCTTTGTATTCAACTTAAGCACTGTTTCAGAGCAAGACATCTTGTTTTTAACCAAATCGAATAACTTACAATGTGTTAAGAAAACACATATTTCAAGTGAAAAGCGTTTATACAGGGGAGAAACAAGGTGTTTGTAATATGACAATTTAAAGTAATTGCAACTCTGTTTGAACACGTCTCACCACAACGAAACAGGGTTTCTATGCATTGTAATCGGCTTATACAGCGTTTCAGAGCAAGAAATATTGTTTTTATCCAAACTGAACAACTTACAATATCCTAAGAAAACACATATTTCAAGTGAAAAGAGTTTATACAGGGGAGAAACAAGTTGTTTTAACATGGTTCTAATGTGACCCTTGAAAGTAATTGCAACTCTGTTTTTACACCTCTAACCACAAGGAGGCAACGTTTCCACGCATTATAATTGGCTTATACATAGTTTCAGAGCAAGAAATATTGTTTTTAACCAAATTGAAAAGCTTAAACACTGTTTCAGGGCAAGAGATTGTGTTTTAGACTAAAAGGGAATGCATTATTAGAAGAATCTTTACTTTGAAACTCTGTTCTTTACCTTTTTCAGACTATGAAACAGCTTTGTATTCACCTTAAACACTTGCAGGGCAAGAGATTGTGTTATAGACTAAAAGGGAATGCATTATAAGAAGAATCTTTACTTTGTATCTCTGTTCTTTACCCTTTTCACACTATGAAACAGCTTTGTATTCACCTTAAACACTGTTTCAGGGCAAGAGATTGTGTTTTAGACTAACAGGGAATGCATTATAAGAAGAATCTTTACTTTGAAACTCTGTTCTTTACCTTTTTCACACTATGAAACAGCTTTGTATTCACCTTAAACATTGTTGTGGGGCAAGAGATTGTGTTTTAGACTAAAAGGGAATGCATTATAAGAAGAATCTTTACTTAGAAACTCTGTTCTTTACCTTTTTCACACTATGAAACAGCTTTGTATTCAACTTAAACACTGTTTCAGAGCAAGACATCTTGTTTTTAACCAAATTGAATAACTTACAATGTGTTAAGAAAACACATATTTCAAGTGAAAAGCGTTTATACAGGGGAGAAACAAGGTGTTTGTAATATGACAATTTAAAGTAATTGCAACTCTGTTTGAACACGTCTCACCACAACGAAACAGGGTTTCTATGCATTGTAATCGGCTTAAACAGCGTTTCAGAGCAAGAAATATTGTTTTTATCCAAACTGAACAACTTACAATATCCTAAGAAAACACATATTTCAAGTGAAAAGAGTTTATACAGGGGAGAAACAAGTTGTTTTAACATGGTTCTAATGTGACCCTTGAAAGTAATTGCAACTCTGTTTTTACACCTCTAACCACAAGGAGGCAACGTTTCCACGCATTATAATTGGCTTATACATAGTTTCAGAGTAAGAAATATTGTTTTTAACCAAACTGAACAACTTAACCATTTAAAGTAATTGCAACTCTGTTTGTACACCTCTAACCAGAACGAAACAGGGTTTCTATGCATTGTAATCAGCTTATACAGCGTTTCAGAGCAAGACATATTGTTTTTGACCAAACTGAATAACTTACAATATCCTAAGAAAACACATATTTCAAGTGAAAAGAGTTTATACAGGGGAGAAACAAGGTGTTTGATATATGACAATTTAAGGTAATTGCAACTCTGTTTGTACACCTCTAACCACAAAGAAACAGGGCGTCTATGCATTGTAGTCAGCTTATACACTGTTTCAGAGCAAGACATCTTGTTTTTAACCAAATTGAAAAGCTTAAACACTGTTTCAGGGCAAGAGATTGTGTTTTAGACTAAAAGGGAATGCATTATAAGAAGAATCTTTACTTAGAAACTCTGTTCTTTACCTTTTTCACACTATGAAACAGCTTTGTATTCAACTTAAACACTTGCAGGGCAAGAGATTGTGTTATAGACTAAAAGGGAATGCATTATAAGAAGAATCTTTACTTTGTATCTCTGTTCTTTACCCTTTTCACACTATGAAACAGCTTTGTATTCACCTTAAACACTGTTTCAGGGCAAGAGATTGTGTTTTAGACTAACAGGGAATGCATTATAAGAAGAATCTTTACTTTGAAACTCTGTTCTTTACCTTTTTCACACTATTTAACAGCTTTGTATTCACCTTAAACACTGTTGCAGGGCAAGAGATTGTGTTTTAGACTAAAAGGGAATGCATTATAAGAAGAATCTTTACTTTGAAACTCTGTTCTTTACCTTT